>NW_017100174.1:907982-929555 GCF_001263275.1 Habropoda laboriosa
CCAGCCGTATGGTATACACACACACACGTACACCGTTACACGCGTCGAAATACTCGTATACGTCTATCGCGCGAAGCAGCCCAAAGACACGTCGACGACCAAGAGAGCTTGACGACGACGATAGCAACGGGGCGACGAAGACAACGGAGACGACGACGACGACGACGTCGGAACAACACGATCATACGCGTATATAGCGGGAGAAGATCGGCGGAGTGAAAGAGAGAAAAAAGAAGGAGGAGGGGGAAGAGAAGCCTGTGAGATAGCCGTGCAGCCGACACATACGGTAGTCGCAGATCGGCGAGGCAGACAAGGGACTCGAGCAAGCAAAATGGAGGGTAGGCGAGCGTGGAATATAAAAGGAGGAACGTGAATTCATATCTCGTCCGGGGGATCTCGCTGCTTTGCTGCTGAGAGACTGTTTTCGCGGGACGAAGAGAGAGAATACACCTCTGACCGGTGGGATGGATAAAGATAGAACGAGTAGAAAAGGGTGAGAAGGGTGAAAGAGAAAGAAGAAGGATTGGCGAGCCGAGAGGCAAGGAAAGACTGCGCGAGAAGGAGAATGAGAGACTCGAGAACAGCCGGCCGTGGTTGCTATCGTATCTGTCCACGAGTGCGACGAAGAACTTTGAATATCCCACCGTTGATCGGACAAAGAAGGGGCACGTTTGCGGTCTAAGGGCGACGGAAACGGCAATCTGTTCACAGCGAGCCAGACAAGGACAGACGATTCAGTCCGCGTGGAGTAGCCGTTGAAACGGCGCGAGTACGGACCAATAGAAGCACACCGTCGACCAATCAGGCGGCGAGTCACGAATCCGCGCTCGACTACTACGTAGTCTCATCTCTCACCCGGACCAGTCGTTCCCGAACCACGCAAGGAGGTACGCTCTTTTGTCTCGCGGAGCTGTGAATACACGATGCGTATACACAATGGTCCCTGCTAAGGGTACCGCCGTGTACTCTGCCGTGTAGGCAGGTGAGAAAGTACGGAGAAAGAGGAAGGGAGAGATGAAGTTGAGAGAAAGAGAGAGAGAGAAATAGAAAGAGTGGGATAGAGGCTGGGTACAAAATTCCCCGAGTATTCACCGGTATTACCGTGGATATAACGTGTGGTTTTTCGACTAGCTTTTTAGAGAGCGCCGTTCCCCACGCCCACGATGATAAAACCGTGCACAGATTAGTTCCGATTCTCGGGCATCGCGCGGCTGTTTGTACCGAGTGTAAAATTATTCGTTGACCTCTCTATCCTCTCTGGCCGCCTCTCTTTTTTCGCCCTCGAAAACGATTCATCGGCATTTTATTGGAGGAATTTAGATGTATTTTAGATCGTTCTGGGTACGAGATCGGTTTTAACGTGGTTTATTTGCTCGATCGATAGGTTTCTCGGAACTTGATCGTTGCCGATAAGGGGCTTACGTTACTTGTATACTTATATCTGTGATATTAGATTCATAATTGCCCCGAACAATGGCGGATTGTAATTTCGCCTGGTGTATGTCTCTCTCTCTCGCATGTTTGTTCTTCGAGTTAACAACTTTATTCTCGGATGACGAACGTATCCATTAATACAAGTTGCATTCTAAAAATGTAAAACGGGAGGGAGAAAAAAATTTATTCGCTGTTTATTGGCGGATTGTTAATTGGAACGTGTGTATTTCTTTCTTCTTCTTTTTTTTATTACTTTTCTCTCTTCATTTTTTTCGTTTCTTTTCTCCTCTCGGTTGATACGTTGGTTACCGTGAATTTTGGAACGCGATATTTACTTCTTCAACATCGGGGCAACTGTTTATTCTGCTACTCCGCGGATATCTTTGTAAAACGTACAATATGACATCGGAGCTGTTTGAACATTGAGATTAAATTCTTTGTCACTTAGTAGGCAGAGTGTATCTCCTGACTGGAGCAGAAATTGTTACACTTCGTTGGTTGTATTTCACGTTTAAATTATTATTGCCTTGCGTGCACGATTATTTGCAGTACGTGATATAACTTTTGTAAAATTTACCATTTAAACGTGATAAACACGTATCTTTTTAAATATATACAACGAATTTAAATTGTTACGAACTGTGCCGCGTGTATGCTCGCGTTTTAATTGGTTCACGTTAATATCAATTGTATTATTAAAATGAATTACCGAACTGACCTCGTCTAGTAATTCTGGTAGCAGCCTGGACGAAGAATTACGAAACATGTAAAATTCATAACTATTTGATTATTTGATAATTGATTAAAAATTTTGTCAGTAGCGTAGCTACGAGATTTGTAACTGAAGTCACTTTACAGCTTCTCCAAAATCTGCCTCCTGGTATCTCTAACACTGCTGTAAATTCTGCCCCTTTCTTTCAGGATCGTCTCACATTACAGATATGTTTCGGTGAAAAAGAAGAGGGTACATTCTCTGATACAGAAGATAAATTATCTTTCAAATTTCGTTACCAATTCTCCAGATGCTTCTTAAAAAGTTGGAAGAAACGTGGCAATATTTATTCTGTTTCTGCATTGTTTATCAATGAAATTCTGAAGATCACCGTGATTTCGAAAAATGGAATATCCTGTATTTCTTTACGGAAATTAAAAGAGCATTAAAAACTGAGCAAATAAGTACTAAGGTATCATAGGTTTAAAGTGAGTACTTATCGAGATATACACGATCGAAATGTTGCGCCAAAAAGTGTTCGAACACCAACGTAACATCTATTACAAATATTTCCGTAAATATCCACTTTAGACCTATTACACCTCCATACTTATTTACTCAGTTTTTAATGCTCTTTCGAATTCCATAAAAAAATACATGATATTCCGAAAATAAAAAAATACCATATATAAAAAGTACAAAAAGAGAAACTAATTATCACAGCGTACATCCTCTTTGAAGTCATGCAACCTACGCTTCGCATTCCTTTTCACACACCGAATACATAATTTCCAAATAACTGCACATCGTTTCAAAACGAATCACCCTGTATACACACCGATACCTTCCAATCTCTCGAACGATTTCATTACCGGCAGTTTTGACGTCGTGCGTTCACGCTAGCCGATTGATACAGTACATCCGGTCGGCATCGGCGTTTCCGACGATCCGATTAAATTCACGCGTGCGAGAATCGTCGGTTCGCGCCGCGCGTCCACCCGTGAGAAACACGTTCCTCCACCTTTAACGACCGTGCATCTCTGAAATGTCGGTGTCTATTTGTTGCCACGTTACGGAAGACGCTCGTGCAAACGGATAATCGGTATTAGACGCGTGTTCGATCCACCTCGTTTCGTTTATCTGTTTCATGTTCCGTGCTCGCGCGCGGCGACGACGACGACCACGACTAAAACTAAGACGACGAGGACGGCGACGACTTTCGATTCTCACGTGTACAGATCGGCAAGTCGCCGCCGCCGCGGCGGTATTCTCGTAAAACGCCACGGGTACCAATCACAGGCTTACAAGGCAAGCCTAACGAGCGTTTCTAAGAGCCTTCGTCGGAGAGATGTTTTCTCAAGGTACGGAGAATTAGCGTACTTAAACCGTTTACGGGCAGATTACGGCGGACTACCGTGCCGAGTGCAAGAGGAACAGAGATGCTTCCTCTTCGCGAGTGGTATTTTACGATCTTTAATCGCGCATCGTTGAACCGTCGATCACTGAGTTTTTCATTTTCTTTCTGCCTTCAGTAGATACATATATCGTTCACGGTGGGATCTTCCGAATAATGTTTCTTTTCTTTATCTTCGGTTATCTTCCAACGTGCCGATCAATTCGACGTTTCATTTTTTCTTAAATATTTTTATCTCGCGTCTGGTATCTCGTGAACCTTAGAAAGTTAATCGTAACGTCCATTTCCTCGATGTGCTGTATCCTCTATTTTTCTTTTTCTTCTCGAAATGATCAAGTAGCCTGCCGTGGTATATCGTATCGCAACGTAAATCTCGTGTACGAGTTTACCCGAATGCATTTATCTTATCGCGGTACAACGGTATCCCAGCGGTTTCAATATTTTTCTTTGTGAAATTAAGAAAGAGCTTTCTTTGTGGATTAGGAGCAGTTTCCGCTTTAACGGAGGAGAAGAAGGAACGGTGCCAGGGAAGAGGAGCTGATGGCTGGCTGCAACGTTATCACGGTAATGGACGGCTGGCCCACAAAAGTTCAACATCAACGACGGATGCCAGTAAGAGAAAGGACGTTTCGTTCTTGTGATACATATACAAAGATCACCGGAGCGGAGCGTTTTTGGAATATGAGCGTGTGCTGACCGCAAAACTAGAACTTGAGTACTCCATTTGCGAATATTCGTCGGGTTCTTAAGAGTTTCCAAAGCAAGCACGAGCATAATGGGACAAGGAGTGTGTTTGTTCTCGTGCCGTCCTACATTTCTGGGGTTCACAGAGATGATCGTTACGGCGTTGGAGAGAATCTTTTCTCTCTCATTTTTTTCGATTGAAAAAAAAAAAGGAGGAAGAGGTAATTAAAGGGTAATAGATTGTATTTTAGCGGGAGTTATTCTGTTTTTAACATCGATCGAGCACGGAGCCCCTCCGTTGACCGGGTGTAAATGTTGAGAAATATTTGACCGTGGAATTATATTCGTTTGCAGTTTGTTTCGAGCAATTTCAACAACATTTCCAAACTGAATTTCGCGATATTTTTTATCGCGATATTTTCTGGCAAGAGAAACGAGGTTCATTGGCGAAAAATCAATTTAATATCCACGTGAACGTATGTAGGTAGATAGATATATGTGTACATTGGAAACGTTGTTACGATTCTTTCATACGAATTTTACGAGCCATTAAATCACATAACATACCGGGAACCACTTGAAAAAGTGTGCATAAATATTTCAGTTATTTTGCAGAGGTAATGAAATATCCTTACGATAGAGAGAGAGAGAGAGAGAGAGAGAGAGAGAGAGAGAGAAGAAACTGTAAGATTGACTTGTTTTAAAATTGAAATTCTCGTTTTAATTGTCAATTTTATCGACACCGCTTCTTTTTGTCTCTCTCGTCGTGTCGGAGACTGGAAAAAAAAGGCGGAATTTAATAACCGATAACGATACCTACATTCAAATTACATCGGTAGTTTGAAGAAGCTGTTTACAATAGCGAACGTATAGCGTTAACCTTCGGCGTTAATCAGCGTTCCTCGTCTTCGTTTCATCACTCTAAAATCAATATAATTGACGTGTTTGCGCCACGAAGCACTTCGTTCCACTCGTCGTATTGTTACAGGCTGTTCGGTGTCTTCCTTCTAGCTTTTGCAAACACGTCATCCGTGACTTTGAGAGGCTCGCCTCGGCTCGACGAAGAAGGAAACGATCTCGAGCAACGACGGTGCAAATCGTCGAAATTTATACCACCGCGTCGAATATGGCTGTTTCGTGAGAAACGCCAGCGTCTGTGACAAATTACGCGAATACGGTTGACGCGTTTTGGACCGAAGCCACGTTAAAAGTATAACGTTCCGCTCTCCTCTTCTTCGTGGGACGAGCGTTTCCCTTGTCGCCGAGACTTGCCGATTGCTACACGCGGCACTACACGTATTATTTCGCGAAACATCGAACGAACATGCTCGCGAAGCGTGTTTTCTCGTGTTCGAAGGAAAAAAGGGAATGGGGAAAGGATGGAAGAAAATTTCAAATTTGTATACTTTAGCCATCCATCGTGGAGTATCGTGTATTTCGACACAAATTTCGGATTGTGTATACCAAGTTTCGTGTCATCCCACGTTGGAAGTGTGGATTTGGTTTTGATAATATGTTGTGAGTGATGGCGTGAATGTCGTGTGTTTGTTTTGAATTTGTGAGAACGTTCTAAGATAGGCATGATCTATGGCTGATACTCGAATCGACTCGAGATTGGGGAAACAGTCAGTGTCCTAGAGAGGAGCAACGAGTAAACGGTAGAACCGCGTTGTTAACCCTTTCGCAACTAGCGCCGGTTATATCCGGCATCCACTAAATGCTTCACACTGGCTATCGCCGGTTATATCCGGCATCCACTAAATGCTTCACACTGGCTATCGCCGGTTATATCCGGCATCCACTAAATGCTTCACACTGGCTATCGCCGGTTATATCCGGCATCCACTAAATGCTTCCCACTGGCTAGCGCCGGTTATATCCGGCATCCGCTAAACACGTCGCATTGTCTCGCGCCTCAACAACTAAAATTGAAGATTTACTTTAAAATACAGAACAAGGCCTCGACAACATTCCCTTTATCCGATACACCCTTAAGTCCTCTGTTGTTCCAACGAAATCCTCTGAGATTTGAAAAAACGCGAGACACTCTTAATGTGTACGGTGTGCACTAACGGCACGACGATCCGTATTGATGGCTAGTTTCGCCGTCGCGAAAGGGTTAATGAAAACAAACAGAGCGGAAGGGTATATGTGAGAAAGAATAAGAGAGCATTGATCGGGTTATTAATATTCCCATTTATGTGTCTTTAGCGTTATTGTGCAATTGTTATTATCAAATATATTCGTATTGAACTTTCTACCACGTGTTATTCACCCACAGGAAGAACCGACGACATTACTGTCTCTCTCGGATATATCTTCGGCGACCTTGAGCGGCTATAGTTGAATTCGTTTGTGTGAGCTACACTTGGGTACTTTCAGCGATACACGGTTCTGTTTGAAAAGAAGGTGACGACTTTGAGATGCCATTGATATCTTGGTACACGAGAAATTAACGAGAAAGAGTTAAAGGAAAAGGTGATTGCCTTGAAATGTCGTTGACATCTTTGCATACAGGAAATTAAATTACGCTGAAAAGTATATCAGCGTCCTGAAATACATGAATTTTTCTTGGCAATATTTTTTCGCAACAAGAATATTTTTGATAATATTCGATTAACATTGCCGTGTTTCATGCATCTCACCTTGTAATTACGTGGACTGCAGAAGAAGGGTACGCTTATTAATGGATATTAATATTAAGATGAGAATTATTTAAGATTTTGTAAAAAGGGGTAATGTAGGTCAGTGCACGCATGCTTGAGCCAAAGTATATGCGCGTTATTTATTTCGTTGTACTAAATCATTTGCGCTACTTCAATGGGAGATCCTAATTATGCGAATACTAAATCTTATATAAGCCTGAATCAAACTATATTTAGCGTTCGTATAACTGAGAAATATTACGGTGCATTAGGAGCACGTTAATTCTAGAGCAAATGGTCCCGCTAATTTGACAGGAGTTATTCACGCATACTTGGAATCCACTCAAAACGACAAATCCAAAACTACAAATATGCCATTGATCAAGCAATAAGGCAATGATTCACCTTCTGGTTGTAGCCAGGGAATTTGCTCTTTCATTCGCGTTTTTCATTAATATAGCCTTTTAAATAATAAATTTGATCTGTGCTTGAGTAGGTTCTGAAATTGCTGCTCGCCGGGAATGCGTTGATTCAGCACTGCTATGCTATTCTTAGGTGTATTCAGGTAACATATCCCAATCATATGCCTACGGTTCGGTTTACATTTTTATTAGCGTCACATCTTGACGGTAAACTCGGTACGATTGTATTTTTCAAAATTTTTTAATTTTGAGAAATTAATTCTCCAAAATTTAAAAGAGTTGAGAGTTAAATTCTCCAAAATTTAAAAGAGTTGAGAGTTAAATTCTCCAAAATTTAAAAGAGTTGAGAGTTAAATTCTCCAAAATTTAAAAGAGTTGAGAGTTAAATTCTCCAAAATTTAAAAGAGTTGAGAGTTAAATTCTCCAAAATTTAAAAGAGTTGAGAGTTAAATTCTCCAAAATTTAAAAGAGTTGAGAGTTAAATTCTCCAAAATTTAAAAGAGTTGAGAGTTAAATTCTCCAAAATTTAAAAGAGTTGAGAGTTAAATTCTCCAAAATTTAAAAGAGTTGAGAGTTAAATTCTCCAAAATTTAAAAGAGTTGAGAGTTAAATTCTCCAAAATTTAAAAGAGTTGAGAGTTAAATTCTCCAAAATTTAAAAGAGTTGAGAGTTAAATTCTCCAAAATTTAAAAGAGTTGAGAGTTAAATTCTCCAAAATTTAAAAATGTTGAGTGTTACGAACCCACTGCCTTTCCCCCACACATTGTTATTAGATACTATCATAATACTATTATTAACATTATTGTAATTAGATACTATTATTATCATAACCAAACAAACCAGGCCCTTTTCCTGACCATTGATTGGTCGGAAGCAAGGTGCCAAAACTAGGCAAGGTGTGAAACCATACACCTAGAACGACACCCGTTCGAACTAAACATTCAATAAAACGACAGATAGTCTAAAACGATACTCCTAGAACGACGCCCGTTCGAACTAAACATTTAATAAAACATCAAACACATTTTTGGAATTTTACGCCTTTAACCAACCCGAAACGAAGGCGATCTCAACCGTTACGGGCCGTTCCGTAACATGAGAATTACGTTTTCCAAAAATTTTCAAACATTAAGAATTGAATTTTCTAAAATTTCAAAATTGCCATAGATTCACTAATTCAGTATTATAAATCTCCTCTGTTTGAATTGTCGCATATCAGGTTTATTCTTATAAAACACCCTCGTTTACTTTACCTTGAAAAAATCTTACCAAAATTACCTCTTTACGTCACCCCACTGATAATACACCCGTAATCCTAACACGAGAAATAAAGAATTTCCATACTAAATTAAGTCATTTATCGCAAGATCTACGTAATGCGAAATCCGGTAAGATACTTAACCGATTTCTCCTGTAAGAGAAATCATACAATATTGACTTATAGCGTGTTTCACCGGTAAACCCACGATATTTTGCTTTACATCCTTCCGCGTGCTTCTCGTGCAACCAGACCACAAGAGAGCGGGAACGTCATCTTCGTGTTCCTTGTTAAGAACGAGGCCTCGCGACACCGCTAGACACGGGGCGCGCGAGCGTTTCCTCGCCTGCTCGCGCTTATAAATTATCGGCGGCTCGGTATCGGCGCAACGAGCGTGTATTATCTCCGAACGAACACTGGTCGGAGGCTCTCCGGAACGCGTTTCCATCAGCGCGTTCCGGTTTTATCAATCGCGCCGACCACGACCACGACGACACCAAATTATTCTGTTTATCGAACGAAAACGCTCTCTCAACAGGCGTGCTCGATACGTCGTTTATCTGCTCCGCCTCGTCGTATTTCTGCCTTACGGTGTATATACAGGGTGAACCGTATAACCTGGGCCACCTCGATCGTTTATCGTCGTTGGCCAAACTTTTTCTGGATTTTTCTATTTTTTTTTGCTTTTATCGGGGATTGTGCAGAGAAATTTTCAAAGTGATCGGATCTCTTTGCTTTTCTTTCTTTTTCAAAATTACCACTTGGCAAGTTTTCAGGAAAAAAGTGAATGTTCGATACTGGTAGGTATCGTTTGTAATTTTCCGATTTCATTTTCCACGTGTGTACTTCTATTTGTGCGAAGATGAATCTAACTTTTCAAGCATACTTTGGTTACAGAAAAATTTATTTTGGGAAAGTCTCTGATGGGTCATTTTTGACCCAGCAGGTCGTCCTAGGGTTGACAGAATAATGTAAGTGTAGTGTGTATGTGTCTGTGCGCATGCGTGTACCTGTCCGAGCTGCGAACAGGGGAACAGCGTTGTTTTGTGGTTGTTAACGACGGAAGATCGGAACAGCGCGTCGCGAAAGACGTCGATCGGCCGATCTGCCCTTTATACTAAAATCGCCCATCCCTTACAATAATAAACACTTTTGTCTTGAGAAATGATTGTTTCTCTTATTCTGTTTTATTTATGATTGTGAAAAGTAGTAAATAAAAAGGAACGAAAAATTTACAGAAGAGACGATGCGGGAATATTTCACGCGAACACATTTGCAAACGATCTCATCCACGAGCAACGGGAGAGTAATACCGCTAGCGACGTTATACGGTTCATCCTGTGTACGCTCGAAACTTCTGGCCGTCTTTCTCTTTCGGTCTCCCCCCGCCGTTCATCTTCAGCTCGTTCTTTTACTCGTTTCTGGTCCATCGCCGGTACCGTCCGGCAGCCCGGCGATTTTCGACGTTGCTCGTGGTTCAAGCTTGACAAAATGCACGACGAGCAAGAATCAAGTGGGAAAGGGGAACGAGAAGGGGGAGAGAGGGAGACTTTCGGCGTGACAGAACGACACGAGCCGTCTCTCAGATACGTCCGAGCGATCGCTGCCCGCCTTGGCTCTTCTTGGCCCCCGGACAAATTATTAATCCCGAAGTCTTGACCCCTTTCGCCTCTTAATCCGGATAAAGAGAGATATCTCGCGCCTTCGGGGACAAAAGGAGCGGCCGAAGTGGTCTCGACGACCCCGTCTCCTCCTCGTTGTTGCTTTTTTCTTACTTTCTCTCTCTCTCTCTCTCTCTCTCTCTCTCTTCCCTTCTTTCTTTTCTGTCGTCGGTGTGTCCTCTCAGACATGAGAAAAAAAATGTCTTCCTCCTGTTGATCTTTTTCTTCTCCTTCTTTCTTTCTTCCCTCTTTTTTCTTTTTTATCTCGTATTTTCTTTTCCCTTTCGCGCTGTTCGCTGTGACGACGAGATAGTGCGTCGTTGTTTATCTGTCGTGACTTATATTGGCTTTTTAGGTATCCGAGGAGATCCGGAGCACCGAGGGGAATTCTTGTTTCACTGTTTGCAGATTTCCTGGCTTCGTTCGCTCTTTTTCTCTTCTTTTCTCTTTCTCACTCTCTCTCTCTCTCTTTCCGGCGCGTTTAGTTTCTGAACTCGTCGCGAAATTGCGGCGGAAACGAGGCTACGGTGAAACGAAAATCCGGAAAGACACTTATCAAATACATGTATGTATGATCAGCGGACGCGCGAGCGGGGAAATAAAAAGCAATAGTTTCGGGTTTTCGCGGGAATAAAAGGATAAACGTGGAAAGCGGAATATTTTCCAGGTGTTGTCTGTGTTTTCGTTCGCGGATTACGCGCTTACTTTTATCGCCAATTCTGTTGCCTTGTTTCTCGCGTTTTCAACAGATAATTGTACCTAAGTTCTGTCTTATTTCCACGCAAGTTTGATACACAAACATTCACCTAGTTCCTCTAGAATCAATTGCAATTTGATCGTTCGACCCCTCGAAATCTATAAATTTCTCGCGAAGTCAAGTTCGATGAAAAGGTCGAGCCGAAGAGAATTCTTTCGCACCGGCTGTCAATTCCAGCGGATCCTCTCGAAGCGAACAATCCGCTGAATTAAATCGAGCGAAGCTATTTCAAAAGAAAGGTAGAATCCACGGAGAAACCTCGAAGAGAAAACAAAAATCATGGATACCGGGTAGAAACCAACGAAAAAAGAAGAAGAAGAAGAAAACGAGAGAAACACGGGGAAAAAAGAGGAAAGCAGAAAAAGGAAAGAACGTCGTCTCTTAATTAAGCCCTCTTTCTTCCTGTTTCGAGCGGGTTCGTCGAAGTTGCCGCGTCGCGTTTATCCGGTACAAACTCTCCCGCTACCGTTCCCTGAATCTAATCGTCAAGATACATCGGGAAGCTACGTGTAGTAGCTTGTTCACGGATTGTTTCGTTCCCTGGTCTCGCTGCTCCCTGTGGGAGAGCGGCGGGAATCGCTGGAGAAGGACCGATAGCTTCGTCGGAGGAAACGAACGGAGGAGCGGTGTTCGGATGGGAAACAGCCGGTGGAGAACGGAAAGGTTGAAGGGGGAGGAGGGAGCACGATCCGCTGATTAGAGGGAAGCATCGAGCGATTAGAACTCAGACCGACGGAGCAGAGATAGAAAAATCCGGTATTTAATTAAGCTCGTTCCCTCGGTTTCTGTGTCACGCGTGCCTGTATACCTCGTGGTATGTGTGAGTCGCTGTACAGTGTGTACCTGAAATCGCGATACGCTAATCCTCGTGTTCGCAGTCGAAATGTTCACGGTTGTTTCGAGCTTTAATATTCAGAATATTTTAGATAGATTTTTATTTTCGACACTTGTAGCGACGTGAAAATGTCGGAAAAATGGGGCTCCCGAGCGATTTCGCGATACTTTCGCGGCAACGTGAAAAATTGTTGAACAAAATATAGAAATGGGTTGAAAAATTTAAAGTTTAAAGCTTTTCATTTTATTCGTAAAAAGAACCTAATTTAACCTTTTCCTTGGCAATGGCGCCAGAGTTAGAACAGACTTGCAAACATCAGTACGAAGAAGAAATTAGCGATAAAATTACATTTTCAAAATGAATCTTCGAAAAATGTGAGTCTCCTACACAAAAGTTTAATTTTACATTTTACTACACTTACCTTTCCACCAGCAATTCTCTTTTTATTTATTCGTGCGTAAGACAATTTCGGGTACACCCTGTATACCCACACACACACACACACACAGCAGAAACCCATAAACACTACATATATGCGCGCGGGCGCGCTGTATCGCGCGTCGAGTCCTCCTTAATGCAGCGAACGCCACGCTATCGGCTCGTGTTAATTGCTGAAACGCCAACCGATCGTTAATCGCCTCGTCTCGTATCCCCGGCCCGGCCGAGATAATTGAGCGTTTTGAGGAACGAGCCGATCCGGAGAGATCCGTAGCACGACGATAGAGAGGGTGAGAGAGAGAGAAACGTCGTTTCGTCGCGAAGCGGTGTGCATCGACGACGACGACGTCGTTGCTTCGTTTAAATGAAGCTTTTTTAAACGCGTCTTTTTTAAGTACGAACAAGTCAGCCGTGAACCAGTTACGTCGGTAACGACTAAGCGACGAGCTGTTCCGATCTTCGATTTCTCGCCGGGTTTTCTCTTCGTTCTTGTAACAGCGTTCTTGAAACAAGAGCGCGATGGGGCCGAGCGATTAAGCTCGTAAGCGTCGCGGAATTAATCGAGCTCGCGTCAATTTTCGAACCATCTTCAATTTCTCTTCTCTTTTCCTTTCTTTTGTAGAACAAAGAAAGGAGGGGAAAAAAAAGAGTGTCTCTTTTCTCGTTCGATCGAACTTCCTCGTCGCTTCGCAGCGAGATTAAGATTCTACGCGTTTTGGGGTGGTTAAGTACATCAGGTCCGTCGTGTTAATACACGACTGTACGAGGATCATTACACGCTGAGAGGTCCGAGAGACACGTACACGGAGATTGGCGGAGTTTGATGTGATGGTTCGTCTTTGTGTGTGAGCACTCCTCCGCACTTGACACGCAGCAACGACGAATCAGCCGATTCCGCGGTAACTCGGACTGTACGCTCAAAGAGCGTATATAGGATTGCGTAGAACGGTGATCGTGGATGACTGTCAGATTCATAAATCGACGTAAATCCGATCCGGACTTCTGTCCTGGTTAACGCTCCGAGCGCCGTCTTCTTAACTTCACCCTTTCGCTTCGTCCTATGCTTCCATCTTTTCCTTGTGTTTTCTTTAATTTTTCTTCTGCTTTTCTATTTTTTGGTTTTTGCGAGATAAGAGGAGGTATTTTTGTTACCGGTCGCGTCTCCATTTTCGCCTTCTCGTTTGAAATTTATTAAATTAAATGAAGTTGTTGAGTTAAAGTGAGAGTACTCGAAGGATTGAATTGAGGCGAAATTGTAGCAAAATTACAGCACAGTGGGAGAAAATTTTCGAGGCGCCTGCAGCAGCGAAAGGGTTAAAACGTGGTCAATTTTGTGTAACGAAGATATTTTAAAAATTAGAGTTTTCGTACGACAGTGGAGTATTGTATTTTGGACGTTTTTTCGATTGCAGGCTGAGGTATAATTATTTTTTTTGGAAGGGGAAGTTGAATGGTACCAGTCTAGGAAACGTTTCGCGAATAACTATAAAATTACAGAGCATTTTATATTCCGCTGTATCATCTTTACGTGAAATTGCAGAACCTCGAGCGTGTAAAGCAATTTCGCATTATCTTGAATTGCAAAAGAGACTTTTGCACGAGCAATGCTCTCCAACAGGTTCCTTTGTCGCTAAACCGCGAATGAGTATGATTTTCATAGCAAGTAATCGTATTAGACATGCATTTCTATCGTACGACAACCTTGCTGAAACAGCTCTTAGCCGTATGAATTTCATGGCTATTATTGTATTTACTCGTTCGAATCAATCGTGTAATTTTCGTGAAAAATTTTCGTTTATGTCACGTTACAGTGGTTTATACTTCCTCGTTGTGGTAACAGGTTAGGAGACACGGATTAAATTTTCATATTAATCTCGAAACGATTTAATCGCGACGTATTCTAGTCCCATTAGAAGAGAATGTCTTTCGCTTTCATGTTTAAATTTGGACTTATCAGTCGAGAGAAAGAGACCACCTACACAGCGATAAAAATATGAAACTATGGTGTTAAATTTCTTTCGTGGAACAAGAACAATCCATCTTTGGTATCAAATCCCTTTCTTGGAACAATAACTATCAGATCGATAAAAGCAAAACTATTTCGATATCAAACTTCCTTCCTAGAATAAGTCCAATCAAATTTATACACAGTGTGAGACGAGATGATTCACGATTTTCGTCCATCAAAAATCATTCCAGAAGACAAATTCATTGAATTGCTCCAGAAACTCGATTACCTCTCCGAAGAAATCGTCGAGCAGTCGAAACCAAATTTCACAATATCCACGTTTTCGTGAGAGCCAAATATCGTTAAAATTTCCCCAAAAATTCGATTATTTTACAGAGGAACCATTGTTAATCGAAAGCAAAATTCACGATATCCACGTTCTCGTAAAATCCAAAAATCCTTAAGAAACCCAAATCCATCGAATTGCCCCAAAAATTCGATTATGTTTCCAGAGAAACCATTGTTAATCGAAAGCAAAATTCACGATATCCACGTTCTGGTAAAACCCAAAAATCATCGAAAACCCCGAAATTCATGGAATAGCCCGAGAAACTCGACTATTCTTTCAAAGGATCCATTAGCAATCGAAATCAATCTTGACAGTACCCCGATTTCCATAAAACCCCGTGCACAATCATTCGGAAATTATTGAAAGATTCGACAATTATTTAACGGTACAATTAAAAGCCATCCCCGTCGGACGCGCTCATAATCCAGCTATTTTCTCGGTGCCTCCTTCGATCAGCAGCTTCCAATCCCGGCTTTTTCGCTCATTTCTCCTAACAATCCAACGGCCTCTGTAAAAATTCGATTCGTTCGACGGTAGAACGTACGAGCTGGAGAAGAAATACCATGTACGAAACGAAACGCGTCGAATGGAATCCATTTCTATGCGGTAACAACAGACCGACGCGATAATTTAACCAGCCTCCTACATCTAAAATCTAGAACAATGTAGAGAACAACTTACAGAATTTTCGACCGCGGCGTGACGAATCGTCGCGTCGCCGCGCGCTTTGTCAGCCCGAAACGAATTAATAGCGGCTTCGGAGTTGGCGCGATATAAACGGAGCCGACGTCTCTGACTGTACGTATTACGTAAACCGCGACACGGTTCCCGGAGACTTCTGTTTGCACTTTATTATACCCATTCCTAATGTGATGTAACGATGATACGCGGAACGGGGCATAAAGCACGTTGCGCGCCCGTGTCGTTTCGTTTCGCGAGCTTCTATTCCGTGCCGGTGCGGTTCCCGCTAGAAATACCGTGCGGTTCCTCCCCGCCGCGTCGTGTCCCGCTCGAAAAGTCGTGTATCTTAACCGCGACAAACGATCGGTCGACGTCCGTGTCGCGGTCGTGTCGCTACAATTCGCACGGAACGCCGCGGGATTTATCGCGTCTGTATACCCGGGTCCCCCGGACTTTCGCCCGTGACTCTCTGGCAATCCTTCCTGATCGCGTTCGAATCGTTCTGGCCCGCTGTAGCGGTGCAATTTTATCGTACGGACTATCTGTTTCTCAGTTTCAGACACTTTGTGTATCTTTGGTATCAAATCCCTTTCTTGGAACAATAACTATCAGATCGATAAAAGCAAAACTATTTCGATATCAAACTTCCTTCCTAGAATAAGTCCAATCAAATTTATACACAGTGTGAGACGAGATGATTCACGATTTTCGTCCATCAAAAATCATTCCAGAAGACAAATTCATTGAATTGCTCCAGAAACTCGATTACCTCTCCGAAGAAATCGTCGAGCAGTCGAAACCAAATTTCACAATATCCACGTTTTCGTGAGAGCCAAATATCGTTAAAATTTCCCCAAAAATTCGATTATTTTACAGAGGAACCATTGTTAATCGAAAGCAAAATTCACGATATCCACGTTCTCGTAAAATCCAAAAATCCTTAAGAAACCCAAATCCATCGAATTGCCCCAAAAATTCGATTATGTTTCCAGAGAAACCATTGTTAATCGAAAGCAAAATTCACGATATCCACGTTCTGGTAAAACCCAAAAATCATCGAAAACCCCGAAATTCATGGAATAGCCCGAGAAACTCGACTATTCTTTCAAAGGATCCATTAGCAATCGAAATCAATCTTGACAGTACCCCGATTTCCATAAAACCCCGTGCACAATCATTCGGAAATTATTGAAAGATTCGACAATTATTTAACGGTACAATTAAAAGCCATCCCCGTCGGACGCGCTCATAATCCAGCTATTTTCTCGGTGCCTCCTTCGATCAGCAGCTTCCAATCCCGGCTTTTTCCCTTTGTGCGGGCCAGGGGATTCAAACCAATCCCGGGGACACAGAGCGAAGCTGGCTCGCAGCTTCCCGAGAGACGATTTCAATATCGGCGCTAATAGCGGCCAGATACGATAATCTCGGCCCAGTGGCCGTACTTAACGCCGACTTAACGCTAATCCCGGTCCTATGCCGATCCCGCAAACCTACGTACCCGTGGCGTTATGTACGCGTGTATCACGCTGAATAAGTGGATACCAGACGTGTAATCAATACATACACGTACACAAACTACGTAAAGAGAAACAGAGATAGTTTCTCCGCATCTGTCTGTGTATGTACATGCACACACGTAGGAGGGAAGAGTAAGAGAGTGAAGTGAACATGGAACATCGAGTAACCAGAGGCAGAAACGGGAGGGAGAGAGAGAGAGACAGAGGAACAGGATGTGGGATTGCGTCGAATGTCGGTGCAGGAACGAGCCATTTGGCCATTTCGAGTTTAGTGACTGTTGCTTGCGCTAGTGGCGGTTGTACATCGTTGCAGCCGGTTGAAGGTTCGAGTAGTGGTAGCCGGTAGCAGCAGCAACAGTACCTGTGTTGCTGGTGGCGTTACTGCCGCGCAATCCGCCGTCGAGACGATCCTGACGGTCAGCCGGTCAGCCAACTTTCTGCTCGACGCTAATAAACGCCAGCTTCGCGGCTTTGCCTACTACGAATCTAGCTTTCTCTCTCAACTCTGTACACCTCGTTTCTCTCTGCACGTATCCTCCGTTCAGTGTGTGTTAGCGTACGTGTGTTTCCACAGGTTTCCAGGGGCGTATCTTTCGCGTTTCGATTCCCCTTGGAAGAAAATGTGGCATTTCGGCATGTGCTCGAGGCGTGATTAGAAAGGGGAATGACGCAGAATGACGGAACGCGCGCAATCGGGGGGGTTATTAAAGGAGCATTAAACGGGATCGCGTAGAGTTTAGAGCGGATCGTTGTGTACACGCGGTGACGAGCGGGGATTCTTGTTTTATAGAGCTTGTTTTGGAGTTAACGATCTTTGATAAGGTTTAAATCACGTTTTCTTCTTGCACGCTGTGTGTGTCGGCGGTGTGTTTAGTGATTCAGGTTGCGCCTACGCGAGGTACGTTCTTCGGTGAGATGCAAGACTGGGTAATTAGTAGGGAAAAGTTGATTTTCTGTCGACGTATTTAGATTCAGACTGTTGGATTTACTTAAAAGGTGGTGTTTCAATTATAAACTATTCTTTATTTTTATACGTCACGACGCAATGATAACAGCTCGACAAGACGTTAAAGAAGAAAAAGCATATCAGCGTCCACCCATAGTAAACAGATGGTTACTGTGTCATTCTTCTACGTACGTTTATGTCAACCTGTCTCAGTATGTTGATCATTTTTCCTCTTACCACTACACACAAGCTCATTTCTCCTAACAATCCAACGGCCTCTGTAAAAATTCGATTCGTTCGACGGTAGAACGTACGAGCTGGAGAAGAAATACCATGTACGAAACGAAACGCGTCGAATGGAATCCATTTCTATGCGGTAACAACAGACCGACGCGATAATTTAACCAGCCTCCTACATCTAAAATCTAGAACAATGTAGAGAACAACTTACAGAATTTTCGACCGCGGCGTGACGAATCGTCGCGTCGCCGCGCGCTTTGTCAGCCCGAAACGAATTAATAGCGGCTTCGGAGTTGGCGCGATATAAACGGAGCCGACGTCTCTGACTGTACGTATTACGTAAACCGCGACACGGTTCCCGGAGACTTCTGTTTGCACTTTATTATACCCATTCCTAATGTGATGTAACGATGATACGCGGAACGGGGCATAAAGCACGTTGCGCGCCCGTGTCGTTTCGTTTCGCGAGCTTCTATTCCGTGCCGGTGCGGTTCCCGCTAGAAATACCGTGCGGTTCCTCCCCGCCGCGTCGTGTCCCGCTCGAAAAGTCGTGTATCTTAACCGCGACAAACGATCGGTCGACGTCCGTGTCGCGGTCGTGTCGCTACAATTCGCACGGAACGCCGCGGGATTTATCGCGTCTGTATACCCGGGTCCCCCGGACTTTCGCCCGTGACTCTCTGGCAATCCTTCCTGATCGCGTTCGAATCGTTCTGGCCCGCTGTAGCGGTGCAATTTTATCGTACGGACTATCTGTTTCTCAGTTTCAGACACTTTGTGTAACTTTGAATTCGAGTATCGTGAAAAATTTTTGATGTATGTATGTAGTGTCGATGTGTGCGACGGTTTTTGAAAATGGAACTTTTACTAGGTGAGAGAGGATATTGTTCGATTCGAGTCGAAGGATCGAGAGTGAATTTTGGAAAATTTCTTGGAGTTCGTGAGCATGAATTGAGGATCGGTAAGTAGTGTGAGTCAGTCAGTTCTCGGACGTTCGAAAATTTGGGAATCGGGAAGTAGTGTAAGTCAATCGCTTCTCAGATATCTCAGTATGTTTGAAATCGGTAAGTAGCGTTGGTCAGCCGCTTCTAAGGCACTGCAAATGGTAAATGTCGAAAGTCGATCACGAGAAAATAGCGCGGAGAATGTCAAATATTTAGGCACGTGTTGAAAAAAGTAACCAATGGTGCGAAACGTCTTATGAATGTATCAACCATGCTTACCTACTTACGAGCCTACTTTTGCACCACTCCTTTGACGAATGTCGACGTCATTTGCCCGGCCGCTGCCCTCGGTTCTGCCCGGGGCAAAAAAGAGCGCTCTTGCCCCCAAAATGGCTACCTGAGCGGCCCTGATATAGAAGATATCCTCAATGGCGCCATTGACATGTCGTAAAATAAAGAACTCCAAGTAACAACTAGATAAAAATGTAACGTAAAATACGTTATTCGACAATAACACCATAAAAAAATGAAATCTATCCATTTGAACCCTTTCGTGATCAATGGATCGCACACGTCCCACTCGAGTACTCGAACAAAAGTTGATCTCAATTTAGCATCCGTTATAAGCACGATGTTCCAAATAAGAAATATAATTCGGTCAGAAAAGTGTCGACACAGAACCCCAAAGGATTAAGCACCCCTTCGGAGTATCTCACCGATCAAGTAGCCTATTCCCAATTACAGAGACCATCTCGAAACCTTTTTACTACTAAATTCTACCGGTATACAGTCTTTGAATTTACGGGAGCCTCTCCGGAGTCATCTTTCGTTCACCCAAATCACCACCGCGGCCTGGCACAAAAAAATTCAGTTCAGAGGCCCTCGACCTCGCTTTCTTACGGCCCGCTTCAGCACGGAACCAGGGCTAACGCGTGAAATTGATATTGCATAGGTTGCGGCGAGGCACGTCGAGAGGCGAAGGAGGACGGCGAACTGGAAACCGGAGCGAGCCTGGAAGTTCGGCTAATTTTTTCTTGGCTGATCGAAGGGGACGAGCACCCCCCGGCGTGGCGATGATTTAGGGCCACTCCTCTGTCCTCTGAAAAGAAGGAGCCCGGGAGGGAAGTGGCTGGCCCCTTTGCACTCGTTATTTACGAGCGACTCTCGACAGACGTTTCCAGGACCACTCTCACAGTTAACGTCCACCGGATCATCCGTAGAAGACTAGAGGGGTGTGGCGGGGAGGATAGGATAGAACGGGAAGGTAGAACGCAACAGCTTCCTCGAGTTCTCCTCTTCTCGACAGGACCCTGACGTTCTTGTTTTTTCTTCTTCTTCTTCTTCTTCTTTCCCTCTAGTCGGTGGAAACGCAAACACTTTCCTTCGCCGCGGCACAACTGACTAATTTTAGTTTCATGATCGTTTCTCGACCGTTCGGCCCCGAATACGACGCGGGTTCCGCTCCGTCCGCTCGTAAATCTTCTCCCGGCGAGTGTGACCGTTAAACGGCCACCTCCGATGTAATCTGTGGAAAGATGTAATTTGTCGGAGGGGGAGAGTTGCCCGAGGAAATTCCGGAGAAAATAGAAATTTGTAAAAGAATCCAAAGTATCTCTGACGGAGGGGACACTCAACCTTGGGCTGCCTGTCAGGATCTCGCGTCGCTTAGGATCGACGTGAACTGTTCCCCGAAATTTATCTCGTCCAAGGTATTTTATATCTCGGCACGAAAGTCGCATTTTTCGCGTTTTTCCCCAAAAAAATGCAAAAATTCTGAAAAGTAATTCCCAAGTAAAATATTCCTTAGAACGATCCATCCGAACGAACCGGCGCGCCCTCTATCCCTCTCCAACCGACTAGCACGTCGATGAAAAACGAATCAGTTCGATATAAACGTGTCGAAACGACGAGGCGTCGCTTCTCGGGTTCACGATCGAACCGAGAAGATACTACTGGCCTGGCGCACACGGTGTGTGCCTCGTGAGGAAACGGGCCGATCGCTACGGCCCTGGCTATAAGCCATTACCGCGAGGCACAGACATTCGCCGTCTCTCCTTCTTCGTTCGGCTCTCTCCGTCTCCGTTCGCCGCTCTTCGCCTCCGTTCCCCTATCTCTCTCTCCCTCTCTCGTCAGGCGGGGTGGCAGATAACATTGCTGCATGACACCACCGCTCTTGGTAGAACTACTCGAGCACCGAGAACAGTAGATACCTACAGGCACACAACGTACCTTCTCGTCTCGTCTCACACAACTTCGTTCTCCTCACGGTGGCGACGCTCACAGACGCACGCACACGCTCGACGTAACTGTGTCCATGTCGCACGTTCTCTCTTACACACAGAAACACGCATACTCATAGAGACCTCGGCACGGAACAGCTCCGCAACGGGGAACGTCCATAACTGCGGTGTGGAGCAGCGCGCGCAGTGCATTAGGACTGGGTTACGACAGTAAATTTTCACTACCGTGCGGAGTTCTAATGGCCGGGAATGCAGCTGGTTTCAGTGGCCTCGAGTTCCCGTCTTCGTCTTCCATCTTCTATCTTTCGTCCTCCTTCCCTCCACTCTCTCTCTCTCTTCGCTCTCCCTCGTGGCCCGTGCTTTCTCGCTCGCGCAGACGGGCGCGAGTGTATACGTATATTCGCCGCATTGGTGCACGACGGAGCATAGAAAGCGAGAAAAGGAGATT
>NW_017100174.1:935964-951006 GCF_001263275.1 Habropoda laboriosa
TCTCTCTCTCTCTCTCTCTCTCTCTCTCTCTTCCCTTCTTTCTTTTCTGTCGTCGGTGTGTCCTCTCAGACATGAGAAAAAAAATGTCTTCCTCCTGTTGATCTTTTTCTTCTCCTTCTTTCTTTCTTCCCTCTTTTTTCTTTTTTATCTCGTATTTTCTTTTCCCTTTCGCGCTGTTCGCTGTGACGACGAGATAGTGCGTCGTTGTTTATCTGTCGTGACTTATATTGGCTTTTTAGGTATCCGAGGAGATCCGGAGCACCGAGGGGAATTCTTGTTTCACTGTTTGCAGATTTCCTGGCTTCGTTCGCTCTTTTTCTCTTCTTTTCTCTTTCTCACTCTCTCTCTCTCTCTTTCCGGCGCGTTTAGTTTCTGAACTCGTCGCGAAATTGCGGCGGAAACGAGGCTACGGTGAAACGAAAATCCGGAAAGACACTTATCAAATACATGTATGTATGATCAGCGGACGCGCGAGCGGGGAAATAAAAAGCAATAGTTTCGGGTTTTCGCGGGAATAAAAGGATAAACGTGGAAAGCGGAATATTTTTCAGGTGTTGTCTGTGTTTTCGTTCGCGGATTACGCGCTTACTTTTATCGCCAATTCTGTTGCCTTGTTTCTCGCGTTTTCAACAGATAATTGTACCTAAGTTCTGTCTTATTTCCACGCAAGTTTGATACACAAACATTCACCTAGTTCCTCTAGAATCAATTGCAATTTGATCGTTCGACCCCTCGAAATCTATAAATTTCTCGCGAAGTCAAGTTCGATGAAAAGGTCGAGCCGAAGAGAATTCTTTCGCACCGGCTGTCAATTCCAGCGGATCCTCTCGAAGCGAACAATCCGCTGAATTAAATCGAGCGAAGCTATTTCAAAAGAAAGGTAGAATCCACGGAGAAACCTCGAAGAGAAAACAAAAATCATGGATACCGGGTAGAAACCAACGAAAAAAGAAGAAGAAGAAGAAAACGAGAGAAACACGGGGAAAAAAGAGGAAAGCAGAAAAAGGAAAGAACGTCGTCTCTTAATTAAGCCCTCTTTCTTCCTGTTTCGAGCGGGTTCGTCGAAGTTGCCGCGTCGCGTTTATCCGGTACAAACTCTCCCGCTACCGTTCCCTGAATCTAATCGTCAAGATACATCGGGAAGCTACGTGTAGTAGCTTGTTCACGGATTGTTTCGTTCCCTGGTCTCGCTGCTCCCTGTGGGAGAGCGGCGGGAATCGCTGGAGAAGGACCGATAGCTTCGTCGGAGGAAACGAACGGAGGAGCGGTGTTCGGATGGGAAACAGCCGGTGGAGAACGGAAAGGTTGAAGGGGGAGGAGGGAGCACGATCCGCTGATTAGAGGGAAGCATCGAGCGATTAGAACTCAGACCGACGGAGCAGAGATAGAAAAATCCGGTATTTAATTAAGCTCGTTCCCTCGGTTTCTGTGTCACGCGTGCCTGTATACCTCGTGGTATGTGTGAGTCGCTGTACAGTGTGTACCTGAAATCGCGATACGCTAATCCTCGTGTTCGCAGTCGAAATGTTCACGGTTGTTTCGAGCTTTAATATTCAGAATATTTTAGATAGATTTTTATTTTCGACACTTGTAGCGACGTGAAAATGTCGGAAAAATGGGGCTCCCGAGCGATTTCGCGATACTTTCGCGGCAACGTGAAAAATTGTTGAACAAAATATAGAAATGGGTTGAAAAATTTAAAGTTTAAAGCTTTTCATTTTATTCGTAAAAAGAACCTAATTTAACCTTTTCCTTGGCAATGGCGCCAGAGTTAGAACAGACTTGCAAACATCAGTACGAAGAAGAAATTAGCGATAAAATTACATTTTCAAAATGAATCTTCGAAAAATGTGAGTCTCCTACACAAAAGTTTAATTTTACATTTTACTACACTTACCTTTCCACCAGCAATTCTCTTTTTATTTATTCGTGCGTAAGACAATTTCGGGTACACCCTGTATACCCACACACACACACACACACAGCAGAAACCCATAAACACTACATATATGCGCGCGGGCGCGCTGTATCGCGCGTCGAGTCCTCCTTAATGCAGCGAACGCCACGCTATCGGCTCGTGTTAATTGCTGAAACGCCAACCGATCGTTAATCGCCTCGTCTCGTATCCCCGGCCCGGCCGAGATAATTGAGCGTTTTGAGGAACGAGCCGATCCGGAGAGATCCGTAGCACGACGATAGAGAGGGTGAGAGAGAGAGAAACGTCGTTTCGTCGCGAAGCGGTGTGCATCGACGACGACGACGTCGTTGCTTCGTTTAAATGAAGCTTTTTTAAACGCGTCTTTTTTAAGTACGAACAAGTCAGCCGTGAACCAGTTACGTCGGTAACGACTAAGCGACGAGCTGTTCCGATCTTCGATTTCTCGCCGGGTTTTCTCTTCGTTCTTGTAACAGCGTTCTTGAAACAAGAGCGCGATGGGGCCGAGCGATTAAGCTCGTAAGCGTCGCGGAATTAATCGAGCTCGCGTCAATTTTCGAACCATCTTCAATTTCTCTTCTCTTTTCCTTTCTTTTGTAGAACAAAGAAAGGAGGGGAAAAAAAAGAGTGTCTCTTTTCTCGTTCGATCGAACTTCCTCGTCGCTTCGCAGCGAGATTAAGATTCTACGCGTTTTGGGGTGGTTAAGTACATCAGGTCCGTCGTGTTAATACACGACTGTACGAGGATCATTACACGCTGAGAGGTCCGAGAGACACGTACACGGAGATTGGCGGAGTTTGATGTGATGGTTCGTCTTTGTGTGTGAGCACTCCTCCGCACTTGACACGCAGCAACGACGAATCAGCCGATTCCGCGGTAACTCGGACTGTACGCTCAAAGAGCGTATATAGGATTGCGTAGAACGGTGATCGTGGATGACTGTCAGATTCATAAATCGACGTAAATCCGATCCGGACTTCTGTCCTGGTTAACGCTCCGAGCGCCGTCTTCTTAACTTCACCCTTTCGCTTCGTCCTATGCTTCCATCTTTTCCTTGTGTTTTCTTTAATTTTTCTTCTGCTTTTCTATTTTTTGGTTTTTGCGAGATAAGAGGAGGTATTTTTGTTACCGGTCGCGTCTCCATTTTCGCCTTCTCGTTTGAAATTTATTAAATTAAATGAAGTTGTTGAGTTAAAGTGAGAGTACTCGAAGGATTGAATTGAGGCGAAATTGTAGCAAAATTACAGCACAGTGGGAGAAAATTTTCGAGGCGCCTGCAGCAGCGAAAGGGTTAAAACGTGGTCAATTTTGTGTAACGAAGATATTTTAAAAATTAGAGTTTTCGTACGACAGTGGAGTATTGTATTTTGGACGTTTTTTCGATTGCAGGCTGAGGTATAATTATTTTTTTTGGAAGGGGAAGTTGAATGGTACCAGTCTAGGAAACGTTTCGCGAATAACTATAAAATTACAGAGCATTTTATATTCCGCTGTATCATCTTTACGTGAAATTGCAGAACCTCGAGCGTGTAAAGCAATTTCGCATTATCTTGAATTGCAAAAGAGACTTTTGCACGAGCAATGCTCTCCAACAGGTTCCTTTGTCGCTAAACCGCGAATGAGTATGATTTTCATAGCAAGTAATCGTATTAGACATGCATTTCTATCGTACGACAACCTTGCTGAAACAGCTCTTAGCCGTATGAATTTCATGGCTATTATTGTATTTACTCGTTCGAATCAATCGTGTAATTTTCGTGAAAAATTTTCGTTTATGTCACGTTACAGTGGTTTATACTTCCTCGTTGTGGTAACAGGTTAGGAGACACGGATTAAATTTTCATATTAATCTCGAAACGATTTAATCGCGACGTATTGTAGTCCCATTAGAAGAGAATGTCTTTCGCTTTCATGTTTAAATTTGGACTTATCAGTCGAGAGAAAGAGACCACCTACACAGCGATAAAAATATGAAACTATGGTGTTAAATTTCTTTCGTGGAACAAGAACAATCCATCTTTGGTATCAAATCCCTTTCTTGGAACAATAACTATCAGATCGATAAAAGCAAAACTATTTCGATATCAAACTTCCTTCCTAGAATAAGTCCAATCAAATTTATACACAGTGTGAGACGAGATGATTCACGATTTTCGTCCATCAAAAATCATTCCAGAAGACAAATTCATTGAATTGCTCCAGAAACTCGATTACCTCTCCGAAGAAATCGTCGAGCAGTCGAAACCAAATTTCACAATATCCACGTTTTCGTGAGAGCCAAATATCGTTAAAATTTCCCCAAAAATTCGATTATTTTACAGAGGAACCATTGTTAATCGAAAGCAAAATTCACGATATCCACGTTCTCGTAAAATCCAAAAATCCTTAAGAAACCCAAATCCATCGAATTGCCCCAAAAATTCGATTATGTTTCCAGAGAAACCATTGTTAATCGAAAGCAAAATTCACGATATCCACGTTCTGGTAAAACCCAAAAATCATCGAAAACCCCGAAATTCATGGAATAGCCCGAGAAACTCGACTATTCTTTCAAAGGATCCATTAGCAATCGAAATCAATCTTGACAGTACCCCGATTTCCATAAAACCCCGTGCACAATCATTCGGAAATTATTGAAAGATTCGACAATTATTTAACGGTACAATTAAAAGCCATCCCCGTCGGACGCGCTCATAATCCAGCTATTTTCTCGGTGCCTCCTTCGATCAGCAGCTTCCAATCCCGGCTTTTTCCCTTTGTGCGGGCCAGGGGATTCAAACCAATCCCGGGGACACAGAGCGAAGCTGGCTCGCAGCTTCCCGAGAGACGATTTCAATATCGGCGCTAATAGCGGCCAGATACGATAATCTCGGCCCAGTGGCCGTACTTAACGCCGACTTAACGCTAATCCCGGTCCTATGCCGATCCCGCAAACCTACGTACCCGTGGCGTTATGTACGCGTGTATCACGCTGAATAAGTGGATACCAGACGTGTAATCAATACATACACGTACACAAACTACGTAAAGAGAAACAGAGATAGTTTCTCCGCATCTGTCTGTGTATGTACATGCACACACGTAGGAGGGAAGAGTAAGAGAGTGAAGTGAACATGGAACATCGAGTAACCAGAGGCAGAAACGGGAGGGAGAGAGAGAGAGACAGAGGAACAGGATGTGGGATTGCGTCGAATGTCGGTGCAGGAACGAGCCATTTGGCCATTTCGAGTTTAGTGACTGTTGCTTGCGCTAGTGGCGGTTGTACATCGTTGCAGCCGGTTGAAGGTTCGAGTAGTGGTAGCCGGTAGCAGCAGCAACAGTACCTGTGTTGCTGGTGGCGTTACTGCCGCGCAATCCGCCGTCGAGACGATCCTGACGGTCAGCCGGTCAGCCAACTTTCTGCTCGACGCTAATAAACGCCAGCTTCGCGGCTTTGCCTACTACGAATCTAGCTTTCTCTCTCAACTCTGTACACCTCGTTTCTCTCTGCACGTATCCTCCGTTCAGTGTGTGTTAGCATACGTGTGTTTCCACAGGTTTCCAGGGACGTATCTTTCGCGTTTCGATTCCCCTTGGAAGAAAATGTGGCATTTCGGCATGTGCTCGAGGCGTGATTAGAAAGGGGAATGACGCAGAATGACGGAACGCGCGCAATCGGGGGGGTTATTAAAGGAGCATTAAACGGGATCGCGTAGAGTTTAGAGCGGATCGTTGTGTACACGCGGTGACGAGCGGGGATTCTTGTTTTATAGAGCTTGTTTTGGAGTTAACGATCTTTGATAAGGTTTAAATCACGTTTTCTTCTTGCACGCTGTGTGTGTCGGCGGTGTGTTTAGTGATTCAGGTTGCGCCTACGCGAGGTACGTTCTTCGGTGAGATGCAAGACTGGGTAATTAGTAGGGAAAAGTTGATTTTCTGTCGACGTATTTAGATTCAGACTGTTGGATTTACTTAAAAGGTGGTGTTTCAATTATAAACTATTCTTTATTTTTATACGTCACGACGCAATGATAACAGCTCGACAAGACGTTAAAGAAGAAAAAGCATATCAGCGTCCACCCATAGTAAACAGATGGTTACTGTGTCATTCTTCTACGTACGTTTATGTCAACCTGTCTCAGTATGTTGATCATTTTTCCTCTTACCACTACACACAAGCTCATTTCTCCTAACAATCCAACGGCCTCTGTAAAAATTCGATTCGTTCGACGGTAGAACGTACGAGCTGGAGAAGAAATACCATGTACGAAACGAAACGCGTCGAATGGAATCCATTTCTATGCGGTAACAACAGACCGACGCGATAATTTAACCAGCCTCCTACATCTAAAATCTAGAACAATGTAGAGAACAACTTACAGAATTTTCGACCGCGGCGTGACGAATCGTCGCGTCGCCGCGCGCTTTGTCAGCCCGAAACGAATTAATAGCGGCTTCGGAGTTGGCGCGATATAAACGGAGCCGACGTCTCTGACTGTACGTATTACGTAAACCGCGACACGGTTCCCGGAGACTTCTGTTTGCACTTTATTATACCCATTCCTAATGTGATGTAACGATGATACGCGGAACGGGGCATAAAGCACGTTGCGCGCCCGTGTCGTTTCGTTTCGCGAGCTTCTATTCCGTGCCGGTGCGGTTCCCGCTAGAAATACCGTGCGGTTCCTCCCCGCCGCGTCGTGTCCCGCTCGAAAAGTCGTGTATCTTAACCGCGACAAACGATCGGTCGACGTCCGTGTCGCGGTCGTGTCGCTACAATTCGCACGGAACGCCGCGGGATTTATCGCGTCTGTATACCCGGGTCCCCCGGACTTTCGCCCGTGACTCTCTGGCAATCCTTCCTGATCGCGTTCGAATCGTTCTGGCCCGCTGTAGCGGTGCAATTTTATCGTACGGACTATCTGTTTCTCAGTTTCAGACACTTTGTGTAACTTTGAATTCGAGTATCGTGAAAAATTTTTGATGTATGTATGTAGTGTCGATGTGTGCGACGGTTTTTGAAAATGGAACTTTTACTAGGTGAGAGAGGATATTGTTCGATTCGAGTCGAAGGATCGAGAGTGAATTTTGGAAAATTTCTTGGAGTTCGTGAGCATGAATTGAGGATCGGTAAGTAGTGTGAGTCAGTCAGTTCTCGGACGTTCGAAAATTTGGGAATCGGGAAGTAGTGTAAGTCAATCGCTTCTCAGATATCTCAGTATGTTTGAAATCGGTAAGTAGCGTTGGTCAGCCGCTTCTAAGGCACTGCAAATGGTAAATGTCGAAAGTCGATCACGAGAAAATAGCGCGGAGAATGTCAAATATTTAGGCACGTGTTGAAAAAAGTAACCAATGGTGCGAAACGTCTTATGAATGTATCAACCATGCTTACCTACTTACGAGCCTACTTTTGCACCACTCCTTTGACGAATGTCGACGTCATTTGCCCGGCCGCTGCCCTCGGTTCTGCCCGGGGCAAAAAAGAGCGCTCTTCAAAAAAATGCAAAAATTCTGAAAAGTAATTCCCAAGTAAAATATTCCTTAGAACGATCCATCCGAACGAACCGGCGCGCCCTCTATCCCTCTCCAACCGACTAGCACGTCGATGAAAAACGAATCAGTTCGATATAAACGTGTCGAAACGACGAGGCGTCGCTTCTCGGGTTCACGATCGAACCGAGAAGATACTACTGGCCTGGCGCACACGGTGTGTGCCTCGTGAGGAAACGGGCCGATCGCTACGGCCCTGGCTATAAGCCATTACCGCGAGGCACAGACATTCGCCGTCTCTCCTTCTTCGTTCGGCTCTCTCCGTCTCCGTTCGCCGCTCTTCGCCTCCGTTCCCCTATCTCTCTCTCCCTCTCTCGTCAGGCGGGGTGGCAGATAACATTGCTGCATGACACCACCGCTCTTGGTAGAACTACTCGAGCACCGAGAACAGTAGATACCTACAGGCACACAACGTACCTTCTCGTCTCGTCTCACACAACTTCGTTCTCCTCACGGTGGCGACGCTCACAGACGCACGCACACGCTCGACGTAACTGTGTCCATGTCGCACGTTCTCTCTTACACAGAAACACGCATACTCATAGAGACCTCGGCACGGAACAGCTCCGCAACGGGGAACGTCCATAACTGCGGTGTGGAGCAGCGCGCGCAGTGCATTAGGACTGGGTTACGACAGTAAATTTTCACTACCGTGCGGAGTTCTAATGGCCGGGAATGCAGCTGGTTTCAGTGGCCTCGAGTTCCCGTCTTCGTCTTCCATCTTCTATCTTTCGTCCTCCTTCCCTCCACTCTCTCTCTCTCTTCGCTCTCCCTCGTGGCCCGTGCTTTCTCGCTCGCGCAGACGGGCGCGAGTGTATACGTATATTCGCCGCATTGGTGCACGACGGAGCATAGAAAGCGAGAAAAGGAGATTGACAAAGGTGAGAGAGAGAGAGAGAGAGAGGGTTGTGAAGCGCGAGTGAGAAGAGGACGGAGAGATAGGGCGAGGAGTAAGTTGTTCGTGGTTCCTCCGTGAAGGAAATGTTCGGCCCCGGCGAGATCCCTTTAATATCGTCGAAGCAGCTCGCGCGACGTGCGCGCCGGAGCAAAGGGTGAACGTACACATGCGTGCGCGTTCGTGCGTGCACGCGGTGAAAGGGAAGAGCAATCAGACTGTCCGCTGCTGCGGCCTCCCGTCTTCCGCCCCTCCACCTCACCACGTCGCGCGTCCCACGTTTGTATGTGTCTCTTTGGCATCCCGTATCTGCCTATTTTTTCTCTTTTCTCTCCTCTCTCTTTCTCCTTTCTCTTGGCGGATCTTCGACGTGGTTTTTGGTAAATCAAGTTCCAGGGCGACAACAAGCAGTCTCGGTGCAGCGTGCTCCGGGGATAATTAATTCGTTCGGTTTTCTACAGGATTTGTACTTTATAGTTTCTTACGGAGTATGTGTTTTGCAACGTTATTGTTTTTCGACGTTGGGCAAGAAAATTTATAATACGGTGCTGTTTCGCCTGATTGAAAATTCTGTCCTGCACAATCACTGTCGATAAGAAAGGTCGTAAAGCCAAGCGTACCTTTAGAATTTCAGATATGTATGTATACGGTGGGCCAGAAGTCAGGCGCTGTTTTAACGAAAATGGTTTGATTTACGTGTTGTATTTTGAAAACCCTTAGGATAAATACAGGGGAGCAATAGTTAGGTGTGTTGAAGCAAAATGGTTTACGAGTACTGCATGGAAAAATCGACATCCTAGAATATTGGTAGGTTTATGACACGTCCGATAAGTATGGTTTGGGGATGCCTGCGAACACACCCAGGTATAAAAGTGCACACTGTCTTGTCTACATCTGTCTGAACATCTTCTGAAATATAATTATTTACCTTACTCCACACGAATTATTTATTTAACATGGTGAATGGCAAGGTGAATTCGGGGGAAGAAGTGCAATGAGATTAGAAATAAATTCGAGAGAAAATTGAACGACACGTGAACTAGTGAAGAAATTGAAACGAAGGATAACGCGAATGCTGTGAGTCAAATCGTCAATGAAAATTCATGCCTGTCCCCTTGTGCAACAGCATACAGATTCAATCTTTCACGACACGTCGGTGCGGTGAATTCTGAAAGTTAATTCGTCAAATAACTATTGCTACATGCTCCATCTGCGAAAGAACACAAATTAAACCATATTTATTAAAACAGTATCCGACATTTGGTTCACCCTCTGCAAGTATTTAATTGATTAATACTTCTAGCTAAATAGTTAATGGTTAACGACCTAGTTCGCTAATCGAATCTCCACCGTATAGCGGAACCCGTTTGCCAATAAGTTAGCAAGACGCGTATTCGATGACGCCTGGCATCCGCAGAAAATCTTAAAGCGACGTTAAAAGCCGTGCCGCAACAGGTAATAAAACGTTTAATCCACTCGTATCCATATGATTACATTTCCATTTCTTACGGTTATATTTCTTACGCAGCGTGTTCCTATTTTCTTTTTTCTTTTTTTCCAATCGGAAATGTTCGAAATAAATTGTATTCCATTTAGAAGGGAATATTTCACGCATGCCTATTCCACGATTTTTGTACTGGAACTTCAATTAGAAAGAAAATAGGGGAAAAAAGAAAGGGAAAGATTAAGAAAGAGGTTTGCCACTGGAGCGTAGCGGCAACGCGTAGTTTGTCGAAACGCGACTTCTATCGTGATAACGGTGGAAACGGCTTTTTTGCTCGCGTAACACGCCAAACAGACAAGCGATCCGGGGCCCCGCGTTCGATTCTACTTACGCTCCGAGCGAAAAAGAAGGAACGATTATCTCTGTGGTCGGTTTAGCGCGAAAACACCAGCCGGCTAGTTGTACTTTTGATATCTCTCGTCGGAATCGATCGGAATGACACTTACGATAACCGATGCCTTAAGAGCCGCTCGTTAAGTAATTTCTTGTCGTGAAATTGAAATGCAAGTCCTTGACGAACGCGGCGCGAAAAGCGGTTTTTCCAAAGGCCCGATCATTATCGGTGCGATATTCTTCGGTTATCGCGAGCACAGTATCCTTGCAACTGTCTTATATGCATACATTACGTACTATACACCAAGTACGTCGACGACGACGACAACGACGACGCAAAGACGACGAGGTTTCAGAACACGCGAATAACGAGCGCAACGGCTGAAAAAGGAGAGAAGAAGGAGGGAGAGAGAAGAAAAAGAAGGAAAAAAAAATGGAAGAAAGAATAATTACGGGTTAATGCGCGTCGTCGACGGTGATTAATGACTTCATAAACCGCCACAAGCGCGGCGAGTTAGGTGTACGCGCATGGTGTTTTCCGTAATTGCCGGGGATCGTTCCCGTCGTCGACACGGGTCACCGCAGAAACGATTAGAGCCGATGTAATCGCCTCGAACATCGCCAAGGAGAAATCTGAGCATTCGCGAAATCAGGGTCGATGGTTGGTCGCGAGAGCTCGTGTCTTACGTTCGCTGCATCACCCTCGTGACACGACCCAAATTCGTCCAAGGGTCGTTTCTACTCCCGACAACCACCGAGCTGCTAAACCCCTCCCCCACCATCGCCGCCACCTCCACCTCCACTTTATCCCACTCGTCCCGCTGTCCTCGATAAGTTTTGACAGCGTTCCTCTAATCGGTTTTATACGTACTATACCGCGGCCACGTACGTACCTATATATATGTATATATATATATGTATATGTATATAGCAGTGGAACTCCCCTTGTTAAAAAGTGTCTGGAAAACAATGGCGAAGCACCTTGCCCACCCCCCTCCGGTGCTATTGCTAGGCGCATGACTTCTAACGTATCACAGACGCACTCGATTTCAGCGCGCAGAAGAGGCCGATTGTGCGCAGGATAGAGGGAAACGGAAGGGTGGCGGAGTAGGAGCGATGGGGAAGAGTGACGGGAGAGGGGTGTGGAGGGAGCAGGGAGGGGAGAGAAGCGAAAGCCTGCTGGTTCGGCGGTATATTGACGTACGATCCGATATACGCGACACGACCGGACTTTGTTATGCCGTAATAGCGCACCCCTAGGGAGGACAGAAGTCTGGAAGGACTCTCCGTTTGTCCATCCGCCCCTGTCGAGCGAAAAAAGCTCAGCGAAGAGAGCCTGACGAGTGGGGCCTCTGCTCTCCATCTCTCTCTCCCACCTTTTATACTCGTCACTCCCTCTCTGTCTCACTCGCCCTTAAGCCCTGTTTTTCTCTCCCTCGAGGTACCAGAGAGACAGGATAAGAGAGTGCGAGAGTGAGCGAGCGAGCAAGGCAGGCGTGGGTGGCCAATAGTTTTGCCCCCTACTCGACCGCCGCAGAGCGGCCTGCAACCACCTTTTCACAGCGCTCCGACTGCTCCGCGCGGACTGAACAACCGTGCGTCACCGGTACCGTAGAGACGAGGCCAAATGCGCCGTGCGCGATACTCGACGCTGATTCGCCGGGGTCGTCGTTTCATTGGCTGTTTTTAAAAGCTGCCTCGCGGCACACGGAAAGAGGGGTTCTTTGCTTAAGAACAAGCACCTACTATTGGATAAGTCGGGATTAGGAGAGCGGGGATTGGTCGACGAGTCCGCGTGGACTACGTAGCAGGAGATGCAAGGGGGACTTACACTCGGGCCACCCCAATGGTAAGGTCGTCGGGGTGGAAAACGCTCAAATGGGGTGGTTTAACGCGAACCTCGGTGCCAGAAGGACCCGCCACCGTGAGGGCTCTACGCCCCTCTCCAGACCCGGGGAGCTCCGACTCGTCGAAACAACGTAACGACCAGCGAAATTAGGTAATTCGGCCTCGTAATAATGCGCCGCCACCGTCCTACCTTCCCCCTCCCCCCACCCCTCCTTCTCCACCTCGTCATCCCTCCAACCCCCCGCGTAGTCGGTAATGAATCGGGTACGATGGAAATTAGGGGCTCACTGGACGCGCCACCCGCACACCCTTTTCTCATCTTCGCTCAACACCGTGTTGCCTTCTTCTATATACCGGTGCTTACCGGTCCTACCCCCGGTGTTTGTTAAAACGTATCGTCCGTTGGGTAATTCCGACCGTGAAATCGTAGCGTGATGGAAAGAATCGGGATTTTCGGGTTGATGGTCGTGAAAGTATACGGGGTCGTCGCTTGGTTTTTCGCCTGTTGTGTGTACACCGCACCCGGGTCTGTCGATCTGTCGGTCCGGCGGACGGTAGGTGAATCGGTATCGGGGAATCGGTTCCGGTATCCATAGGTTATCCCTGCTCGCTAACCGTTCTAATCACGGGCCATTCAAAATGCGAAATAACCGTTCCACTTACGTGCGGCTACAATCGATTCAATGGAATCGCTCGGTTCACCCGAAAAGTGACTATTATCGGGATCGAAAATTCGACTCGTCCCGTGAAAACGTTGGACAATGTTTTTATAAAGGGGGTTTTTTCATCTTTTTTTTTTTTGCGTTTTCTCTCTCTCTCTCCCCGCCTCTCTCTCTTCCTGTACTTTTTCTACCCGCTCTTTGCTTCTTGTTTGCGAGAAACGCGGTGGCAAAGACGCAACGTTAGCGAAATCGGACACCTCAGTTTCGTTGTCATGCATCTGGTCAGCGACGTGGCTCCTCCCCCTTTGCCGCCCACTCCACCCCTCGTCCCTTCACCCCCCACCACCTAGCACGCTCCTGAAAACGTGTAATGAACCGAGGACAATAGACTCTAAAGCCCCGAGGGCTAACCGGCCGCGACCGCCGCAAATTTTTTTACGTGTTTCTTTCACTCGATTCCGTGGCGCTTGCGTGTCTCGTTTTTCACGCGTCTTTTATTCCCACCACCCTCCCGCCCGTTCTTTCTTCCCTCTTTCTTTCCCCCCGCCGCCAGAACAAAAAAAGCAACTACCGTGCTTGTAAGTTTTACGCGTTCCCTTTTTTTGCACTCGGTATATATCGTCGAAGCCTTAACATGTTTTTTTTTTGCCCCTTCTTCTATCCGTGTTTTCTGTTTTTTCTTTTTCTTCTCTCCCTTCAGAGAACGTAGTACGCGTAGGCACGTAAGTATGTACATACGGTGTGTACTACGTGGCGGCGGCGCTCTCTTCTCGAAAGATCGAATTACTTGAATGGAAGTAATCGCGAGAACGCGCGCGCGACTTCGCCTCATAAAGGGGCATCCGTAGATAACGTCAAATTAACGGTTCCATGAAAAGCGGCCGTATTCCCGGTGAACTCGCCGTTACCGTCCCCCCAAGCATTATTTACACGCGAAGGCTGATCCTGTTTGCGCGCGAAATTCAATTCAGTTCTTTACGCCGCCGGCTTTATCGTTAACACGAGGGAATATCGTCGTTGTCGTTCTCGTCGCGGCGTTAGCCTGGTGCTGCTTCGGCCGAGTAAATATTAGAAGCCCAAGGACTTGAGGAAACCGAAGAGTCGCGACGAGACGAGACGATTCATAGGGACGAGGAGAGGGCAGCAACGTCAATGGAAAGTGTTGTTGTTCGCCGGTTGTCGTAACAACAGCGCGCGGCCCGGCGGGACGGTTGTCGCAACGGCGGCAACGAACAACGGAGGAAAGTCTGGAAAACGATAAAGCGAGACGCTTCTTTTCATGCGTGCGGAACGGTGACGCCAACGACGATAAAGGAATATTGTGCTCCTTTAGAGCGCTACCTGCCCCGGTGTCTTCCTTTTGTCTATCTGGCATCGTTTCGTCGGAAAACCATCGGTGTGAGTCTTCTTCTTTTTTTGCCCTTTCTACGTGTGGTATTTAAAAAATTAAAAAAACGTGTTAGTTGAATGGAACTTTGTCACTTTCATCGTTTTTCGTTGAATATTAGTTACGTGTTAAGTTCACGTTTCCGTCATTTTTCTACCGTTTTCACCGTATTAGGCAGTGATTGAAGGATTGCATGGTAAAATGAAATATAGCGAAGGAATGTACGCGGCTTGTTTGTCCCGCCAAATAGGAAAATCTTGGAAAAAAGGTGCCGCAGAGAATGTGTTGTACAACTGAAAGATGTATTTATCGATCAAATGATTGCGAGAGATATCGGTGTCAATATGGAGTACCCGTTTGTTTCGTAGCTGTTGGACAGCGGCGATTGCAAGGGAAGACTTTTTAATTCAACATCAAATTGGATATTTTTTCTCAAATTGATAGCAACGGAAGATTGCGTTTCTTTCAAACGCCGGATATTTAATTCCATCTCACGGTACTCTCGCAGAGAGGAACGTGATTTTCTAATTGTTTCCAGCGCCATAATTCATCCCCCGCGATTTGTCCGTAAGGTTACACAACGAAATATTTCCCTTAAATTAAATTAGCTTAACAAATGCGCCCCTTCCTCGGAGATCAGATCTCACCATTACGCGATCGCTGCGAAAGTGGCTCGTTAATATTCATTTCCGTCCAAGGAACAGAGGAAGGAACAACCGTTGAAGAGGCTGAGTACACCTCTCACCCCTTCTCTCTTTCTCTCTCTCTCTCTCTCTCGTTCTCTCTGTTAGGGGAAAAAGCAGGAAGAAGAAAAAAGGGACGGAGAGAAAATGGAGAAGAAGAAGTAGGAGAAAAAAAGAGAGATAAAAAGAAACACAGGAAAAAGAAGGAGAAGAAACAAACGAAGCGGACGAACGCATCGATAATTAGGGGCAGGGGCAAGGGGG
>NW_017100174.1:951094-951787 GCF_001263275.1 Habropoda laboriosa
GGCGGCTTATTAAAAACACGATATTCCGCGGACAAGCGGGAAAGCTGCACGCACGATTGAGCACCGCTGGAAAGCTCTCCGCGAAAGATTAATTGTTCACCCTCTCCTTATCCTCTCTTTTTCTCTCCATTTCCACGCCCACCCCTCTGTGTCTGTTCCGGCGTGCTCAACGAAAACTCTCGTCCGCGGCTTCCACCAGGCGTAGAGAATATCGCGGCGGTGCCCACGCCGCCCCTTCACTCTTTTCCCTCTCTCTTTCTCCACCATTTTTTTTTCAAGAGAGAGAGAGAGAGAGAGAGAGAGCGTGTCCAAACTTTTTCACCGTGCAGCCACGCCGCGCCACGCTCTCCTCTTGCTTCTACTCTCCACTCTCTACCACGTTGCCTCGTGGCGTGGCGTGGCGTGGCGTGGCGCGGCGCGGACCAGCCGAAAAAAGTTTATCGCAAAATGGCTGCCGGTATTTACGCGATTCGGGGGCGGAGGCTTTTTCCAACCCTCCTCCACCTAGCTGTATCCCGCTGCCGCCACTACCGCCGCCACCACCGCCGCCGCCTCCGCCGACTCGATGCTGGTGCAACGGCGTGGAGCCAGAACGACCCAACTGCCGAGAAAGCTTTTGCATAATAAAACAGCCTGTACTTCCTCCACCCTGCCCTCCACCTGCCCCTCCAAACTCTCACGTTGCCCCTACCG
>NW_017100174.1:951864-953273 GCF_001263275.1 Habropoda laboriosa
TCTCGCTTCGTTTTCTCTTCTCCCTTTTACGCTTCTTTCGCCATCTTTGTCGGTTTCCCGGTCGTACCCTTTAACCATCCACAGCCTGCTTCTCCTCCACCTCCTCCTCCTCCTCCTCCCACTCTTTTCCCCGTCCCGCTTTTCCTTCCTCTCTTTTTCCACGAGTCGAACCGTGGCGAGGGAAAAAGTATTGGGTACGGTGTACACCTGTGTGTGCAAGGGTGACGGGATCGTGAAAAAGGAGAAAAAAGGAAAGAAAGGGAGGGAGGAAACGTCGATTCGCGGCGAAGAGGAGAGACGGTGGAAAGTTGAAAAAATGCCGCCATCTTGGTGATAGCGAATGCCTTTGACTGACTGGTTGGTTGCTCGCGCGTTCGAACAATGAACAGGCTGAAGGGTGGAGTTTCTTACGACGTGATTGTGCAATCTGTGATTAGAAAAAGCTCCGTCGAGCTTGTTTTCGGGGAATTGCAGCCGCGTGGAACGAAGTGGCGCGACAACGTCGTGGTTACACGCTGGTCTACTTAAGCTTTATCTTGTGCCCTTCGAGAAATGGACACTTTTTTTGGTTGTTAAGTTTTCTCGGGGTGGTGAGGAAAGTTTGTTAGATCGTTCCGAGTTTTATCATATACTAAACGGTGCAAGTAGGGTGATATGAGGTGAAGCTTGGTGTTCCGGGGTTGCAAGAGGTACTTAGGTCAATATGGTATACGTTGGTCTTTTATAAATGTTTCATAAAGGTTTTCGAAAATCTTATCGATTATTTTCACATGGAAAAACGTTCAATAATTAACTAAAGTGATATCCATATCATAATTTTTTTATATTCAAAAGCTGCAACGATTGTTTTTTTCCTTATGCCAATGAGGCTGTTTTTAATCGGTAGTTTACACTTTTAAAAATACAGTCCAAATAATTTTAATGAAAAATTTCGATGGTTTTATGCCGTTTACTGTTGTACCAGCCAATCTTTTGATAATTATTCCTGCTTCTCCAATCAGAATACAAAATTCTAATCAACCGAAATTTTCCTTCTCACGAACGAAGAAAAATCAGGTTACAGACGGTTAACTAATTTCTCCGCTATTTATCATATGTACGTCACAAAAGTGATAAAAAAAAAGCGTGCATAACTAAATACACAAAATGCCACGACACCAAAGAGAGCAATTGAAATTTAGATCGCGAGTCACGCTGGTCACGTGGCATTCGCGTGGAGCAGCAGCGTGACTCGGTCACGCAATCAAACTAATCTGCGAATCGCACGCGGCCAAGTGTATCGTTCACGCGTAAATCTCCGGAATCTGCGCATCGAGACGTTGAACGACGACGCTCGGGGGATCCAGCGTGCACGAACGTAGCCTTGGTATCCCGGCGTGGAAACGCCTCGAGATCCAGGTCCCCTTTCC
>NW_017100174.1:953294-957142 GCF_001263275.1 Habropoda laboriosa
TAACCGGGTGAAACGAGTCGATCGCTCGTTTACATTTACGCCTCGTTTCGCCCGCCGGAAACTCTTCGGCGTCCGTCCATTCGTTTTCCGCGAAGTCGTTCGAGCGATCGCTGGGCCAGCCGAGCGGAGAACGGCGTAAAACTTGGCTAAAACTCGCCGACGAACTTCGACCAGGCCAATAAAAATCTCGAATCGCTTCCGAGCGTCGCGCGGTGGAGGAGGGAGGCAAGGTGGATGGAAACGTGTCTGCGAGCTTCTTCTTCCTTTTTTCCCCCCTTTTTCCTCTTTCGCCCTCTCATCGACTTCCTCTTTCGTTTCCTTCGTTAGAAAGTGCGCGCTCCACTTTCTTTGCTCGAACGATCTCCTGTTACGTTTTCCGCGTTGGCTAGCCCCGTTCATAGACCGGAATTATCCCCGGACGGATATTTCGGTTTCCTCTCGACTTCCGATTTTTGTTTTCGAGGAGAAGTCGTTGTTTGACATTTGTCGTCCAGATCCGCGGAACGATTGGTTCTTTTGGTTCAGGTTCTTTTAAGCTCTTTAGTTAAAAGAGCTGGTTTGAAAATGTACACTTCTTTGCGCCTGTTGAAATTTTAGCCGAGAAAGAGATTAAAGGTAATCTTGAAAGGATGACGATACGAATTTTCGTTTCGATAACTTGGTAACTTTTTAACATTGCGCTAAAAAAGGCCAGGCATAGTTTAATAATAATTCTTATCTTCTTTAAACTCAAGAGTAGTAAAACTTAGCAGTAAAATTTTTTAAAGTATCGAGGATGTATGCATATGACAGACCAACCCCTATCTGCAGAAGCGTCTCTGATAATTGAGGTTGAAGTTGCAGTTGGGTTGCGGTTGAAGTTCTGGTTGAGTTCGAGGCCGCGACTGCAGTTGTGGTCGAAGTTGCGGTTGCAGTTGAGGTTGTTGTTGGGATTGAAGTTGAGGTTGCGGTTACTGTTGTGGTTGTAATTGGGGTCGCGATTGAGGTTACTGATGAGGTTGTGGATGGGGTTTAAGTTACGGTTGCCTTTGAGGTTGTGGTTGGGGTTGAAGTTGAGGTTGTGGTTGCGTTTGAGATACCGGTGGAGGTTACTGTCGTGGTTGCGGTTAGGGTTGAAGTTGAGGTTGTGGTTGCGTTTGAGATACCGGTGGAGGTTACTGTCGTGGTTGCGGTTGTAGTTAGCGTTAACGCATAGTTAGGAATTCAGACGTTTAACGTCACCCTAAGGAAGCCCACCTTAAACATATTACAGCGACTACCGACAGTCTGGACAAAAACGAGCACGAACGACCGATCGAGAAAAGTCGCGGCCCCACCACCCCGTTCATGGAGCTCACCCAATGAAAATTACTTTCCGATAATCCTCGAGTTTTTGATCCCGGTAAATATGGATTAACCCAATTCGATTATTCATTCGAGGCTGAGCCCGCGGCGGCGGCGGGGCATGCGGCCGGGCTCGCGGAAATAGAGCAATAATCCCGATTAAAAGCGTGGCGATCGTCGCGTTTTTGTTGCGATAAAAGGTCGAAAACGGTGCGCGTTAATACGCGCGCCATTATATCGGGATTCAAAAGCTTTTTGTTATCTCTCGATAACATTATTATTAATTTCAAAGCGACGCCACCTCCTCCTCCTCCTCTATCCACCGTTCTCCCGCTTGGCGGACCCTTCGTTTCCGTTTGAAAAACCGGCTCCCGCGCGCTTGCATTTCATTATTACACCGTCCTAGGCTGAGTTATCGTTCCGCCTCGCGTTCCACCGTTTTATTTACACTCTCCCATTTTACCTCGCGCTTCTCTCGATCTGTTGCGCGCGTATCGAAATTATCGTCACCAACTATCGACCGGTCTGAATCGTTTCCCCTCGCTCGTAAATGCCGTCCGGTATGCGCGCGCGCTCGCGCGTGTTCAACTACGGGTGCGAGGAAAGTCATTTTCAACGGATTTAACGGCCTATACCGGCGAGGCATGGTCGAAAACTTTACAACTCACTTCGATCGTGTCTCGTTTCGACGCGGACCGTCGCGTCGGCGTCGTCTCCCGGACCCCCGGCCGGCTAATCCGATCGGAGACGCGACGAATTATCGGTGAAACGAACTGCTCGATCGACGGAGCCGAGATTGCTGCAATATCTAGATTCGATTCGTGGTAACAAGCCAGCTCCGGGCAAAAATCCGTCAACCGTACCGTTTCTCCCTCGTCGTTGTCGTCGCCGTCCACTGCCACGCGATCGATTGATCCAGTCGATATCGAACGATGTCTGATAAATGGCCTTATCGTCCGGGAACCTCCGGTTCTCTACGGGAGAATTTGAAACGGGGGAGTCCGTAGCTTCTTCGATTATCGTCTCGGTAGTCTGGTCTCTGGTGTTGGCGTAATTACAGTCGAGACTCTATAGAGGATTGTCATTCTGATGTTGCATTACGTTACGCGATATTGAACAAATTTTCGGATCGTTGAAACATCTTCTATGATGGAAATAAAATTATAGAAAAAGGGTGAACTTAAAATATGCAAATTTAAATTTTGGTGACCTGGAAGAAAAAGGTTATACAAACCATGTTCGTGCAGATCTCGTGCAATGCTCCAATTGGAACCTAAAAATTTGAAATTTCAATTTTGCCTAGCCTGTTGTATCAATGTTGCAGATTTTTTTGTTACACTCTACGATCTCCGTTTTCCAAGTGACACGTTACACGGAGGATCTACCATAGACGGACTTTAAGAAAGGACGTCGCAGAGGCTTCGTCCGTCCTGTTCGCGGCGCACACGTGAAATCTTTTGGCCGGCTCGTATTTCAATAATGCATTGCGCCGCTCAAACTGCACGATAAACCGCCTATCGATCGCGCGCCACTATTACTGTCGTTTCAACAACTGTTGCTGCCGGATTAGTGGTGGCATGCCGTGCCACGCAATCCGCAGTAAATAACGATAATTACGTAGCTTCTGCGTGTGCACGTCATTTTTCCTGGTTGCTCGCTTCGGTTACTCTGTTACCATTTGATAGGTCGCTTGCCTTCGTGTTTTTTTCTCTCGCTCCCCGCTCTGAATATTAGAGTCCCAACGCTATTATATTTTCACGTCTCCCTTCTTTTTCTTCTGTTTCTTTCTTCGTCGTCTACTAAACTTTTCCACCTCGAGGAGTTTCTTCTGCGCGACGGTGTACACGTCGGTAATTCCAGTGATTAGAAATGCCAGGAGGGCTGTTTTTTACTTATTCATTCTAATTGATTTCAAGTTCTCGAAACTGCTAACTACCGTGTAAGCTTTACAAGTAAACTTCTACCAAAGACCTCGACAGATCTGCTCGACATTTTACCCCGGCGGTACTTTCGTGTCGTAGCGTTTAACGACACAGTCCTCCGACAGATATAGACGACACAGCGTTCCACGTGAATATTTACCAATAATTTACCGTATTTATAAAAAAAAAACTTAGCAATGTATAGTTCTAGAATAAAAATTTCTCCACCGAAGAATCCGCAGAAAACTATCACTCAAAATTTCCTTTTTCTCCCATCGCATGCCTACCGTTCGAACAAAACTACAGTTCACAAACGCAAAACGTAACCTCCGACAACCATCGGACCCAGTTGCAAACTGTTTCAAAACTCTCTTCAAGATATCACAATACATCCCAACGGTATAAATTAATTTCCCGCGAATCACGGCTCGCCATAAAAACCAGGGATGGAGAGGGAGTCGGGTGGTTACACACGATCATCTCCGTCGACCGGGGAAACAAAATAGCCGTAGGTACGCTGTACAGAAATGAAACGAGCGCGAAAGAGTGAAACGCGCGCGCCTATTAAACAGAGAGGGAGAGTGGGAGAGAGAGAGATAGACA
>NW_017100174.1:957300-976298 GCF_001263275.1 Habropoda laboriosa
AGGAGAGAGGCGACCGCGCACGAACACACACGAGCGGGAGACCGGATACGTGTACGCGCCACTTCCGAGACCGGTAGCGACGTGTGCGCGTATACCACGGTGGTTAATTTCCAGTCAAATTTCATTACTTGACTGCGGCGCGGCTAGATGGTCCATACCAGCCTCCCCCCTCCCTCACTCTCCCTCTATCACTGTGTGTGCGCCTGTTGTCTCTTTCTGTCCTAGCTGGTGTACGAGGTGGTTCGGTTCGTTTGGGAGGAGTCCATTTCTCTGTCTCTCTCCGATTTGTGCCCGCTACTCTCCCCGCCCCCCCACCATGGTCGGTGTACACGTCCTCGCACCACCACGCCGACATCCCTCGTGGTCATACACGGGGAACCCGGAACATTATTGTTACACAGTTGTCCATTGTCAGCGGCGTAAAATGGAGACGCGAGGCAGGGATATTATTAATGATCGTCGTTCGCGCCCGAAACCTCAACCGGGCTTGGCCCCTGTGATTCCTATGCTTCTCCTGTCCTTTTGTTTCTCGCGCGCTTCCTTCGTCGGTTGTTTTCTTTTCTTCCCGTTCTTTGTTCGGTTTGGAGTTGTTCCGTTTCTTTTTTTCTTTTTGCTTGGTTCGTTGATGAATGGCGGGGTAATGAGATCGGGCGGAGTGGTAGCTTGGAATGTTGCTGCAGAGGTGAATTAAGCGACCTTGAGGGTGAATTGTTTCTGGACAGAGTATAGGTAGAAGAATTCTTCCCTTTTGTTGGAGAAGCGACGATGCGTTGAAGGAGGTTTCGAAGGAGGGCACAGCGGTTGTATGGTACGATACTGGGTGTCGAACGGCAATTACTTTATTCGCCAATAAAATAAAAAGCCAAAAACTATAAGACGCACATATTTATTGGATTATGGGAGTTATTGGTTGTTAAATAATTAATAATCCTTATTTTAAACTATACACTTTTATTAGGCACAAGGAAGGTTCGCTTTTCCACTTGATGGTAAGAGCACTGTCTACAGACTGAGAATATTGTCTACGACCCCGTTTGGGACCGAAGGGCCTTTTGTCACGTATCATAAACATTTAGATCTTTACTAAACAGAGGTGGTATGGCTAAACGGATTTCTCCGAACGTATACAAAAGTAATATACAGTGGAGGGCAAAAGTATTCATACACCCTATAAACGACTTGAGTTCTTTTGAGAAGTTAGAAAGATTAGTTTACTAGATGACGTGTCAAAAATTTTTTGAAAAAACTGCAATTAATCGGAATAGCGAAGGTCGTTTTTACAATTTTTTTATCTGAGCTCGTAATGAAAATTTAAAAAATACGTTTTGTAGATCTATGTCAATTATACACACGCTGAAAATTTCATCGAAATCGGTTAATGTTGCTATGAGCTACAAACGGTTAAAGATCGTGAAAATCGCACTATTTCACGACTTTCAGCCTAGAACTGTAATAAATCTGCAGATTCTTAAATCTTTCGATGCCTGTCGCTAGTTTCTCCATCCACCGATTTCGATGAAATTTTCAGTTGCAGTTTTTTCAAAAATTTTTTTACACGTCATCTAGTAAACTAATCTTTCTAACTTCTCAAAAAAAAACTCAAGTCGTTTGGCCCAATTTTAAAAAAGTTATTCCATTTTATAGGGTGTATGAATACTTTTGTCCTCCACTGTATACTTCCTAGTAAGGCGTTAGATTAATTTTTGTTATATCTAACTGACTGATAAATCTAACGATATTAAATAAATATATTATTATTCAACTAGTTTATTTATTTCGCACCCACTGCCGATACCTTTCTGATAGGAATTTACGATAGTAGTGGTATATTATTGTATAGCTGAGGTTATCTATTAGATGGTTAGGTTAGGTTTTAGTAATGTCTAACGCAGAAGTTAATCCCGGGATGACTTTCAGTGTGTGATTCGAAGCAGCGATAAACTGGAATTTTCGGAACGAAGGAAGAACGATTGAATGTCGAATTAGGAGAGTTTTTATTAAGGGCTACCTGAAAAGAAAATCCCCCCTTTGTGTTCCAAAGGATTGTATTTGTTAGTCGTAAATGACGGTCGATGGGTCACTGTAATCGTCGTACCGCACCAACGACCACGCAATAAAAGTAATCGGCTACTTTACCTGAGTAATACGCCACGGTGGAAAAATTTTCCTGGAAAAACGTTTTAAGGGCACTAAAATTGACTTACAGCCTGTTTTCATGTCGCTAAAATATTCTTGGCTCCATTCAGTACCGATAAACGTGGATAAAATTTCCCGTCGTTCACTTTTCATTTTCATTTTTTCTCCTTTTTTTTTATTTTTCGCCTCGCGTGATGCAACTGTTTACGAGCTGCTGGCATAGTTAACCATTAGAGATAATAAAACGGCTTGTAAATTGTTCGAGTATTTCAGAATTTTCCGCTGGGATGGAGAAATTCAACGGAAACTGTAGTTCGATGAATAAAAGGAATCCATAAATTGAACAGCGAATGGCGTCTCGATCTGTTTGCTCCGCACTACTATCGCGGTACTTTAATACATTTTTCTTTTTTTTCTTTTTTTTTTTCATAGTCACACATTCGCTCGCACACGGATATTAGAACGTTCTTATCTACCTCCTCTCATTATCCCGGTGACATTAAAAAAAGGAAAGATTAGACCGATCAACAAAGCCTCCCCAGAGTTTTTCCTAATTGCAACACACACCGAAACGTTAAGGCAATTTCGCAAAGTGCGTCCGCTTAATTGTCAACCAGCTGGTGAATACTTAATCGCCCGAACGTTAACTGCAAGAATTATCGGACAATTATCTTTACACTATCTCCCGGCGAGATACCGAACGACGTGAATATTTTATGAATTTCAGGGAGGCGACAATTACAGGCGGCGTGTAACCGTGCAAGGTTAACTTTCCAGAAAATTGTCCATTTCCACGCTCGCTTCTATATACATACGCGCACACGTACGTGTGTCCACTGTTAATAGAAGCGATAACAAACATCAACAAACCGGTCGCGAACGCATTAAAAATTACATACGTTTTTCCATGCATGGAAAACAGGCGCGGAAAAATAAAAATAAAAACGTTCGCAAACAGAGAGACAGAGAGAAAAAAATCGAAGACAGGAAAGGTGAAGGCAAAAATTTCTCCAGGGACAATTACGCCATTATAAAACGCGGGTAGAGAGACTCGAATTACACATTGAAACCGGGCTGCAGCTAATTTGCAGTGTTTGTCGTTTGGAAAAAAGCCGCCTCGATTCACCGTGCGGGGATTTCGACGTAAGCTAATTTCGCATTTCGAAACGGAACGAAACGCCGAGGGCCTCGCAACATTTTTAATGGTCGTGGATGGACGGACGGGCAAGAGGGGGGCGGTGGCGGCGGAGAATGGTGTCCTGCCGCGTATAGAGAGGCCAGGGCAACGCTAATGACTTTTAAATATAGTTTTCCACCGGGTAGAAGTCCCGGACAAATTGCTCCTGTAAAACCGTTTCGAGTGGTGCTCGTTCGTTCGGTCAACTGGCGTTTCCGGTTTTTTCTTCCGTGCGATTTGTACACACGTTGCGCGGATTAAACCCGCGGTGGCGAACATGTGAACCGGGTCAGATGCGCGAAATTTCCAATTACCAGCACGTGGACGTTCGAACTGGCGTGTTAAAAGAGCGTGTGCGAGAGAAGGAAGGATAGAGAGGGAGAGTGAGAGGGAGAAGCTATCGAAATGGAAATGAAAGGAAAACATCGGGGATGGAGGAAAAAAAAAAAGATCGAGAGAAAGGGACAGAGAGTGAGTGAGAGAGAGAGAGAGAAGAACTCGCGAGTAATTGGCCGATCCATTTCGAAAAGCGTACGGCGTTTCCCCCTTTTGTCCGGCCATTCCTGATGGCAATTATTGTCTCCTGACGTTTCGATACGGTCGTGTACCGTTATTAACGTGCAGCCGGCTCCCACGACGGATGGAAGAAAAATATTAGAAACAAATGACGCGCGGCTGGTTATTCGCCTGGGTAGATTGAAATCATAAATTCATCACCGTTCGGCCGTGTCTTCGGGATCTTAATAAATATCCACCGTAACGAATGGCCGTGCCAGGCGATTTTCGTGTTCGCGGCGTTCCCTCTGTTGTTTATTAATGTGACGAATTTGTACGCGCTGCGAGAGACAGCTGTTTAAATTTATGTGCAAATTTTTATATTTCTCGATGCTTGGAAATTTTTAATGGGAAAGAACACGATGTTCCTTTTCTCTCTGTTCTTGTATCGAAGTCTCTCTCTCTCGAGAGAGGGATTTAAAAAACTTCGTACGGATATTGTTTCGACTCTTGTATTTGAACGTAGTGCAGGGTGACTGAAAGACTGAATGACATAAAACAAAAATAACTTTTGCAAGCACATGTTTTTTAAAATTTTCATTATTTTATTTGGAAATATGATTAATGGATTTTTTTCAGTAATATGTGTGAAAAACAACATCCCTCAAATGACCACCATTTTCCTGCTCACAAATACAGGCTCTTTCCACAGCATTTTCCATGACCGTACGCAAGGTTTCAGGCCCTAAACGTCGGATTTCGGCTCGAATGTTCTCCTTAAGTTCTTCAATTGTCCGAGGTTTATTTACGTAAACCCCTTCTTTCAAGTAGCCCCCCAGAAAGAAGTCTGGTGCCGTCAAATTAGGTGAACGCGGAGGCTAAACAAATTCAGCATTTTTTCTCTGAGTTTGAATAATTGATCTTTGATGGACATCATACGTGGCCATTTTAATCTCCAAGGGATGCTCCATAACCTACAAAAAGAGAACAAGCTATGACTTTTTCAGTGGCCACCCTGTATAACCATTTCCAATTCTCTGAACCGCGGACCACGCATCCGGAGATACTTGTAATTGGCGCTCAAACTGATTGGACCAAGTATTTGTTACACTGCGATCCAATTAAATCCAACTATCGAATATAAACAAAATATCATTTGTTTATTTCATTCGGTATCTTTTTTATATATTCTCTTTTCGACCCTTTCGCGACAAACGGAACGTCCCACTCGAATAAAAATAAACGACGAATTCCTCGAAGAAACTGATTCGATCGCGAAAGGGTTAAATCACAGTGCATTTTGAGAAACCACCGAAAATTCGTGGTACAAACTGACGGTAAAATTCCCGAGTACACCGTACTATTATCCTTCGCGGCCAGTGTTACCTTGTAGACCAAAGGTTAGGCTAGTTACCGCAAGTACGACAACAAAGATAGCAGAGGTAACCGCGTGACGATGACCGGGGACGGTGTAACAAAAGCGAGCACAGTAACTGGCCGCGAAATGCCGGTTGTCCGGTAATAATTTAACTGCTAGTCGAATTAGAAGCGGGATAACAACGGTTTCCGGACGAGCCAGTCCACAAATACGGTATAGAGTGGAGTGCGCGTGTACACGGCCGCGCCGTTCCGATCTTTCGGCCGCGTTCCGGTGGCCGTTTGTGTTCGTTCATTACGACTGTAATCGATCGGGCGCGACCGCTGCGGCGGGCCCGCGATTCCGTTTAATAAATGTCAGTTTCATTTTAAAGGCCATTCCGTAAGTGAGCCGGCAGTAATTATCGATAATGCACGGCAATAATATTTCCTTTCGTACGAAACCGTTTCACCCGATAAGCACGCGCACGCTCGCACGTAGTTTTCAGGTGTTTGTGTTCACGGGACGGTTCCGTATTTTCAACGTCGCCGTTATTCACCAGAATTTCCCGGGTCATTTTCAACCGGCGATTTTCGGCGGAAAATCGCGCGTATAAACGGTGGATATTGTTCACGGTGGCGAGAAGTCGGCGGTTTTTTCTTTTCTCCTCTCCTTTTTCTCGTTGGAAGAGAAAGCTGCAGGGAAAAGGAGGTTATGCGTGTAATTGTACAGGTGTGGGATCTTATTTGGAATAGTGGACACGGGGAATTTTTATAGGACAGGATACTGAATAAACGAGAAACACTTGTTCACCTTTGTAGCGATAACAAGTTTATGCTCTTTTCCTTGTTGTTCTTGGAAATGCTGCAATTATTGCTCCCTTGCTGTGCAAATCTGTTGTCATTCTTTTCTCTTCTTCCGACGAGATAATTTCATCCTTTACAACGCCATGTGACTTGGAAATTGTGGATTTGGTTTTAATAATATGTTGTGAGCGATGGCGTGAATGTCGTCTGTTTGTTTTGAATTTGTGTGATACTCGAATCGACTCGAGATTGGGGAAACGGTCAGTGTCCTAGAGAGAAGCAGCGAGGAAACAATAGAACCGCGTTGTTAATGGAAACAAACAGAGCGAGAGCGTATAAGAAAGAAAGAATAAGAGAGCATGGTTCAGGTTATTAATATTCCTTTTTATATATCGTTGTCGTTATTGTGCAATTGTTATTATCAAATACATTCGTATTAAACCTTCCACCACGTGTTATTCACCCACAGAAATTACTATTTATTTATATTTTTATTGTTATACTGTTACACTATTACCAGCTAATTTTTGTATAATTATCACAATTTTTAGAATTTTGTGTATTTATTCTTGCTTCTTTCGTCAAAATGTGAAAAAGAACGAACCAAAATTTTTCTGAAAAATCAGGTTACAGAGGATTGACGAAAGTCGACCGGAGTAGGTGAAATATTTATACCGAAAAAATTTCACATTTAAAAGATTTGCAAGAATTTCACATTTTACAACCATCGCGTGTAAAATTCCTCTCGAAGAATTTGCAGAGATAGAGAGAGAGAGTGCCGATGAAATTTCTCGTTCCGTAATAATCCTCGCGTCGGAGTGTTCAAAGATTGTTCGTTCTTCGTGATTGTTGGTAGCCACGGCATTCGAGCCAATCGAATTCCGGCAAGAAGCGAGAACCTTAATAAGTCAATAAGCTCCTTCTACGGGGAATGATCACGCAAATAGGCGGGGATGGTGGCATTGACTGACGTCACGAAGTTAATTGATTCGAAACACGACCATAGTCTGCGCCTTCCTATCAAAGGAGGGCCTTCTCTCCCGTACAATAGGGGGAGATAAATCATTCCTCGGAACGACGAGAATAATTGGAGCGTGCGACGATAATGGAATTCGAAAAGAATTCGTTATAACGCCTGAGCCACCCCGAAATCCCTTTCTTCTTCCTCCTCTTCTTCTTCTTTCTTCTTCCATTTCCTCCACCCCTCGATTTGCCGCTCTTCTCCGCCAACGACAAATCCTTACCCTCTTCCTTCTGACACTTGCACCCCAGTTCGATCTCTTTTCCTCCGAATGAATCTGTCCTTTTGAACCCCTGGATCGGCACCAAAACCTGTTACACCTATACACACTCTTCCAAACATTTTCGCGAAATGAGAAACGAGCGTTTAAAGGGCACGGACGGGGGAAGTGTACACGTGAAAAATGAATCTGTAAAAATGTGTATTTTAATGCCGCTTTGAATTGGATGATGCAGAAAGTGAAGCGACGCGTTAGGGGCTATGAATGATTTATACGTGATAGAATTGGCGAGTCGAGAGTTTTGTGAACAGGTATGGAGAATTTATGGGGGACAGAGGGATTTCGTGCAGTTTAATGTTGTTTGACACACGAAAATCAGCGCGAGACATCCTGTCACGGGAGAAATTAATACTGCAACGGGAACAGAAAAACACATTCGGACGCAACGAAATTACAAAATGTAATAATGAAACAATTTATCTGGATCGAGTTCTTTTTCTTTTTTTTTCTTTTTGTACGTTTTCTTCACTTTCCGTGCTCGCTGTTATCGTTAACGAGTACTTAATACTCTACGCGATATCGAATGAATTTTTGCATACAGTAGGACCATCTGTAACACCGGAGATACGTTTCGCGTTATTATAATTAAATAAAAAGTTTCCTTTTTGTAACAGAAAATAATATGCGCTTTATTTTATCATAGAATAATAAAAACGTAAAACTTTCTTCGTTACACGTGCAGAATAACTTGAAGAGAAGGTAAAGGCAGGTAAATAAAAAATCTAGCCACTCTCAGAATCGCTTAAAATTAAGTTCCTTCGTCCGTTGAATTTTCTTCAGCTTCAGGATTTGCACGTTCTTTACTCTTTCTTCTACCGTATTTCACACAAACTCTCGATTCGTCGCGGCGATTTCACACGCGAGAGTCCCTCGGAGATGGAACGCGCGGGAAAGAATTCGTTTGCGCGATTAGCGGGCGTTATTATGACCCGAGAGAGTGGCACGGCTCCAGGTACAAACGTTCGAGCGGATCGCGAGAGATTCTAAGGTTCCTCTCTTCCTTCCATCTCCGCCTCTCGTGCCATTTTTCTCTCGACCCTGTTCGACTCTCCCTTTCCGTGAAACTCGTGCAACTCCTCTCGAATTAAGTGAAATCGGCCTGCAGCAGGAAGAATGGCCGTTTCGAGTTCTAAGCCGGTGGTGGTGCGGCTTGGCGTGGTAGCGGAGAAAAAGAGGAAACAAGGCGAGCGGAGAGGAAGAAAACAGTGGCAAGAAGAGGAAGGGCGAAGATGGAGGAGGTTGGAAGGAAGGTAACCTTTCGACGTTTCCGATCGACTTCATTCTTCTCTCCGCTCGTTCCGCGTCTCCTTACCAGCCCTCGAGCATTTTCTCACGCGAAAACGTTTTATCGTATACCCGGGGAAGGGAAAGGGGCATTGGCGAGAAGGTGTTCCCAGGAAAAGGTGGAGAAGGAAAAACACGCGAGGAGGAGCGTGTGCAGAAGGGAAAAGAATCGAGTTCGTACGGTTTGTTCGCTTCTTATTTACCCAGGGCGCACAGCTTGTTCCGATATTACCGGGCTTTCCACTTCATTTCCACTGTATCCACTGAGTTACACTTTCCGCGGCTAACCAGTTTAACGATTTTATACGAGTCGCTCGTTCTTGCTCTCTCTCTCTCTCTCTCCACACGCTTCGAAACACGGAAATCGCGACGAAGGAGCGCGGCGGCGTTCGATTCGATTCGAGTTACCGCGTAAACCTGCGGAATTGAAGTCTCGTGTTTTAAAAGGAAAGTTTAGATCGTGTCGAAAATTGATCGAACAACGCTTCTATTTTAGACAACGGTTTTCGAAGGAACGGCAAATTTCTCACTCGAAATGAGATCATTGTGCAATTAAATTTACACGCGTCAGCCCAGAAAGATGGAACAACACAAAAACGTAACAATCTACAAAATATCCCTCGAACCTTCAATCTCCACCGAAGAAGAAACGAATTCCTCTCGAATAGGCCTCGAATCTTCGAAATTCCTCCTCCTAACCTTAAATCTACTCTCTGAAACTCATACAGTGTCATTTCCTTGGCGAGGCCGTCACTCAGGATTCCCCGTAAAACGTTTGCCCTAAAAACCGTCCTTACAGACGTAAAAGCAATGGTCCAGTGGTCGTGCGTCGCGTGCAGGAACCCGTGGAATTCGAACAGCAAATCGCTGTTAGGGCCCCTTAGCCGATTCCCCTTTCTCGATCGTCACGAGAAGTCGAATTAATTAGAGAGTCGTGCCCGTCCTCCTTACATAATTCACGACGCGGCCGCCGTCCTGGTCTGGGCTTTTGCATAACCCTCTGCGCACCGCCGCCGCCGCCATTCTTACCCTTAGGGGTGTTCAACTCCGCGGCCAGACTGTTTTTCGCACGCACGGTATGTGTATGTCTGTGTGTATATATCGGCGTTTGGTAAAACGCACGCGATCACTTTTGCACGCGAGACTCGTGTCGTTGGTTTAGCAACGTCGAAGACCGTGTTACCACCGCGAGACCAACGCGGTCCTGGTTTCGGATTGAAACGTTCCGATTCGGGTCGGGTAAGCGCGGATTGGTGAATTAAGACGATGATGGAGAGACTGACCGATGGAAAGATCGACGATTTAACCGTGATTAAGGATATCGGTTCACTTCGGGACGGTGGTGGTGAAGAGAGATGATTGAGAGTCTCTCGTGTGATCTTTTCTCGATTGGTCGGTGTGTGCGTGTGGCTCGAGTTGATAACGGTGATAGTAGAGTAATGAGACGTACCGGAGATGGGATTGTGGAATTATGGAAAATGGTGTTATTACTGGCGTTCATCTGTGTAATCTTGGTATATTGGCGTTAGAATTCGACGGTGGAAGCCAGGGAGCTGTTCGATTCTGGGGTTTAAGCGATGTTGCTTGCGCTTGAATTTGGCGAACTCGGGGATTACGATAATTCGAGTTAAAAAGGGGATGTTAGAGAGGTTGAATTCCAGGTACCTTCGTGTTACGACGTTCGATTTTACCGTGTTCACGGATGGCACGTTCGAAGGATCGACGTTATCGTGCTTGAATTTGAAGATGTTGCCCTCGTAGCACCTGCTGTTAATGATTCTCATCGGTCATCGGAGGCGAGACTAATGTGCTCGCTGCCAGGAAGGATGATATCGACCTTAGGGTAATAGGATTAAAACCGGGTACTTGATAGTCATGGACCTTAATAGTCGAACTTGATACCTGGGGAACGAAGATCATGGGAGGTTAAAATGGAGATTTCGATGTAGTTGAATTTCAACGTCGCGAGAATGATGTACGATAAATTTTCGGATTTCAACGATACCAGCCTATTTAGACCTAGAATTTAACGAACATTTTCAATCCTTATTACCACATAAATATTAACCGTGTTTTCTCGTCAAATTTCCCTGTGAAACTTTAATAATTAAATACCACATCTTCATCCTTTTTTCATAAAATTTATTTGTATCGTACCGAAAATTACGATTTCACCGAAAGTAGCGATCTCGCCGATCTCGAAGAGAAAAGAAAGGAAGTAATTAACAATCATGCTAGTAACTCTCGAGCACTATTTCCCCAAGCTGAAACAGTAGTATCAAGAAATCCCCCTCTGCAACGTGCAATTATTACCGCCGATAATATTTTTCGCCTGCTCGGAACAGCGACAGTGTGACTTGAACGGTAATTCATCAAGCTGTAATTCACACGAGCAGCGCGTCTTAAATAATGCCGTGAAGGGATTGGAGGATTAATCTTAATTCCATCGCGATGGATCCGCCGGACGGAAGCACGAAACACCCTCCCATTCGTGCCACGTATACCAGGCCTTATTATCGAAGAACAAGCAACAACCCCCGCGGGATTTCTCCGATCGGCCTTCGACTTTCGCCCGGTCTGCAGTGTAATCAACGTCAACGGCGACGTTTCACTCGAAAGTGGCGGCACACAGCCGGACGGGCGAAATAATTATCGGTAATTTCTGCCAGATAAATCACCCTGTCGGTCAGCGATCCGAGATACCAGAGGCGCAGGGGCTTGGTAAACAGCTGCGCCAATTAAAAGGCGTCGCACGTCTTTACACAGGTAGGATATACACGTGTTCGTGCTATAATTTCGATTAAGCTCGAATTAACTCGCTGTAAGAACTTCGCGGTTTCTTCTGCACGAAAAAGGCGAACGCCGTTCTAACGAAAACCAAAGTATCGTAAATTGGGGGAGGACGGGCGGGCTTTTTGGGAAAAATTTAAAGGTTTATCTTTGTTTTAACCTTGCACACTGGATAGTTTGTATTGAAGTCTAATTTTTTTACTGTTTTAAGCTTTGAGAAATTCTGGAGTAATTGTCAAAGCCTCTACTATATTGTACAATTGTTCGTTAAGTCGAATGTTTCGAACCTTCTTCGAAAACAAAATTCGTTTCGAAGAAACACCGGAGTGAAATTTCGCTTGGGTCATCAAAGACCCAGATCGCCTAGGAAGAGTTAAATATCCTATTGTAGCTTTAGATTTTTTGTTGTTTCACAAGTACAAAGATTCGTAAAATTTTCGTCCTTCGTTTTTAACTTACCCTGCAACCAGGATCACATTAACCGTTTGCGGTCCAAATGGTCCAGTTAGTCCGCACTCTCGGGCAATACCACGTAGTTTCCCTTTGTTTCAACATTTCAGCGTAATATTAGTTATAAAATACTAATTTTCAGAATAATACTAATGCATAAAAGAATGGTTTATCATCTGAAGGCAAAAATTCTTACGCCGAGTCCGACTCGACGTAGGACTGCAAAGGGTTGACACATACAAAGTGAATCTTGAGAGGTCAAAGGTGATACGTTACCCTCTCGCTAACGTGACAAACCTATACCTAATACATTCCTTACCCAGATTTCCCTTAATAACTGAAACAGACGTATCCACGGACACGCGCACTTTCTAAGACAGGAAGCGAGCCTTCTGTTGCGTGTTGTAGCGCACGCCTGTGTCGTCTGGTACGCGGCCACGTATTGTCTGTCACCCCGCGTACCCGAGATAATCGATGAATGATTATCCAATCGCGGCTAATGCGGAAACTATCCGTTTAATTACGTTTAGTGCCTCGAACCAAGGCTTCGAGGTGGGCGTGCTGTTGTAGGCCCCTCGTGAACCTGTGTGAGACTATCTGACAATGAGTATACACTGCTGTATATTGTACTAGTTTCTCGTGAGCGCAACAGTAGAGTATCGGGGAGGGCAGGGTGTGCGTGCATCGGCAGGAGGATAAGAGAGATAGATAGAGAGAGAGGGAAGGAGAACACGATAGAGATTCAAGGGGGAGAAACTGTGCTGGCAAACAACGAGGAAGCTCGATGGGGCTCGACGTTGGCTTTGCACACGGCAGAGGAGAAACGAGGCGGACGACGAGGAACGCCATGCTAGGGAGGAAATAGAGACGGCCACGGACAAAAGGGGGGTGGCGGGTAGCTGGGTAGTTTTGGAAAGGGGGTTGGCTAGCTCGTAGCCGGGATTGAGCCGCGACCGCTTAACTGACGTAATCAAGTGTTCGACAGTGACGCTCAAATTGTCTGGCTGTCTTTTCGCTCATCGATTCAGACTTGTTATCACCGCCAGATATACCGGTGGGTTAATCTGCTGTTTTTTTGGGGGGTTTTTTTATGGTTGAATTCGCGTTATCTTAGATTGGTAGCCGTTGTTGGACAGAAGAAAGTTAGGGTTGATTGCGATTTTGCGTTCTCATGGGATAAACAGAAACCAACAGTTAGTGTAAATAAATATTGTGCAATAATGTAGAAATAAACGTACGAAATGAGCCTGAAATAATGGGAAACCAGTTTCGTAGGAATTGTGAGATTAGAAGAGTAATATTTAATGGGTATACTATAATAGTGAGTCAACATCCAATTCGATATGCACGGTGCATTTTCCTTTCCTCTTCGAAATTGGAAAAAAGAACGAGTTTCATAAAATATAGATAAATGCATAAGTAAGTTCCAAGTCACACGGAGCTAGCCTTCTATTCAGGTGCCCGGAGTTCATTCTCATGCGAAATTTCAGTTTCTCAGGCGCACGAAACGAGCATAAAATTGCGGCAACGTAATTGGAATTTAAGCTGTATCGTCATTTCAGTGAAAGAAAAGATAATGTATTACTCATTGATCGCGTGTTGCGTGCAATCAGCGGTCTGGTCGTGCGTGAAATCGGCGGGCTGCCTCTCGGGTTGATCCCGTGAGCAGAGGGCGGAAGAGGTTTTTGAATTTTAAGAGGGTCGGAACGGGTTGCTTTTGTTGCAATTCGCCCGGAGGCTGTATTTGCAGGCAAACGACGCGAAAGAACGATTGTCGAATGGATGAAAATGTTTATACGCGATTCGTTTGTTTTCGTGACTGTTGATTGAAGTTGGCTCGAGGCAGAAGCTTAAAAATTCCTGCTCTGCGAGATTCGCGACGGTTACGCTAGGCTACCTTCTTTCTTTTACCTCGTTCGTGACTTTTAAGCAACGAACGAAATTGAATTTATGTCGCTTTAATTAACCAGCTGAATTGACCATTTTGCCGGGGTATATAACGAGCAGTTTGAATTTATAAAACAGCTACATACGTGTTTCGCCTGACCAGTGCATGTGATTAACACCGCGGTTGATAAATCCAACGAAAGGTGTGTACAGTTAAAAGAAAAAAATAGGTAAACCGAGAGTCGTTTGCAAACAGTAGTACACAAATCACGTGTAAAGTGTTCTAAAATTCTAGAAGACTCTGCAGTCTATTTGAACAGAAACGTGCAGTGTAACTTTTCCTTTATTGATAAATTGATATCGTTCAAGAAAGATCTCCGTGACTTTTCAATTGGAAAGATTACAAGAGAATTATCGGAAGGTAATTTCAAGCACTTCGATCTGTCCTATTGAATGTACCTATTTTCGAAACGAAAAAAAAAAGAACGTGACGATCGTTGAAAGAAACAGGCTGTACGTGTCATAGACGTTCTACGAAAAAAATTCGAACTTGGAGTGATTTAATAATTTCTATGATAAATCGATTACGCGGAATTATCGCGGAGTATCTGTTCGTAAATCGATTACACGGAATAAACTCGAGCGGTTGTTTACACGGCAAACCGTCGTGAGATCAGATACGAGTGGAGACAAAAGTTGAGACTTCGATAAAACCCGGGTGACTCGCGCAACTGCTTCGCGAACGACATTAGATCTGCCTCGTTCCGCCAACTCTATGCACGTATGTATAGTACGCAACCGCTGACTGCTGAGAATTCCTGTAGAATTCGATCCCGTCGCTTCTACAACCGTAGACACAACGTTACATCGCACGTGAAACGTGTTAACAAAAGCCGCGGCGCAAAACAGAGTGTAAAAGGACTCCGTGGATAATGGCCTGGGCAGTTGTCTCTGCGATTCGGCAAACAAATCTCCGTCGGCTTTATTAACGAAGAAATGTAGCAATTAACGGGGGTTTCATTATCCGACAATTATCCGTATTTTCGTGACGTACTAATTGCATGCACCGACGGTAATAATAGCGACAATAACAATAATCGTTAACGACCATAATACCCTTCCCAATTATACAGGCAAAAATCTGTCGGACAGCGGCGCCGTAAGAAACCCATCAAAATGACCCACCTCTCGTTATGTTTGCGACATCAAAATGAATCAGTGACTAAGATCTTTCTCTTCTCTCTCCTTCCTTGGTTCAAATACGATCCAATCAAGCGAACATTTTTCCGTAATAATTTCCGTATGTTTATGAGGTAATTAAAACGAGATTGAAGGATTACGTCTATCTGGTCGATTCCGACGTGGAATCTGCAGAAAAATTGCAAACGAAGTAGTTTAAGAAGATTAAAGCATTTGAAATTTATTTTGAAATGATCTCAAATGGTCGCTGTGTCGATAAAATCTGTAATAGGGTAATTCCGGGAGAGATGGACCGGCGGGAGAGACGGACCAGGCAAGTATTTCCTACATTGTCCGCCATATGTGGAACGCGTCAGTATTCTTTTGTTTTACGGAAAGCGATCGAGCGTGGCTCTCGGTGTTTTTTCTTCCGTATCTGGCGGACAATGTAGGAAATACTTGCCTGGTCCGTCTCTCCCGAAGTTACCCTACATCTCTACTATGGATCTACTTCTCTACGTCAATGCTATAGCGCGTTTAGATTCAACTAGTTGCTCAAGGTCGCAAATTTCCTCCACCACGTGGTCTCTTGCCTTTTCTCTTCTTCCCATATTTCTTTCACTTTCGTACGGCCAGTTTCAAACCTCCAGAAAAATATAAAAAAAATAAATACCACGAGTAACCCACTCCGTAACGGAACCAGTCCGAAACTCGATCGAGATACCCAAAGAAGCGACAAAAAAGGCGGATAATTTATAGCACTGTTCGCGTTCGAAGAAACGATACCCAGCATCCGTGGTACGTAACGTCGGACGTCCACTGAAATGCCGTTAAAGAAAGAAAGAAAAAACAAAACGGTGCAAAAACAAATCTGGTTAATTTCACCTGCGATGCATCATCTGCGTGGATCCTGGCGCGGCTCGTTCGACCGCAAACGGCATTAATTTCGCGCACGACCGCAAAATGCTTTTACCCTCCCCTAAAATCGCCGATCCTTACGCAACCAGCCGGCTTATTCCGGTAATTCCACGCGATCGTATCGGAAGCGGCTCTTACGTTGGCGCGAAAGTCGATAGACGCGCAACAACGAATCGACAAGGTAATTAACGAGATTGCACGCGGAACAACCTCGTCGATCAAATGTACAAGCTCGCGTACATATATACACGTGTACACAGGGTGATCCGTTAGAAATGCGGGCATCTTTTGTTGAAAGTTGCCATTGTCGGAAAGTACGTTACCGAATGATAGCTGCTATTCCACTTGAAGAAAAAGTATCCTATTGACGTTTGATAACATTGAGAAAGTCTACCTGACGTTAATACGCTTCTCTGTGTACTATCGACGAAACAAAAGATACTAACACACACGTGTTATCACGATGAACGTTTTAAGAAGTTTTAAGTATTGTCGTATACCTCTCTCCTATCTTTCATTAGTTTTTAGTCATCCTGCCTCCTTTCCTTAACTGTAAACAAATCCGCATCATCCTAACGTTAGTCACCCCGAAACCTAGACCTCCACATCATCCTTTACTTTTACTCATCGCTCAACCTAGACCTCACCGCCTCTCCCTACATTCACCTCTGAGACCAACCCCTACTCTCGTACTTACCGAACCTATATCTAGAAACCTTTCCCGAAAACAGCAGATTTTTGTCTAGTGGTCTTCACGCACCGAACGTCACCGAACTGTCTAATAAAGTCGAATAGTACTACGCGCAGAATAGCTCCCTTATTTCGCCCCAGTTTCCGTCAGGCTCTCCTACCGCGTACCTATTGAATACAATAAACCAACGCAAGGAATCGCGAGCCGCGGAATACAACAGTATACAGCTGGAAAATATCACCTCTCGCTGTACTATCGTTCGAACAAAAGATACCGACACACGTTTTATCGTAATCCACGTTTCAAGTTTTAAATATAACGCAGAAAGAAGGAAACAATAGGTAAAGGAATCAAGGGAGAATCATCGTGGATCTGTAAAGAACATCTTTGAAAAGTAAAATTTTTTCTACCGCAAAGAATCGATTGCTATGAGCTCACAGCTCAAAATAGACTTAAGTTGCGCGTTTAGTCAACCCTTTACCTTACAACAACGAATCACGCTTACGCTGCAGACGATAATCAAGATGTGACGGCTCTCAGCTTCAAATTTAAATCTCACGACTACAAAACACCAATTGCACATTATTTCACAATACGCGATATTTCGTTATATTGTTAAATCAGCGAAAACAATCGACGGCTAACACCGGTAGTAATTAAAAAATCGTAAGGCACGGGGTTAATTAAGGGTGAGGTAGCTCGATTCTAATGGATCATCCGGTACACGTACATAGAATTCACGTGTTGTGGGTGGCCGATACGCGTCGGTGTGGGTGAGCGTGTACATAGGGAACGAACGAGCCGCGATCCGTTACGTGGACGTCGAGGGGCAGGGGTCGGGGGTGCGCGGATTAGCAGTTATTAATTAAGCTTAATTGTTTCTGTTGGGTCGACGCCGGCCGGGTTTACAAGGTGTACGCGTGTCTACCATCGCCGACAACGTGCCGAGGAACACGTGCGTCCGCGGACAGGCTGTCTGCCACGCCACGTGGACCGCTATTATAGTGTACGTGGCGGTTGTGTGTCCCGCGTTCCATGAGCGCGTATTCAGAAGGTGTATCGACGCCCACGCGCGCGCGCTCGTCCTGCACACAGAGGCGCGTGTGACACGAGGGTACGCTCGCGCGCACGTGTGAACGATTATTCGATGCTCTGGCGTCGGTCGACATGAGCTGAGACGTGTTCATTTTCGCATCGCGACCACGCTGTTTAATCGTTGCACGGCGAACGGAAGGATCGTTGCTCGATCCTGCGGTCGCCTTTTCCTTCGTTGGCTGCTGAGGGAGCCTTCGTGTAACTTAGGCGAAGGTTCTGGTTTAGACGGTTGAATTTTTTTTTTTTTTGGGGGGGGTATTTAAAATACCTGGTGGGAAAGGTTAAAGTTGGGTGCAGTGAAAATGTTTGGAGGATTGATATCTTTTGTTTGGGGCGGTAGGGATTTGTCGATCGAAGATTTAAGGCTTTCGCGGGTGGGAGCGTAATTATTATTATCGAGGCTTACACCTGCAAATCTGAATATAAACGTGGCGTTAAGCCTCGGTAATAATAATTACACTTAACACTAACCGTGCTTTAAGCTTTTCTTACCGTAGTCGGTTAAATAACCGGTTATGAAATAATCAATTCTTTCAGAAAGAATACAGGCGATTGTCAGTTTAATATAATAATTGAAAAAAAATTACATATTTTCATTTTTATTTTTAACAAAGACAGAAAAAAAACAGGTGCGTGGTACGGTCAGCGTTAAAACTTGTATTCTTCTGGAAGTCCGTTTCCGAAAAATGAGTCAGACACTTGAACAGTCTGCAACGTCTACTCGGGGCGAAGTAGCTTCCGAGGGACACGTTCGTCAGCGAATCGGCATGGCTGAATGGATAATACTTGTCTGACTGCAGTTTAGCATGTGTTCGCTATTTCGTCTTTATTATTAGAATATAAGAAGAACGACAGATACCGCTTATCTACGACAGATGTGTTTCAACGAATCTACTTGCATCCGGAGAGATACATCGAGTTTATTGGCTCTACGACGACACGTAGGAAGGAAGAGAAGTATATAAAGAGCTCCATTGTGGACAATACCGGCGTCGTAAATTGGCAGCTTATGCGGGCTCCGTTCGCGGAGATGGGTATGAGGGATTGGCTAAGTTTCGCGATAACAGGGAAATGATAAACGGCGAGTATGATTTCTTGGCACGAGCTTGAAGAGTGTTCGCCGTAGCCAATGTTGAGGCTGCGAAAATACGGATCAGGGTCAGAGTGCTCGTGACCCGTCGATAAAATAGTACGAGCTTCGGTAAAAAATTTTTCCGATCGATTCACATGTCAGACAGAAACGAGCGATCTATGTACGTACGGTATGTACGTACATCTGTACGATAAATTCGCAAAATCCTTACATAACCTACCGAAGAAATAATATTTTTCCCGCCTGATATCGAAACTGGTAATAAATCACGCAACTTCTGCAAAGCGCGCGAAACCGAGACCTTTATCGACGCTCGTTCAACGTGCGGGGGAGGAAACG
>NW_017100174.1:976319-982555 GCF_001263275.1 Habropoda laboriosa
GTGTTACTGTACTCGCGGAGCGAGCGAGCGTCGCGTGCAGATTATGGATCACACAGGGGGCGAAAGCGAAAGAGTGGCCGCGCTTAGATCGAGTCAAGAGATAGGAATTTTTAGGGTGAGGCTGTAACAGAGAACTGTAAAGGCTGCGCCTGCGAAAGGAAAAGAGAACGTTCATTACCGTTATTATACGAACGTTCGCGAGTCGTAAAGTAACCCGCGCGAGCACGCGTGTACACACGGCATTGGTATAACCTCGCGGTGGCGTGTATCGCGACCTTTTTCATATAAAAGCCTCGAAACATCCGGTACAACGGAATAAATCGTTCTGGGCAATAAGATGGTTATCGGCGGTAGCCTGTAACCGACTATTTAGCGAGAGTCCGGCTGAATATTATTACCGTTACATACGGAAAAAACAGATAAAACAGAAGAGCGGCGGCGGAGGGGTAGGAGGAGGTGTGGTGGTGTGTAAAAGGCGACGCTGCTCACGATCGCGTAATGGCCAGGCGTGCATGAACGTATCGCGGCGAACACGCGTGGCGCGCGCGTTCACGTAGCGCGGCATGCCGCGTTTCATTGAAATTCTTCGCTTCTCAGCTTTCGCGATAATGATATTCGCGGCGCGCGAATTATGCAACGATATTCCCCAGCAGAAGATTGCCGCGTCGATAAACGGTGAGGCAACGCTTAACCGACCAGGCTGAAAAAGAAACTCCTGAAAGGAAAAACGAACATCGCCGTCGGCTAACAACCCACCCCGCCTTCTCTCCTCACTACCTCCCCCTTTCTCCCTATCACACTCTCTCTCTCTTGCCGCCACCCGCGGTGGTGAAAGAAGTTTATACTGTTTTAATGGCGCGAATTACCGAGCTGCCTGCTCGACGACCACCGGTTTCGTTTAGCGGAAAATAAGAATTCTCCCGGGGAAATTGCCGAACGTTTTAATTATTCCTCAGCTGCGTTTTAACTCCGCACGTGTTATATACGCGTATACGGGCTATGTCATAAATGTGTCATCGCCGGAAAGAACGGAGGAATATTTTTACGAGCGGAATTTCTTCTTTTTTCTTTTCATTCGGTAATTTTTTCATTAACCAACTACTCAGACCCAGCAGAGCTATCGTTCAAATTAAACTGTAGCTACGCCAAGGACTTCTATAGGCCCTCCGCCAAGGCCGTGCGAGTCTGGCTATGGTCAGTTCTCGCATCTGGTAGCCAGATTCGCACGGGTCAGGGTTTTTCCTGACCAGCCAACTTTCACCAGAAAGTTGGCGCCTTTTTTGTTACGCGCTTTTCGGTAGCGCGGCTTGCTCCATGTCCTTGTCTAAGGACAGGGGCATATAACACGAAAGACAGTCGAAAACGACGATCGGCAGAACGTCGTGCTGCTCAATCGTTCGCCTCACACCGTTATTTTATTTCATTGTATTCATCGCCTTTACTTGCGCTAGCAATTAATGTTCACGCGTTCCGCGTCTAATTAAAACGAGGTTTGAAAGTGTGTAGAGTACGGCTTTATTAACCTTCGTCTTCTCCTACCCTTCCCCTCAAAACCATTTCGCGGAACGTATCGTTTGAGGAAGGAAAATAGCGTACCCACTTATTCCGACCAATAACGAAAAAGCTCGAAACCTTGGGCTTCAGTTTACTCCCCGGTCGTGTAACCACCACCCTACGAAGTGGAGCAGTTTCCTCTTCACGATAACGATACCCAATCGAAATACTACTCCCCGACCTTCCTACACTCCACTACAGAATATCAATTCCACAACGCTGGACTTTTTGTATCGTGGAACCTCCCTCCTGCAAACCTTCTCCTCCCCTTCCATCGAGGAAAAGATAACCTCACCTCATTCGCGAGAACGAACACCAATACATACTTATCCCTATCATCAAAAGGAGGATAGGAAGTAAGGGGGGAGGCAGAGACTGAGAGAGTTGTCCCGATGGTTATCGGTGTTGTCGTCGTGGTCTGGCTAGCCGGGACGGTTCTCAAGGAAGCTCCAAGTGGATATATCACTCGGATATAAATGGACTAGTACGGACATAGGGGGAAAGGGCGCGCGCACACACCATTTCTTTTCCCTACTCGACGCCTATTCCTATCCGTCACCGAACCGTACGTAGTTATCTTTCTAACCGTGTATACACAGCTACGCGATGCACGCGAAACGCAATCGTGACGAACACGTATACACTCCCGCATACAAAAACACACATGACGTATACGAAGTTGTACACGTGTATATGTGTGTCGTGTCTCCCTTCTCTCCCTGTGCACACAGCAACCCCCTATCGAGCCCATCGGTCACGGGTATTGAAATAAACAAACAAGCATCGGGAGCAATATCCCGCTCGGTCAATATTTACCTGACGGTTAGTCGACTCGAGTTCCCCGCCAGTGGCGTCGACTGCCACCTCCGCCTCAACCTTCGCTCCTGACTCTACCTGCGATCTCTCTTCTCGCGACGCTCGTCTACACCTCCACCACCTTCGCCTCTGTCGCCGTCGCCGTCGTCAGTCTCTATTCGCTTCTATTCCCATTCTCTCCCTACTCATCCTCCTTTCGCCTTCAACCTCACTCACTCTCTCTCACTCTATCTCTCCGTTGCTCGCCACGAACGTTATCCATGAACGTCGCGGAGGTTCCTTGGTCGTAGCCCGGAGGGTTCGTCGCGGAGCGGCTGCTGGCGGGCGGCGGAGGTGGAGAGGAGGGCGAAAAGTAAACGGCAATGTAAACGCGGCGTTTACATTTACGTGTTTGCCAAGCAACTCAAATATTTCGTGCTGTGCCCCGGACCCGGAGTGTCCGCGTCTGTGCGAGACCGCGTCACTCTCTGTGGTGGTGCGCAAGCACGTAAACCGCACGTGTGTGCTTTGCGTCACTGGATTCGGCTGTGTATGCTCCGGTGTGCTCGAATGTGTGAACACGCTTCTACCTGCAGCTCTGTGTACGTGCAAGTACGTGTGTTAGGTACGTACGAGCTCCGCGACAACGACGACGAGGAGGAGGACGATGGTTCAGCTACACGCAATGTTTATCGAGCTTGAGACCCTTCTTCCTTTATTTTCGTTCCAGCATGTTCCTCCTTCTCTTACCTTTTTTCGCCTCCTCTGTATAGACGGTTCTTGCTCTTCCTTTCTACTTCAACCGGCTATACCTACCCAAGATCCTTTCCCGTTTCGCGGACCACCCCGGTACAAGCTTCCTGTCTTTCGAGTAGGTGGAACAGGGGTTGGGGGTAAACGGAATGGGGAATCGTTCGGGTCTGGTTGTATCGGTTTTTCGAGAAAAGGTTCCGTTTGCAATATTCAATTCGACGACCGCGAGCGAGAGCGCCAGTGGTACGCCTCAATGCTAGACGATACCGTTTGCGGAAACGTCCGTTCCACCTTCGCCGCGCCACTTTTATTCCAAAGGAAGTTCCAACCTTTTCACCGTCCTCCCGGGGAAATTTAATCAGCGAACAACCGTTGTTTGTTTATCGGTTCGCCTAAGAGTTTAACTACCAACCAGACGTTTCACTTCTCTCCGCGGTTCTTTCGAAACTGTTGAAATTTCTTTTTAATATCGTCGTTCGGGGTTGGGTTTTTAAACAACGCTACTTTTACCATCGGTACGTGTACATCGTGTTTTATCGTTATCGCTCGGCAAAGACGTCGAGACGATTTTGTAGAAATGTACGTAGGAAGACCGGTTCTTTCGATAGACTAAGGAAGCTTGTAGAAATTTGAATTTTGATTAAATCTCGACACGTCGAGAAGCGACGTTTTTATCTTTGTACAAGTGAGGAGCTGACACGAGTCTTCGGAAATGCGAGAATAAATCAGACCACGTGGTAATTCTAGAGAGGAATACTTTTACCGGATTACACAAGAACGGAAATTTATGTCTCTAGTCGGTCAAAGAGAGACCGTTTAATTCCTGCAATCCTGAGTTTCCACGAAAACACAAATCGTTCTTTCGAACGATCGCTCGTTATTAGCCAAGCGTTATCAGTTTTCTCCTTCTCGGGCGTACTATTAACACCCGAGCGCCGTCAGAATCCAGAAACCAGGCCATTACGATCCGGCGAGCTAGCCGAGGGGAGGAGAAGCAACACAGCTATAAAACGAAAGCGGCTTCTCCGTCGGACAAACTTGGCATTATAACGCGGGCGCGTTCACCATGAAAATCGAGCTCTAATCTCGATAAGACCAACCCGTCCCGGAGCTGCGATTGAAATTCACCGCGCGTCCTACGGTATGGAGTCATCGGAAACCGAAGAAAGAGCGAGAGAGAGAGGGAGTGAAGAAGGGTGGGGGTTACCGGAGAATCCTAATTTGTTCGTAACTATCCAGCCAGCGGTGGACCAGGTTCCCTCTGACGAAACGCTTCGTATCTCGAAAGCTGCGAGGGACGGGGTGACTGAAAATAATCCGGTAGCTGCAGTACAGCGTGCAAAAGCCGTGGGGGGTTCGTCGACAGGACGCCCAGGGTAAAAGAGAAGAGGCAGATAAAGAGAGAGAGAGAGAGAGAGAAAGAGGGTGTGTGTGCGTGTACACGGCACCGAGAGCCGTAATTCCTTCATGGAAAATTCAAGGTTTTTCATTAGCGTCCCTCGTTTCCCCCTACGGCACTCCGGGGGTAGCTCGCCACTCGAGCCTCGGCTTCACACCCCTTATACCCCGGTCAGAGAAGGGTAGCAGAGTGAGGAGGAGGAGGAGAGAAGAAAGTTTCGGCCGCACGGCGGCGGAAAACTCGACGTGGCGCATATTTCATATATTATTTTGCGCGACGTCGGGCTTGGAGAACGCGAGAGACTGTCGGTTGGGGGAGGGTCGAGGCTAGAAACGGGTGGTTTGCCAACAGAACTGAACGTCACTGCTGCAGGCTGTTTGCGCGGCCCTCTTTCACGCTACAACCCTCCTTCCTCCTTCTGTCGTGGCCCTCCATCGCCGTGGAACAAAGAACGCTGCACCCCTAGTTCGCGGACCGCCTCCGGCGTTAATATTTTAAGCACACTTTTCTACCACCACCACTACCGCCATCACCGCTACCAAACCCCGACGGCCTTTCCCTTCTTTCTTTCTTTCCCTTATACGCGTACCTTTCCTCCTCTGCCTGGTGGCCGTCTTTCCTTTTCAGACAGGGGAAGCGGTTCTTTCATTCTCTCCCCCACCTGTGCCTCGCGTCTTTTTCTCTGTATTATAGACAGAGAGAGAGAGAGAGAGAGGGGAGTGGGACGGAGGGAAGGCGAGCAGAAAAAGAGGGACTGAATTTTGCAAGGCAAATTAAGTGTGCGGTTTCACGACAGTGGCTTTCACACCGTCCCAAGACTCGCCGGGGATCTGAAAGGGATGTTTTAAGAGAACACCCTTGCCAGGCCTCGTCCTACCTCGGGGGAGACCGACCTACCCGCCGCGATTACGTAGCGAGGAGCGTAATGTGTCTCGAGATATTTCTTCCTTTCCCCTTCGCTTAATCTTCCCGAAGGGCTGCCGAGCCTTTGTCTTCCGGCCGGTTTTTCCAAGAAAAATTCGATTAGAATACATATTGGGAACACGGGGGGAGAGCACGTCAATGGAACACCGACCGGTAAACAAGGGGTACGATTGATCGTTTATAGATCAAAGACAAGTCCTGTGGTAAACAGGGAAACACTTGTCAGTAAGAGGATTTAATAATTGCGAGTTAAGTGGCGTAAAGAAAGATATTTCAATTTTTTGTCTTAGATTTTTTAAAAATATTTAATATTTAAAGACTAAATTAATTTTTTTCTTGCTTCCTACAAAACACGCTGTTTAAAAAATAATCGTATCATTATTATTTCATTTTTTACATGAAAATATGCATACATACTCAGAAAAAGAATCAAGACACGAAATCTTATATCACAGCACACTATCACCGTCATTTTTCCATTTTATCACAACAAGATTTACCAGGTCGTTAGATCGAACCACACTTTTTCCACTGAAAACATGCTTCGAAGAAAACTCCGAAGTAAAATCAGCAAGATTAATGTATTTAGATATAACCCTTTAGGGGTAGCGGTATTTCATAAGCGGAGGGCTCAAAGCTCGAAAGCGTCGGCGTATCCGGCTACCCCGACACGTCATCTCCAAGTTCCGGAAACTAATCTAACTTTTTAATCTGGCCATGGTTAAATCGAGCGTCGCGCTCGCGCGCGGTTGACGGAACGAAACCGCGGCCCCTTTGTCCGCGAACGGTTTTAATGGCGCGACAAAAATGT
>NW_017100174.1:982578-1026529 GCF_001263275.1 Habropoda laboriosa
AGTTTTCCTGAGCGCGACCACCGAGAGAGAGACCATATGCACCTATACGTCGGGTGCCGCGGCCATGCCTATGAATAAATCGCGACCGTTGTTAAGAAGTCATGGAGAAGCGAGTCACTTTTCATTCAAACTTTTATGACTTTTCCACACGACAGCACGAGCTCACCCTCCGTCTTCGTCGTCTCTCCCTCTCTCTCCCTTATGTCCCACCGTCCTGTCTTTCTCTACGTCTTCCAATGTCACTTCGACCCCTATTTCGGTCCTTTATCGAACGATTCGCCTGGTCGCGTCGTTTCGCTCGAGGAATCTCCTGATGTTATCGAACGATCGCTACGACGAACGCTGCAATGTAGTCGAGACGAGTTCGAGAAGTAATTTTATAGAAATTTCTTCTTGATATACCTTTGCTAGGGAGAATTATCCCTCGTGCAAGTACTGGCAGCGAAGCTAACTTTTAACACATTCGCGTCGGGTGACGTCATTGAGATTTTCACTCATTTTCAGCTGTCTGAAGATAAATTTACAAAACGCTATAAGTGGTTCAATTTCGCTTCAGAAACGCCGTAACAGGCGCTTCACGAATTAAATAAAATTTCTTTGGAAGATATTAATTATAGCAGCTTTTTCCCAACGTGACGCGACTGAAAGAAAAAGACGCGAAATCACCCTGTACGCATGTGAAGTACGGCTCCAAACACCCCGACGCGAATTTGTTAACATTACCATCGACGATAAACTTAGAAATTGCCACGTGAAGTGTGCTCACCCGCAGTATTTTCAAAATCAATTTTCTCGAAAACGACGGTGTATTTTAAAAACTCTTTTTTCACATTTTTGTTGTAGTTTTAGACGAGGAATTACCCTGTGCTTTGCTGCACCATTTATTTCAACCTACTCAGGTGACATTCGAATGCCATTCGGCGTATCAGAGTAACGCATGAGACAAGGGTGCTGTTTAACGACGACAAAGCGGCGTGGAAAAGCCGTATCGCGTTCTAGGTTCGCTGTAGCTCGTTAACGGTTTACAGCCGCAAGCAAATTGCTAATTTTCACGGTAACGGTAGCCGGAGTGGCGGACAAAGCTAGATAAAAAGGCGTGGCGCGGCGTTCTAACCGCGACGATACCGCCGCGATATCGCGTTTCTGCCCTGGAACGTCTCCCGGTATCTTCCAGCTTTCTAGGCTGAACAACCAGGTGAGTCGCTTGACCTTATCGCCGTCAGGTTGCCAGTATTCGAGCTAAGCTTCCGAGCTTACGGAACTTCTGGCTCCCCTCCGCCGTTCCGTTTTCGTTATCGCCTGTATAGGAATGCTGAATAATCCCCGGTTGCACGCATTACCGGATGAATATCATGGCTGTCCGCGATAATGCGTTAATTTCTCTATTCTGAGGGTAAGTGTCGAGGGAGACGAAATTGAGTAAGGGGTTGTTTGCTAGTGACACTGATCTGGGTGATATGCAAATGATGTATTCGTCTATTCGGAGATGAGAAATTAACGATCTCTGACGAGCTTTTATGTTTTTCTTTCTTTTTTAAACTACTATTTCTATTAACATGTTCACTATCCAAGGAGTACGAGAGTAAAGTTAATTTAATTATCTAAACAAGTGACAATTATCTCGCCTTTCCAGGGTGCATTTCTTATACTTGGATAACACTGTTAATTTCATTATTTTTATAACAATCCAAACATAGTTCTTTTATATTAAAAAAGACATGTGTGTTTGTGGACGAGTTCAAACTGTCCTGGTGGACGGTGAACGTGTCAATATTGTTAACCCTTTTTAACCCAATTTTTCTTCGTTCGTGGCACTCTTACGTCTTCTCTGAACCAGCAAGAACGAATAATCATGATAAAAAAATGACACTGTCACAGAAGAAACCTAGACTCCTTTAACACAACAGAGATCCTTCCTTTAACACAAGACAACAGTTTGTCACAGAAGAAATATAGATTCCTCTAACCCTTTATAACCCAATTTTTCTTCGCTCATAGGAAGAAAAATCGCGGTTGTTTATAATCTCACATTTCGTTTGAGGAAGCAAGAATTAATTATTATCATAAAAAAGTAACACTTTGAAACAGAGAAGAATTCAAATCTACCCTTTGTTCCATAACTCTAGTCAACTCGAAAGACCAGTTAGTAAGTACATGTACACAGAGAACGGGTGGTCCAAGTGACGAATCTGTCGTGCGTACAATTAACCCGAGCGTTCGTGCAAGTAATGAACCGCCATGTACGGTACATTTTCGCGGGAGTACGGTAAATATTCGCAGTCGTGAATTCGTAATGCGACAAAGGTTAAACAACCGATGGGCCACGTGCCGCGTTTCCGTTTTCTTCTCTGGTAGTGTGTTCACAGGTGAACAGAGCCGGCCGCGTATTATCCCTAATGGGTCCCGGAGGGTTGTTGAACCTGCAACCCTGCCGGTGGGTGTTCCTCCTCGACCCGTAGGCCTGTCTGTTGCCGACCGCCGCGGGGAATAACCGTGCGCGGCCGTTTAAAAGTTTTCCGACGTGGCTCATTAAACTATCAGAAGTTCTGTCTGAAAGCGCAGCTGCGCCGCGCTATAATTGCCGACACGGGCCGGCCCGCGCTCCGTGACATTCCGCCTCGGCCAAATCGGCCGACAGCGTTGCGGGTTAAGTGATAAACTTTCCGCTCTGTTCCCCGGCAGCCATCGTCGATCCACTTTCCCCTCCGTTCTCCCTCACTACGACTGGCTATGCTTTTTACGAGCTCCTTATTTTCGACCTTTCGATCATTGCTCGCGGGCCGGTGTTTCGCAACCGGCGAATCGCACTTTTAATCGATCGCGGGGAAATTCGGTGAAAAACGATTCGAAGCATCGAATGGGGGTGTTTCGGACTTGACAGTGTTAGGCTGACAGGTTTTTCGAAGCAGTTTTAACTCTTTGCTGTTATAGATCTATTCTCAGACGCTAAAGCAGGAAACCATTCTGATTTTGCGCAATTATCGCACGATGCAGAAGTGTAAATGTTTAAAAATTTGTATGTAAAATGAAAGCACGTATTATCGTGTTAAATATATGTAAAGATGATGTTCGGGTCGCGTAATGTTCGATGCTTAAGTGCCGAACCGGTACGCGAGTTTAATCACACCTTGATTTATTCAGCGTGAAATGCTAAGAACTATTTTTATTTGCAACAGAGTGATACTTGAGGTGATATCGCGACGAGACTATCAAAATACTAATTTGTGTAGGACCAACTGCTAAGACTCCCAAAAAAGACGCGCTTCTGCCTCGTTTCCTTAGTTTTATCCGCTCGGCCAGTTGCTGATTGGCGGCTGATTTCTTCTGGGGGGTATAGGTGCTGACTCTTCATCGGTGGAGCTTGTTTAGGTGGGACGCAGCTGCTTCCAAGGGAAATGGATTGTTGCTTAACATTAGAAAACCCCCTTTTTGGGGGTTTTTCCCAGGGATTGCCGCGTGACTTTCCACCGCGCACGTGACCTCTTCACGGGCGGTACGGTACGCGCGAGAGGACCGGTACCTCCGTCTGGCGACCAAGTCTAATTGAACAAGTTTATGACGATAATCCGCCAGACCGAGGGTTCGTCGCGATTTCTTGCGAGCATTGTGTTACTAGTGTTCGTTCAATGAAAATTAATTGCGACCAGCTCGGTACATACTTGGCAACCCATTTCTATGTTTCGTTTAACAATTTTTCGTGTTTTTGTGAAAATATCGTAAAACCACCCCGAAATCCAAATTTTGTCGACATTTTGACGTCGATATGCGCCTCGAAAATAAAAATTTACGCAAAAATATTTTAATATTAACCCTTGTGTAGGCAACCGAGTAGGATTTCGATATTTCCTTCGACAATTTTTCCTGTTCTCGCGAAAATATTGTAAAACCGCACCGAATCCCACTTTTTCGACATTTCGACGTCGAAACGCGTCTCCAATATAAAAATTTACGTGAAAAACTTTTAATATCAAAGTTCGACACAACCGTAAACATTTTGGTTGTCCATACAAGGATCATGAGTATCCTGAATGCGACGATATTTCCTGTAAAAAATACACCGTGACGTGTTTTCCTCGCGACGAATGTGTTCCACTGTGGGAACCAAGTATCGTGCTTCTTTTTCATTTTCTCCTTTTGTATGTCACTTTTACGAATTTTTACGAACCTGTGACGTATTTCTGAGAAGTTGATTGGCTCGTACAGGGTAATTGGACATTGTTGAGAAAATTTTCCCGATACTAATGCGAATGCGAAAAGGGGGGATATTGTTGCAACGAGAGAAATCGAGATGTTCGAATGTTTCAGAATCGAGTGAAACAGGTTTTTCTTAAAAAGAACAGCAATATCAATGGTACGAAGGCAATATTGAAGTAACAAAGAATTCCGAGAAGTGTTTACTGTTAACACGGACAGCATTTCTTTGAAACCGTATGATTCATCCGAGAAAACTGTATCGAGAGTGCACTTCTATTTGAAAAATTTCTGTTTTTTACGTTTAACACTCTATTTATGCTATTCGTTCTCCGGCGATGTTCCGAGAACTGATCGGAAATATTCTCGGAAAATTCTCGTTCCGGGAAAACGAAGTTCGTGATGGCATAAGGTAGCTGCGTTTTATATTGACATTTTAATCTGCGTTATTATTAATCTTCACAACAGAAGTAACACCGCGACGATTAAAATATTGACATTGACTAGACCTAGATACTCTTATCTTCTCGTGTTTGCACTATTCTTCTAACACTTGGCCAGCTAGCAGCTGTTGTTTCCTGGGTAGAGTCGTTTCCTTGATAACTGCTGCTGCGAGAACCGAGGAGAAATCGTGGAAGATAATTTTCATACAGTTGCGTCGCGTGGTATCGAAAGTGAGACGTAGATTCGATGCAGAAGAGAAAAAGGAAGATGAACAAAGTAAATATTCGCAGAAGAAGAAGTCGGATACAGCAAAAGTGAACATCGTGCCAAGAAATACTCTCGCAGCGGTGAAATCAAATTTCGAGGAACCAGAATTTTTGGCTCTCCGCATGCAAGTCGCTTGAAATATATACGGCAAGAAACTTCTTAAACATTTGAAATTCTTATTTCTGCTCTACATATTGAATTAGACTATTTGATGTAGATCGTATAAATTCGTACAGTTTAAATTCACACAGGGTGGGGTAAATATTGTCCACTTGGAATGTTTCTGTTATTTATAATAATGCGGAAAAATGTTGTGTACAAAAGTTGCACGATCTAGAGGAGATTTAAATACTTTTTGCATAGATAGAGGAGATTTCAAGATTATTTCGATGTTTCACCGAGAAATGAAGTTTAATGTATTTAACCCTTTGATTGCTATCGGCGCCTATAGTCGTTCAATAGTAATCGACTATCGGCGGTTTTAAATATTCTCGTACACAGCGGCTATTAACCCCTTGCACTCGAAGATCTTTTTGCTATGGGAAAGGTTGCAAATCGGATCTTCTTCGAAATTATTTACAAACTAACGTAGAAATAAATTATGCTACTTCGCTTCAATACCCAATGTATTTTCTATTTCACTCAGGTGGACAAATTTACGGAGGCCCGTAGATCTGCTCTCTGTCTTGATTAATTATCCACCATGTGACAATTATTTAACGTCGCTTCTCAGTCGCCACTCGATTGCTAAGGGTTGAACGCTTTACTTCTGAGTGGCCGGCGATCAAAGTGTTGAATAAAAATGCAAAAAATTGATTCTCTGGTGTGCAGACAAGGAAATTTTACGTTGGGTCAAAAGTGACCCAGCTCCATTTTTCGTTCAACGCGATGTTTAAAAGATAATTGTGAAGTCATAACACAAATGGTGAATAAAATCCTATTATTCGAAGAATTAACGAAGCTGCTATTCTACAAATACAATTCACCTATTTTATCAATCTCCAGTATAATCTAACACGTGATCAAAAGAAACATCTTCTCCTATATTCTTCTCTGTATCGCAAAGAAGCGAATTGCATGAAACTAATGAAACTTTAATTACAATTCTACAACAAGTTGGCCGTACTCCTTTCAATATTCATTCACCTATCCCCATCCTTTCTCACATATTGCTTAATTTACAGCTTAACCGTATCTCCTCCGGGCTGGCGTGCAACATTTAAAGCCGCGCATATCCGCCAATTAAAAATCGCCCGCGGCCATCCGTCGCGCTTCCTTCGGCCGCGTCCGTTTCCCGTGTGCGTTGCGTATTCACCGCGGCGCCGTCGAATTTACGTATCCCGTGGCAACCGGGCCGATATCTTTCGAACGCCGGTAACCACCGTGCACACACATTTCATCGTGGATCGCGTGCAGCCGAGGCGTGACTTATTCTGTTGATTCGCGCCGGCAAACTGTGCAACGCGAACGCCTCGCGTACGCTTCGCCGCGGGAACAATGGAAACGTAAGAGCCGGAGGAAATTATTTCACGGTATATTGCGCGTGACACGCACTAATTCGCCGCTTATTCGCCAACTCGTTCGGTTCTACGCGCCACCGCGACGACCGCGACGCGACAAAGGGTGTACGACAGCCCGGGCATGATATGTTTTAGCCGTGTGACAGCTCGAAAACAAAGCTTCCTATATGAAAGTACGTTATTTGACATTTTTTCCCATCTTTCTGCGCGGTATTTGTGGTTTCGCCGTGTAATCAAAACTTGGAGAAATTATTCATTCGCGTTTCGCGGCGCTAAACGAACAGGTAAAGTTTGTGAATTTTTTTTCTCGTTCATCTCGTAATATTCTCACTTCCAAAAAATTCGAGAAAAAAGTCGAGTGTTACTTTTGCATCCGCTGAAAAAATTGAAGCTTTTCGTTTATTAGTTACCTGTGAAAAGAAAATTCCCAAACTTTTCCTATTTCTCAAACGAATCAGAAACATTTCTTCGATCCGTTGAAACCTGTGTGTATCCCGTTCTTCGTGAAGTTCGTCAATCCCGGAGTCACAATGTAACATAACCAAACGACAAACAAATCCGTTGTTCCGTACAGTATCTAGGCCGCTTAAGTCCCGCATCCTGTCGATCCATCGACGCCGCCCCTGTAATATCAAGCTGAAAAACAAGTTATCCGGTGGATTGGTACGTCGACACGTCGAAACGAAAAAAAGAAAGAAAAAAAAAAGGTTGTCATCGATCGAGCGGAAAACTCACGCGTACCACTCCCCTGTCGGTGTTTCAATTTTCGCGGAAATTTCTGCGGCTTCTGGCTCGATCCAATCGCGGCGACTCCGCGTTAATCGATGTCGTTACATAAAAAACAATGACATCGACCGTTTCCAACGTTTCACACACACGCACACACCTGCTCACATACGTACACAGAGAGAGAGGTAGAACGTCCGCGTAATGCCATCAGCGACGCGTTCGACGGCCGCGCGTAACGACGCTTAAAATCGTCGTATCCGAAAACAATTTTCGAATAACGAGCCGCGCCTCCCTCGCCCGACTACGTTGCCAATTATAACTACCTTCGTCACGGGTGGTCGTCGTTGTCGTGGTTGCCGATAGCTCGACATAATTGCGCCGCAATTACCGGCTGTACCGATTGCAACGATTTCACTCGTTACTTCCGACGAATCGAGAAGGGTGGATACTTTCCGTCTCTTCGTTTCTCTCTCCCTCTCTGGTTCTCCCTTTAGAGAGAGCATCCATCATCGGAGGCAGTAGGGGCAGAAGAGAAGAAGAAAAAAAGTAATCAGGGGGTGTTAATTATTTTAACATTCAACCGTCACTCATCGATCGTCGCGACGCGACGTCGAGACGTCGCCATCGTTCAGAGGTGGCTTCACGTCGCGTCCTCCTCCTCCTGCTCTTCTTCCTCGAATCCGCGCGGTGTGTCGCCTTCGCTATTGTCCGCGGAAAGGGAATGTCGTGTGCTGGCAAGAGTCGAGAGAGAAGTTCCCTTTCAAAGAGGAGGCACCGGTAATATTTCAGCCGTATATTTCTCTGCCGCGGAAAAAGGAACGGCAACCAGAGAGGCTTGCAACGCGTGCAAAGACGCGCGTATACCAGTGTGTATATCGCGGCGGCGGCGGCGGTTCGTAAACCGCGCTAGAGTCAAAGGGACGAAAAACGAGTCGCTACCGATCTTTTTGTCCCGCAACCGGAGGAATGTAAATGTTGCTGGACTGAACTGCGTGGAGGGATTCGATGAGAACCGGGAGGACGACAAGCGGATTCGTTATGCTTGTTTACCTTTGCGGATATCCGTGTTGTTGCATTCGTTAGATGTACCTGCTACGCGACGTACGGTTCTGCGGGGTTTGTGTGTTTATGGGTTCTTAGAAAAGCGTGTGCGTGTGTTTGCATGGCTTGTGCTTCATTAGTAAATGTACGATCGGGAGTAATATGTGTCTTGATAATGTCGTTGCAATGATGAAGTTGGAACGTTGCAAAAAGTTTATTTTCCATTATCATCTTGGCACTGATTTTATTCGCCAGTTACAAAATAAAACAAATATAAATGGCATATTTTCCATAAAAAAATAAACAGAAATAAGTGACACAGTTTCGACTAAAGAAAAAAAAAAATAAACGACATACTTCCGACTGAGGAAAAGGGAATAGAAATTATGTAGTTTGAATTAAAAAAAGGAAAGAAATATAAATGGCACAGTTGGTGTGTAAAAGAGGGCAAATGTGATTTTTCATTAATTGACAAAGTGCTTTATTTTCTAAAAAATTAAATTTATGTAATTTTGCAACGTTACACTTCGGAAATGGCCATAAACTACAGATTCTGGTGGCCATAACACTTGCCACTCTTCACTCTTTCGTCACCACGTCCACGGAACAATCGTATCGTTGTTCGTCTTCTCGCGAGCAAACCCTCTTAACAAACGCGCCCCTGTCCAAAGGAAACGAACATCTCACGGTCGCTCTCTAACCGTCAAGGAAGCAATTTGCTACGAATTTTTTCCACGTCGCACGCAACGCGTAGCGAACGTTCACGGCGGTGTTCTGATTCAGTGACTCGAATTGACAGCGATTAGCCCGTAGCTGGCCTTTTTTCTCTACGCGAATCCAACGTACACAGGGCTTTTGTGCGAGCCGTCCAGATGCGGCGCTTCATTTGCACGCGTGTCCCTACGCGCTCGCGAGTACGCTCGTCGACGTTCACGTCAACGGATGTCTGCCGTATTGAAGTCATTTCCATCGGGGACGGACGTTATCTAACGCATCTCGTGGCCGATAGACGAGAAAGATAAATGCGCGCGACGCAGACGCTTTTTGTTCTCCTTTTTTTTTTCAATTTCACGTGACGGTTGAGAGTTGCCGGCATGAAAAATGAAAAAAACAAGCTCGGCGAAAAAGCTATCGCGAGTTTTGCCTTTCGATTCGTCGCTCTGTACGTGTACCTATATATAGGTGAATTTTAATTTTCTTTCTGTTTTCTTCTTCTCCCGTCTCCTTTTTCTATCCCCGATACGAGCCAGAGAGTCGTCAGGTTTGTTGAGTAATTATACACGCGCCCGCGGTACGTCTTGTTTTATGCAAGATATTATCTGTACATCCGTGTAGACACCTTGGTCGTTTTACGCCGACACACCGGCGTTCATTAAACATGCACATTATCGGTACAGGAGGGGCATTTACGGCTGGTGAAATGAAATAGACGATAATAAAACATCGGTTTCTCTCGTAGAATTACGAATCAACCTGCTTAATGACTTACTACAGATCACGTCACTGGGACTGTTAATAAACGCGAGATACGAACGCTCGTGAAACAAGATTACAGGAGACTTAAACACTCGCGTGGAAGAAAAAGTGGGCAACCGCAGAGCAGGCAGGCAGGCTCGTTACAGTTGAAACGACTTTCTTATTAATTCTGAAAAATAAACGAATCCGTAACCTACCACGAAATCGTATATACGTATATATATTGGGATTGCCGAAGCACAGCTCGTTACGCCCCAAGACTTTCACCCATTAGTTTCCCTTTAATAGCCATTTAAAGCAAACAAACGCAGCTTTCATTATACCGATCCGTATTTGTACAACTTCTCTCGTTTATCATACCACCGATACTGGAAAATTCGCCGAACCACTCCGTTTCATACTCGGTCGACGTGAATTCTAGTAGAAACGGTTTAATAATACACTCCAGTTTCTAGCTCTATACCATTTTTACCTCGAACTGTATCGCAGATAAAACTTCGCTATAGACAAAATTCTATCATGACTCTGGGAAATCGTTCGTGCAGCGACCACGGCAAATTAAACGATCAGAGGAAATAAAGGTGGAACGGGGGAAAATAGAATGGCAAGATAGATGGACTCGTTTTTTTTTCTTTCTTTCTTTTCTCTCTCTCTCTCTCTCTCTCTCTCTCTCTCTCTCTCGCCGGCCAGAATTACAGAGCGTTCTAACATGTGCGCCTTGCAATATTTAACCGATAATATAACGAAATTACTCGACCTTTATCTTGCGCCGTGTCGTGGATTAAATATTCACCAGCCTATACACCCCGTGTTCGCGATCAATTTTTCATACGGACGGCTTCGATACGCCGAGCGGATGCGCCGCGCCGCGCCGTCCACGCGATGGCCGACGCGCTTCGCTCTACTCCTCCTCACCCCTCCGGCGACTCTCCTGCCTACCCCGCGAACTTTTAATTATGCACGTAATAAAGGTGCATTATTTAATCGTACTCGCGAGCGTAACGGTCTCGCATAAACGATGATTGTCGCGTTTGTATAATTCACCGGGCAAATGGGGAGTAGAAACGAGAGGTACAGTGCGTATATATGCGCGTGTGTATGTATACGTAATAGTGGGATGGTTTTAGAAAAACTTACCGCTATGGCGCGTCGCGTTAAAGCAGCCAACGTTCAATTCGTCTTCATTAAAATTACACCCTCTACCCGCTCATTCTGCCAACCCACACACACGCACACCCGCCGATCCCGCACACCCCTCTTCCCGCTGGTTCACGCAGTTATACACAAAACAGGCGAGAGAGGCGGGTTTCAACAATATTTCGCCAAAGCTGAAAGGAGATGCATAAAAGTTGTGCACGCGTCGATACACCCTCAATTACCTCCAATAATCGCCGCCGCTCCATTCTATTTACCGTTCGACGTCCGTTGAATTTTCGTTAATTACAATTTCACGATCGTTTTCCATTAATCACCAGCCCGGGTGGTACCGACCCATCTCCACACCCTCGCCCCGCACCCTTCCCACCAGCCGTTGCGGACCACGGAGAGATTTGCACGTTTATTTCTCTACCAGACCCCATCCTCCCCTGCCTCTCCCCACCTCGGCCACCCGACAAGCGGGAGGCTGTCGAGCACCGTGTCTCTCCACCGGCTAACCACAGTTTTGACAGGCCGGAACTTTTTGTCCACCGCTTTCGTATTTGCTTTGAAACCCCTTTTTCGGGGGTTGGGTGGCGGCGGCGCGCGGTTGCCTGATCTCCATTCCCGGACAAGTTTGTCCTTTCCCTCCCCCATCTCTCTCTCTCTCTCTCGCCCCTTTCGCTACGGCACCTCACCATCCCTTTTGCACCGACTCCATCCATCTGTTCCGCGGCGCAGCCCGTTTCGTAAAACCGCCGGTGCTATTCAGCGGCGTTCCGTGTCGCTCCTTTGATCTTCAGAGGAGAAGGGGTGATCTCTCCCTCTTTCTCTCGCTCTCGTTCGTTCGTTGGTTCTCTTTCTCTATGTATTCCTCTGGTTACTCCTGCAACCACTCTCTTTCTCTGGCAAACGTCGCTCGAAGCCGTGTATTCCGCGTGGCGCACGCGTGCGCCACGTTCTTCACCCTCTCTCTCTGGCTGTACACGGCTGTGTACCTTGCGGAGAGCGTCGGAGCTGACACTTTCGTGACACTTTACGCCCCGAAGAGCTCCCGAGAGCGCTCGTCGGGACTTTCGGGATTAATGTAATGGCACCCTCAGCCTTCACCGTCCTCTGCTTCGTTCGCGCCACACCACACCCCCTTTTGCTTCTCTTGCTCGCTCTCGCTCCTCTCGTGTCGTACCCGTCCGTCGACGACGCAGTCATCGGCCTCGTTCTCGCAGTTGCGGCGACGTTGTCGAGAAGAGGAGCTGTGGGAGGGAGAGAGGGGGGGATTAACATGGGGCAGGATGAATTTGTGACACGTCCCCGAAGAGAAGCTTCGCGGAATGAACGTGGAAGCGTGTGGTTAGGCCCGTGGAAAAAGGGTGGAATTTTCACGATGAGATTGGGTTTGCGCGAGGTGACTGGGTACGTGAAAATGTGAATTTTCGAGACTTTTGGAAATGAAATTTTGAAGACGTGAAAATGAAAATTTGAGGACTTCTTAAAAATGTGAAAAATAACAACAGTCGGGAAATTTAGAAATTGCAACTGATTTACTTCGCATACTAAATATATTCATGCTTCTCATTTTATCATAATTTTAGAATTAGCGTCCCCTTCATTTATTTGGAAAATGGAAATTTTATTATTGTTTAGACACAAAATCAGAAGATTTACTTAAAATACGCAATTTCCATCGTCATCAAAATTTACACGTTGTTACGATCCCACTGCCTTTCCCCCACACATTGTTATTAGATACTATTATAATACTATTATTAACATTATTGTAATTGGATATTATTATATTATTATTAACATTATTATTATCAACATTATTCTAATTAGATACTATTATTGGATTATTATTAACATTATTATTAGATATTATTATTATCATAACCAAACAAACCAGGCCCTTTTCCTGACCATTGATTGGTCGGAAGCAAGGTGCCAAAACTAGTACAAAACCGACGTACCTGCACAAGGTCGACAGATAGTGTAAAACCGTACACCTAGAACGACACCCGTTCGAACTAAACATTTAATAAAACAACATCAAACACATTTCTGGAATTTTACGCCTTTAACCAACCCGAAACGAAGGCGATCTCAACCGTAACACACGTATTCACTTCCATCACAAAAATTACAAACTTCAATCAAATCACCTACCAATACGCAAAGTGTCGTTTCATTCGCTAATTCTACACCGAAAAGGGTGTTAATACGAGAATTATAAATACCGAACAGATTTAATCTAGGGAGTCGAAGCTTTCGGAACTTCGCTTTCAGATTTTTGCAGGGAGGCAACGTCGATTTTACGACGCTGTTTTCGCCGAATTTATCGGTCGTCGCGTTGTTATCTGTTTGTTGGTTTTTGTTAACAATTCAGCGTGCGTGTCGCTTGGTCGTTAAGCGAGCCGCGCTTTCACTGTATTTAACAGGCACGCTCGCACTGCGTTAACGTTATCTGTAATTGAAAGTAATTATGGTGAAAAATGAGCGCGAGTGTCGAGCGTGGTTATCGTGTAACGACAATGGGCGAAATTGATGGGGAACAGAGGGGTAAAGGGAGAGGTTTGGTTGGGGAGGATCGATGCATCGGAAAAATGCATGACGTTTCAATGAAAGTAAGTAGGTTAATTCAGCCGGCTCACGTAAATGATAACGTTGTTTAAAGTCGTTTGATTACGACTAATGATGCATTGCTGTGCACGTACATACCTACATGCGAACCTCCGATCTACCGTACTATAATTACTTTTTTTAAATACATATATCGCAGAAGTATATTTACCATTTCGAATTAATTTATGCATTGTTTATACGTCGAAAAATTATATCGTTCCGTATACACGTACATACAATGTAATTTACCATCTGAAAAGATTCACTTCTTATCATACGTTTGTTCAATTACAAATAGCACGTAATATGATAAACATATATTTTTTAATAATTAATTTCCAAGGCTCAACGTGTTTGAAATAAGAAATAAACGATACTGAATATCATTTGCTACAAGCATTTTGACATTTCACATCTACCTTACGAAACTCGTCCTGTATCTATCATTTCGATTAAATCAACGTGCATTGGGAACAATCAAAACGACCTATTCTACCATTCTTCTACATTGTGTATTAAATTCTATTATTCTTCGTGGTAACATCTCGTCCATTGTTACTCCCATCTCGAAAGACACGAGCATTTCAAAATATCTCCTACCTCGTCTCTTTGTCCACCACTTTCTATCGATCGTGCCGTTTAAAATTTAATCTCATCCTCCGTGTAAAACACACTTACGTTGAATCACCACCCGCCATGGAGCGTCCTTTCACCTTCAAAAATTGATCGCGGTGCCGTCACATCGTACAATTCACTTGCTCGTCCGGCAGCGACCGAAAAAAAACGAAAAAAAAAGAACCATACGTTGAACCACATTGCACCTGACTGATGTAACCAGTGTATCGGTTCCCGGTTTGACGTACTCCGGTGACAGTTTTAAAATCGTATCGGTGTTTCGTCGCCGGGAATAAACCGTGAGAGGACGAGGCGGAGCGGAGAGCGGGACGGCGAGGAGAGAGCGTAATGAACGCGCGCGGCCGAAATCAACAGCTATGCCATTCAGATAAAAATGTCAATATTCGGGCGCGGCTAATTTGCTTTACACCGACGCGTTGCCCGGGCCCCCGGTGTTGATTGTACAAAGTAATTTGGTTGGCTTAACCGAACACGTAAATCAACAGTTTCTTCCTTTCTCCCTTTTTTCTCTTTCTTTCTTTTTTTTTTATTTTTCTCTCCTCTCACCCCCGTTCGCGGTTCATTCTCCCTCTGCCCTTTGAGCGGACAAACGGCCGTCGGACCGCCGCGGTATCAGATTGCGCCATTACGATTCACCGCCGGCTCGACGGGCTAATTAATTGTCGACGATCAATACCGCTTTAATATTAAGAGCGGCGCGATTTGTACCGGCCGTGCACGCGTTTCATTTCCCCGGCCCGGAACTACGGCTCGAAGATTAATCTCGCGCGATCGAACATCTCTGAAACGAACGATCGCGCGCGCGACCAGCATACATTGCACACGGGAATACACACATACGTACACGCGTTCAGGGGTACCTTTGCATTTTATTTAATCAGAGGGAACCCGCGCTCTTTACTCGCGCGAGTAGAACCAACCGGACGGGATCGCTGATGTGGATTAAGGATGGTGATCATTTTTTAAGCTGAAGCTTAAACTGGTATTTTTAATTCGTTACCGGTAGAGAGAGGAGGGAAGAGAGAAAAAGAAGTGTATTCAGAGGTGATTAAATGATTTCGTTCGAGATGTTACTCTTTCTTTCTTCCCCCCTCTGTGTGCTCGTGTGTAACGATTAATCTTGGTAGCTTGAAGCGGAGGTAATTTTTTTTCGATCGGTCCGGAATTATTCTTAAGGTGTAACCTGTGAATGAGAAATGAGAGGATACTTTTGATAATAGGGTATGTGTGCTTTTTATTTCAATCTCGGGGGAGAGGAATTTCGACTTGGTTTACGGTCGATTTTAATTAAACGCTAATTCATTTTTGAAAAAATGAATTTATTAAAGAAAGTGTGCTTGGGGTAAGTTAGATTGCAGGATGTCAAGAAAGAAAGATTGCGTCGAGAAAGAAAATAAAAAGACAACTTTTTGTTCACCACGTTCATCTTAATTTCTCTAAATCCGCCGTGTATTTGTAAACTTTTATCTCCGATTCTCCAATTTCCACCGCGTGCAAAGAGACCCTCTATTCCGATCCTTCCCCGCGACACCCTTAAATTCGCCACGTTAAACGCGTGTCATTAGCCTCGTTACCGCGAAAGGAGACGTTCCCCGGCCAAATGTCCTCGTTCGGCCCCCCCCTTGGATCGCGTGGAGCGTCGAATCAATTTGCAGCGCGATCGACCCCAGGACAGAGAGTCGCCGCTCCGCGTACTTGTCGAAGGGTGCAAAATATTTAGTCCCGATTGTAAGTGCCGGAGCTGTTGCCCCGGAGGCAGTCCTAACAACCCTTGTTTACGTTTATGACTTTGGGTTTGACGAGATCGCATGTACGCATATCGCGCGTGGTGTCCTCACACCGATCTAAAATCCCACCCGACGCGCGTGTACGCGTACACACGGATGCAACGTTGTTCCACACGCTTAAGAACGCCGGCACACACGCATATGGTATCGTTGGAACTGTGCACGAGGGGTTTCGCCACCGTAGGTGTAGATACCAATCTCTGTAGCAGGGGTTGAAATCGGCTACGGTAACCTAACCCCATAAACTCTCTACGAAACCTCCCTCTCGGAACTTAATTCGTCGAGAGTTGACGCCAAGCTCAGGGGAGGTTTGGGGTTCGGTACGAGAGACGAGTGTGGTAGAGACGTGAAAGAGACGACGATCGAACGAGAAAGAAAAGGGTGTATAACTAGGTAGAGAATCTAGGGGTGAAAGAGGAAGGGAAGAAAAATAGATTAAAGAGAGACGAAGTGAGAGGGAGAGGGAGAGAGTGAAAAGGGGTGACGAGATAAAAGCGGCGAATAGAAGGAGAAAGAGACAGGACATTTAGGGTGAAAGGGGAAGAAAGATAGGGTAGGATCGCGTTTATGGGGTGAGCTGCGCGCGATGGCCATCGCCATTTATTGCCAATTTGCTAAATGAAACGTGCCGCGCGTACATCGTACGATTATTAGTGCTCCCACCCCTTTGGTATATATATCGGGGTGGGATATCGTGGTCTCGCCGTGTTCGAAACGGGTCTCTTTCTCTCCCCCTGTTTCCCGTTTCGGTTCGGTCAGTGTGGGAAGTACGAGACGCGGCGGCATGGCAGCCAGCAGCAGCACACCGACGGCGTAATGGAATTAAAACGATCGCCAGTGCCGCCGCCGCCGCCAGCCAGTGGCTGAGCGGAATTCGCCAAGTTCTCCGCGTCACGCTACGATTTAATTTCAATTACAATAAACGGTTACCGGGAATCATTGGGCGTAATCTGAAAATAATTTCGAGCGGTTCGAGGTTCGCGACCGCGCTCATAATGATTTCGCTCGTTTCATCGCGTTACAAACCTCCCCCCTCTCAACCCCCATGTTGAACCTCGTTATGGAACAATTTACCGCGGCGGCCTGTGGAACTTTATGAATTTATATTTTTCGACGGCTCCGGCGTCGCTCGTTTTTTCCTCTCACCCCGTCCTCTCTCTCTTTCCTCCCTTCATCGCCACTCACGTCGAGCGTCGTCGTCACGGCGCGCGGTTCTCCGCGGCGACCCTTCAACGAGAGAAACGCCTCGAACGAGAAGCAATTTTCAGGCAACTCGCGGCTGTTTATTTATTTGTCGTAACCGTTGCAGTTTGTGTTTTTATTATCGCTGCGACGTGTGTTATTTTCTTCTCTCCTTGTCGGTTTCATTTTAAATAAAACACGCCGGTGCAGAGGCGGCGGCGGCGGAGCTGTTTCCCCGTTCTGGCCCGTTCGTAATTAAACGGAGAATTATTTCCGCGGAGCGCGTTGCTCGCTCGGGCTCTTAAAGCCGCGATTGAAAAATAAATTGATTCGAAAGGCAACGCAGATTTAAAACGTGAATCATTAAAAGAAAACACGAGAGGAAAAAAGGAGTCTTGCGACCGGCGTTTCGGGGGCGGTCAGGTCGATGGAAGGAAGGAAGCGGTGCGAGAGGGAGGGAGGGGGGGGGGACTGTCCATTTTATTTCGCGAATTGTTCTTTTCACCCGTGGTAAAATACGACGACGGGAATTGTATTATCGCGGAGAGTTCAATTTGATGTTTCTTTCAAAGCCGCAATCGCGTTTTCATACGTCTACCGGTATTTTCGTGTCGCTTCACTTTAGAAGTTCCGCCCGAACTCTTCGAATCCGCCGATTGAATTTCCTTGCCGGGGGTATTTCTTTCACGTAGCGCATGCACTTTTAAAACTTCCAACGGGATATATCCCAGCAGTCCGTGGATATTTCCCAAAAATGACCTTACGTGTACGTAAGGGAACGCTTCCCTCTTCCATATGCCATTTTCTAAATACGAGGTAGCTCCTTGAGATTCATACACCTATCTTGGAGAACGAGAGGTAGGAATAACTCAAACACTCTTTGTGGAATAGTGGACGAACGTGTTTTTATTCTTAACCTTAATTCACTTTGAAGATACTTTTTTCTGGAAGACAAAAATCAAAGAACAGTAAGTAATTAAAAACAGATTCGTTTTTACTCTTGTACGTTTTATTAAATCTTCGTTAATACGAAGAACATGTTCCGGAATATATCAACCATTTGTAACCCAATTTTTCGCGATTCACGAGAAGAGAAATTACAGTTTTACACTGTCACGGGAGAAGCAAGTGTTAATAATTACTATTACACAGAGTGGGTCGCCTGAAACAGTTCATCTAATTATCTTCTACAACGACGGTGGTGCGAGAAAATTTATACGTAATTTAAAGAGCTTCAAAGAGTCAGTAAGATAGAAGAGCAATTTTTTCGATGGAAGAAATGGCAAGAAATGAAAGGAAGTTTCACATTTGGTTTAAAATTTTAAAGTCAAAAATTTCAAATGCACGTCAGTGTCTGCTATAACATAAAAAAACCTTTTTGTGACCTTGACAAAAAAAGTGCCATTTATAAAAAAATTTGTCTTAAAGAGAATTAAAAGAATTGGTTGGTATACTCTGTTCAAAATGAGAGTAACCTCGGTTCGCACATGGGGCGTGCCTAAGGCAGGGCTAGAACCACTAGAACGTCCAAACCCCCCACTTAACCGCCTACGTTTTTCTCCGTCTTACCCTCTGCTACGCTCTCTGTCTATGCGCAGAACGGACGGGAATCGGTCCGAGAACGAGGTTACTCTCATTTTGAACATAGTATAGATAGATAAACGAATAAACTAAAATTTATAAAGTACAAATAAATGTATACGTAACTCCCAAGTCACACAGCCTTAATATATCACGAAATTCTAAGTACATGGAAAATAAAAAAATTAGCAACATCGTATACTCGTCTTATTTCTATTCTCGCTCTTCCAACGCTCGCTATAGCTGCTTCCTTCGTTTGCACTTCCTTTCGACAAACCGTGGTAAGTTGTTAAAAAATTGTGCACACATATCGTTCGCGCAACTGTGTACACGATCGCCATGGCGAAAGTGTACCGGCGTTTCATATCGCTCAGAACTATCTAAATACTTGTACAGAGTGGTGTGCGCTCGCGCGGTCGCGTACACGCTACTATGCGAATATTAACGCCGCTGGATATTCATAATATGGTTAGCCGCGTATCGGCAAATATCCGAATTGGCGGATGTCCATGTCATCGCAGATATTCGTATTACCTAAATACGATTTACGATTTATCGCGTGGCCCCGGTATACATATACCGGACAAGCCGACAAACATTATCGCGGATATAAGTCCCTTAATGATCCGTGTTGCACGCGAGAACTTCGCGTTTTCCAACGTGAGCATGTTAAATTATCCCTGTTAACAAAGGTTGTTAAATGTTTACGCCTATCACCCTCGTTTCTTCTCTTTCTTCTTTTTTCTTCTTCCTCTTTTACGGAATAAGTTATTAAACTTGCCGCTTGATGTTTTCTACCGGATGAAGTTTTAGTATATGGGGTAAAGTTAACCTGTATAGGCGCATCATCGTGTACGCTGGTGTTCGTAAAAGAGGAATATTTAAAATGAGGAATCAGTCGAATGGTGTAACGAAGAAGACTGTTGCCTTCTCTTTCGCTGAATAAATTTTGCACAGCATGTACGTGTTAATTTGACACAACGGTAAAAAATCAATTAAATGAAAGGATAAGTAATTAATTTTGTAAATTCTTTTATTAAATATAGAAAATAAAGAAAAAATGTTCTCTACAAATAGCCCACTAATACAATTTTTTACCGGAAAAATGTGTCGAATTGACACGAGGGACGCATGAGGGTTAAATAGTGAATAGACTCCTCACTGTGCGTTAAAATAATAACGTACTTCTTCTAGCTACGTGAAGATCCACGTAAACTACCGAGGATCCAACAAGTAGCAATATCCAGAATCTCCGAATTGGCTACACGGAAACCGCTCATTCGTGCTTAATATCCAAAACCCCGGCTCCATCTTGTACCAAATGTAACACGACAATTACGGCAAATACAGAATCCATCGCAACCACTTCAAGAATTTCAACAGAGACAAGATCGACAACCTTGTCTTACTCCTGAAGAAAACCAAGTTTCTCACAAGAGTAGTATAAAAATGAACACGACTCAAATCTAAAAAGAAAAAAAGAAATAAATATACATAGCAGGGATTACTGCTCGATAACCTCGAGCGATCACTCGATTTCGGATGGACCATAATGTCAACCGGGACAAACCGAGCGCTTTAACGCTCGAACAAATCTCCCAATATTTCCACCCCTTAATCCCCCGGAGCGCACGTCAACTATCCGTCCATTCTTCGGGTGTAAGATAAACGTACAAAAGAGCGAACCAACTCGAAGCCTGGTCGGTTCGCAACAACGTGTTCTCGTTAGCAGGATTGAGGAACGGCGGCAAGAGCGGCGGGGCGCGCGAGGGTCCGGAGTTGGCGCGAAGACGAAAGGACAACGGGCGCGCAAAGTGCGCGCGGGAATGGCGAAGAGGAGGGAAGGCGACGGAAAGCGGAACAGAGAAGGAGAGACAGAAGGGGGGAATAAATAAAGAAAGAAAGAAAGGATGACAGAAAGGGAGGTTATCGTTGAAGGGGGCATGAAAGGAGCAAGATAGGGAAAAAAGAGGGGCGCGCGAAAGAAAGGGGAAAGAGAGACGTGTGAACGAGCCTTAGGCGAGATGGTTGGGTTAGGCTCGAACAGACACGGGTACGGGGCATAATAAAAAGATTTATTCGGCTTTTATCCCGAAGTTATTCAGCTCTTTTCATCCGGCCGTGGAGCTCGCGTTTTTTCTTTCCTTCGCTACTACCGCGCCTCTCTTCCCTCTCTCTTTTGCCCCTTTTATAAGTCTCCACGGGCGAAGCAATTCGACAAAGGGCGGCGGAGGGGGAGATCAGACGGAGATAAAGAAAAGAGGGAGGGCGGATGGTGGAGCCAGAGGGCCCTGATTAAAATATACGAGCGAGCCTCGCGGATTTCTTCTTATATCCCCGGATCCTTATGTCTCTTCCCCATCTCCTCTCACTCCCCCTCACTCTTCTTATCCTCCCTTTTTCACCTCTCTTCCTCTTTGTCTCTCCACTCGTTCCTACTCCGGCCGCCCTGCCGTCCAACCTTTCCTTCGCTTCCCCTCGAATGCCCCCGCGCGTATTCGGGGAATTCGAAATGAGCTGCCATCGCGAATTCACGCGCTCGGAATTGGACCGAGCGTATATTTTACGCTCGGATCCCGGATCTGGCCGTGCTAGGAATATTAGGGCTGGCGCGGCCCGTTTTACGTCGCGCCGATGGCCCGCGATAAATCCGATTCCCGCGTAAACTTACAGCTCGTAACTCCTGATCGGTCGCGTTGCCGCCCTTTACGTACTTACTTCCCTCGAACGTGCTAAGTTGCCGTGCACTCGTTCTACTTCGGTGGCTTGGAAAAAATTCATTTTCTCTTCGAGTATCCCGAAGTGTTTCGAGGAAATTTGAAAAATTTGGAAAATTCACTTTACACTTTGAATGTCGTTATCGAGTTCTAGATATTCAGAGCTGTGAATTTATATTTCGTTTCACCTTTTCGTAGCGCGAGTTTTATTATCGCTCGATGAGAATCGGGTCAATCGCATGTTCGAACTTTTTCATATGAAATCCGTGGCCTTGTGTCTTCAGCTATCAGGACGAGAGTGTTTAATCCCGCAGTCAGTTCGTAACTCTGTCCAATAAACCAACTGAAGACCAACTCTCTCGATTCGTCTGCAAACAATACCGCGCAAAACTCCGCACTGGAACATTAATTTGTAACGGAGTAGGTAACGTGTACAGTGTGGGCGATATAAAACAGGCCATCCAATTATCTTCTCTAGCTACGGTAGTACGAGAAAATTGTTAAAATTTTTTCGAAGGGTCAATAAGATAGACGAAAAATTTTCTACCAAATGTCACTTTTTTCTGTATTTTGCAAGGTTTCGAGACTCTAGAGTCCTTAGAGTCTTAGACTTAAACTTTCTCTCATTTCTTGCCATTTTTTCCACCAAAGAAATTTTTCTTCCGCCTTATTCACCCTTTGAAATTATTTAAAAATTTTCTCCTACCACCGTAGCAAATTTTCCTTCCTTATTCACCCTTGTGAACAACAAGTGACAAATGACAATTTCCAAAACGATCTACATTCGATTATCATTTTACCAAATTTTTATTCCAGCGATTTGATCGAAATTTATTTAAAAAAAAACACAAACTGGTCGATGATTATTCACAGAACAGTGTTATTACTCGTCGAATCACCTTAACGAAATACCATTTCTTTCTACTTTCAGCCTCTCCACTTTCTGCCGGACATTGGACGCGTTCGATGGAACATGAACATTGGGATCGTTGTGAACGTTACGAGGTGGAATGGCACATGGTCCAGGGGATTCGACGTTAGGGAGGGTAGTTTCGCGAAACTGGCCCCCGTGATACTTTTTCAAAGGACGTTTCGACGTTGATGAGAGAACGCTGCGAGCGAGCCGGGTGAAAAGTTTGGCCCTGGGAAAAATCTGGACGCGTTGCACTCGATGCTACGGTTTTCCAGCCTCTGTTGGCAGAGCGAAGTCAAAGCGGGGCTGTGCTGTTCTTTCAGAGCATTGTGTCTGATCGTGCTTTGGTTCTTGTTTGCTGTCGAAATTTAGTTCAAGCGAAAAAACCCGGGATTGTTACAGAGGAACTAATTGTAAGTTGAATTTAACGCTGCTTGTTGGCAATTTTTTTTTACCCTGTTCTCTCTGCTTTTCCTTCTTTTTTGTCTTTTTTCATTTCTCTCCTCTCCAAGGATCAGCGGGACGCAGTTTAGACGTTTTATTTGTCTAAATTAATCTATAAACGGTCCATTACCGGATGAGTTTTTAACGAAATTACTTCGCTTAAAGGATCATTGTCCTTTTCTCAGACCGTTCTCTTTTGTGCCTTTTCTTCCGCTGCGATATTCCCCCTGCTTTGTTGTCATTCTCGTTTCTTGTTTCTATTAAAATTGTATTACTTCCTGTTGCTAAAAAGATTTAATTCTTGCACGAGGAATCCCATCGAAGTAGAGATTTGCGCTTCGAGAATGAAATTTTTCTGAGAAACGCCGGGATGATGTTTAAGCTGATTAGATAAGAAAGAAGAACGAACGCAAATCCGTGTATTTCTGTATCGAATGTTTACGTTCGATTGTAACGTTGAGCAATGTCAATATTCGACGATTAATCGAGCTTTGATAAAACAGGAAATTGAAGAAGATTTAATCAACGTGATTTGCTTCGAATCGAAGATAAAAATCTGAAAAAAGGGCGAACGTGATCAACGAGAAAAATTGTAGATGTAGTAAACAATGTGAAAACAAACTTCGTGCATATTTTTCATTAAAATTCCACGGTATTTTATATTTATATTTAAATTCGAATTTACACAGCTTGTAAATTATCGCGCTTAATTTCTTCGCTATTTTTCCTGCTCAAAAATTACAGACAGACTCGCGATATTTTATCAACTGGCTGTTTAAATTTTTCAATTTCTTATTCGCATTATCAACGGCGCCGAAATAAAACGAAAAATATGGAATTTCCGTGGAAAAGAGGGATTCCAGCGAATCGCTTAACGAGCTCTATAATTCATCCGCGGGAAACTGCAACGGCAATTCGCGTCCCCGGCTGCTCGATGCGCGTTCAAACGAAAAGATAAGCGCGCACGGTTCCTCGAAGCGCGTATTTTTCGCTCGGTCGTTTCCGCGGAAAAAAATTTTCCAATTCCCCCGCCTCGGTTTCAAATTAAAAACCGTGTGAATCGCTAATTCCGACGCGGTCGCCACTTCAGCCTCCGAATTCTTCCGTTCTAAATTTTAAACGAAACCGTCCGATTATTAAATCCGGCCTGCTATTTCGCGCGCGATAATGAAACCGAGTGAAAGCGACACGCGTACAAAAGAGCCGGGATCCCGCCAGCTCGAACTGCCTGCTCTCTCTATCTCTCCTCTAACCCCCTTTCACGTCTCTGAATCTTTTGAGAAAAATCACGATAGAAAAGAGAGGGGGGGAGGGAGGAAAAAGCGGAGGGAAACAAGGGTGAAAAAAGCAGATTTTCGCATTCAGATTGCTCGAAGCACGGGTAAACAAGATCGCATCGCAACGCGAAACACCGGGCGAATTTCCAGAAAGCGATCTCTCTCCGCGCAGCGGCGAGACGAAGGAGAGGAGGAGGAGGAGGAGGAGATGGAGGAGAAAGTGTAATCTGTACGTAAGATAGAAAGAGGGAAAAGAGGGTGAGACGGAACGAAGGGGGTAGAAACGATGGGTGGTCGGGCGACAGAAATAGCCTCGAAGCCCGTTTCAACATTCAAAGGCTTGCATCGCGACAAATTCCACCTTGGTGCAACCTTTCATCCTAACTGGCGGGCGCCTCCCTTTCTCGAGCAGCCAGCCTTGTTTATCACCGGCGTCATATCGCAGAGGGGATGGGTTGGTTCAGCTGGCTCGGAGACTCGAAAGAGAGAGAGAGAGAGAGAGAGAGACTCGACGGCGTCGCGGCCGTAACGCAATTACGGCCGCACTTAATTTGTTTGAAGTACACTGCGCCACCGGCGGAGGTGTTAATGGCAACGCGACCTCATCCACTTCTACGGACCTCCCTCTCGTTCTTCTTCCCTTCCTCTGGCCGCGTCGCCCGCTCGTCCCTCTCCTCACTCTCTCCCTTGGTCGTACAATGCTCGACGGTACACACGGGGTGGCTCGAGAATAATCGACGCGGATTTTCTTCTTTTTCTTTTCGGGGGAAAAACGCGTCCCGGTTGACGAATGGTCGTTGGTAATTTAGTAATTACTGCGGTTCCAGCGTTTTTTCTTCATTTTCTTTCGGTGCGCTCGGTGAGAAGATGTTCCAGCGAGGTTACGGCGATTGGATAATTACGGGGTGTGTATGGTGATTTGTGGGAATTTATGCGCATTCTTGCGGGTTTCTAATGCGTCGGATGTTTAATGGATTTGGGTAGGAAAGAGAGATTTACTTTCTAGGCTTGATGCTCGTGTTTTGTAATTTGTCGATCTTTGTGAGATTTACGATTGTTCTTTTTGTTCCTTGACAAATTTGGGTGTGCTGGTAGTTAGGTGTGTTATTTTATCGAGTGCTGCTTTTGATTAACACGTTCGTCGCCCAGCGTGAATCGGTCGAGTTTCTCGCGGGGCCCAAATCCGATAGTCGGAGCGCAAGAACGTAAACAGAGCGAAGAAGAGACAAATTCTCGAACGCCAGGAAGCGAGAAAAAATGTAAAAAAGACGACAACATATTGTCCCAATTGTCCAAAATCACCAGAAATGTGTTCCAACTGTTTTAACGAATACCATGCTACGTAGTATAATGTTGCATTTTATTTTAAATATAAATTAATGTATAGTGTAATATAGTGTGATATTCCATTAAATTCTTGTGTTACAAATGGGATTTTTATAAGTTACTTGTAAAATCCTATTTAACTTGACGAAGAAGAACGTCACCCAGATATGGATATCTGGGTGACGTGGCGACGAACGTGTTAAGTGGCCTTTCTGTAGAGTCTGCGAAGACTCTGCACACTCTGAAACTGGACACAATTTTTGTTCAGACTGATAATCATATTCCATTACACATTGTTGAATGAAATTTTTACATTTTCAAAAATTTTTATTAAAAACGTCTTCTTTTTACGTTTTACTTACGTTATATTTTTTATTCATTTTACAATGCATTCCAATTAGTACTCTACATTATTATTAATATATGATTACCTAGAGATTCTTTTTTTTTTTATTGAAAAATGGACTACTTCGTAGCACGTTTGCAATCACATCCTCGATCTGTTAAAACATATCGTCATAATTCCAAGGTATCTTTTGCTGAAATCTCAAACATTCTCTACAGCATCGTTTCCATCCCAACTGTCCCACTTAAAAGTTAATTACCCAGGAAAAGGGCAGATAACAGACTAAACTTTATTGCAAGAAAAAATGCGCTCGTATCATCGATAAATACGCAAGAGAACGATCGTGTTCGGAGCGGAAGCACCGAGGAGGGTTGGACGGTAGTAGACGCGTGGCCGGATTAATTGTCAGGCGTTAATTTTGCAAGTGGCCGTTTCGATATTTACGATTTCAATAAGGATCGTAATCCCGTCTGGTCGCGCGGCGCGGATTATCGCGTAGGCGTCCATTGAAATTTAATATCGGCCGTGCACGGTCCACCGATGAAATCGATCGCGGTAACGCGATAGTTTGCCGCGAAATTGCAAAATCGCGCGGGCTTTCAGTTGCGCGCTCTCTCTCTCTCGCGCGCGCGCGCCTCCGAAAAGCGAATATCCGCGGCAGCGCGGTCTTGTCCGGCTTGAAAAGTTGATGCTACACGCATACATCACTGGGACATCGTTGTGAAAATCGAAAAATCATTCGTTGACCGTGACGAATAAAAAGCTTCTCGTATATAACACCGCTATAATAATCCACGTTTCATCGATCAGAATGCATTTACGCGAGAGACTGTACGATTCCGATGGAATAAACGTACATACACACGCACACTCTGCGTCGTTTCACCGATGAGAATCGTGATGATCGTAGATGACTAATAATCGAAGAATTTCTGGAAAATATCTATTTACCGCGAGGTGACATTGCTGAAATTTATGCGATCGTAATTACGGGCAAATATATAGATGCACAAAAGCGCGAGCTGGCGCGTAATTGCAGCCGCTATATTGCTAAAATTGTTAGATAATTGCATTATCACTTACGTAATTCCATCGGGGGTAAAGCCGTCAAAGACTTTCGCGGTAATAACTGTTTGCATCGGTGTTCTGCATTTCAATGCGAACAATTTAATTAACAACGCGAAACTGTACGCAATTACGTTATTTACAGTGATAACACTATTACATCGACGACCGCGTTACATATTTATAGTGTTATCGCCGGTGCGGCGTAGTTGACGCGAGAATCGATCCTCGTCGCTCGGTGCAGCGATTCGGAAACTGGCTTCGCCGATGGAATTTCCCGTCGAAACGATCGCGTATCGCGTTGATTCTTATTCTTGTGGGGATTCGACAGGTTGCTATGTCGAAACTCCTCTCTGATATTGTTATCGGTGTATCGTTTTCACCAGTCTTGATGGTAATATGCTAATAACAACGTTCCGCCGAACGTTAATTAAACTAGCATTATTCTCAGTCGGTCGTCCTTTAACTCTCAAATTTAAGACCACTAAAATGCAAATTATTTCCCCGGCAATTCTAAATAATAATGCTAATAACAATGTTGAATTGAATATTAGTTAAATTAGCTTGAAGAATAAAATTCGCTAAACTACAAATTGCATCCGTAACAATCCTAAACCGTTTCACTCATATTCTCCTGCGAAAAACGCAATCTCCGTAACAGCTTCACCCCCAAGGAAAGAAAAAGGAAGTAAAAACAGCGGCTGCATATTTCTCCAGGCGTAACCCACTCAAAAAGCAATCGCGCAAACCGCAATCCCGTGTTCACCAGCCCGTTTCCCGAAACCATCCCGGCGTATCGTGCGCGGCGGAGTCTCTCGAAAATTGCTTAGCCGGTTGCGCGGTTCGCAGAGTGCGCGTCAGTGTCATCCAGCTCGCGCGAGAACACCGTGCGATACAGCGTGTATCGAGGGGGTGCGAGCAGCGTAGCGACTCGCTACGCTGGTTGGATTACGAGTGGCCCGAGTCACTCGAGCCAACGCTGGTTGTTGCGTTAGCGCGTGCACAGTCGAAGAGTCAGCTAGAGTGAGAGTGAGGGAGGGGTGCAAGTGAATAAACGTGGCAGAGGCAGAGGTGCGGGGTTCGTTGCTGGTAACGCGTTCGAACGTGTATATACACGCGCATGCACACGGCCTGTCTATACTCTAGAGAGAGAGAGAGAGAGAGAGAGAGAGAGAGAGAGAGAATGTATCGCGGTAACGCGGAGCGGTTGCTCGAAAGCCGCATCGTCGGGCAAACACAGAAGCGGGTCTGGCGTTGGTTGTCGTTCACGCGGCTCTGTAGCGGAATAGGTGGAGAAGATATGAGGAAAGGTGGGGTCAAAGAGAGCCAGAGGGGCCGCCCGAGCGAGTCTGTTAATTGGACTAATTACAGTAATTACTGAAAGTTTCAGCAGGCTACGAGCGAGGAAGACGGGAATACGGCGGCGGTAATACTCTCCGCCCCGCGCGCCACCAGCCGTACCACCACCACCACCGGCGTCCTCCACGGTCTCGCACAGTTTGCCTGCATCGTCGCCACCAACACCCTCCCCCAGAGCCCGACACCAACACCTCGACGCTTCTCTCGACGCCCATCGAGCGCGCCCTGACACGGAGCCGGGTATTAACGATCTAGCGCGCGCTCGCGCTCCTACAGACTCTGGATGGAGCACCCTCGTGCGGCTGGATACGCTTGTTTTCGTATTTAACCTCCTTCGAACCCTCGTGTGCCGCGTCGAATCAACCATTTCCACCTCCACCTCCCCCTAACGTTGCCCAATCCTATCGACATACCGACAACCGTAACGCACTGCCAAAACGGGGCCAGCTTTGATCGAATTACCGATTATCATTTGATACTTAGGGTCGACCGTACGGTCACACCCTTCGAGGAAGGGAAAGACGGAGGAGCACGCTTTGGTGGCCCCTGGTGAACAGGAGAATCGAACCCTCGTTAGGGATACTGCGTTGCTACGCTCTCTTTGGACAATGTCGAAGGGATGTCGATGTGAAATTTCAGGCATTTCCTTGTTTTTATCCCACGTGATTCTTCGCTAGGTTATTACGGTCGTCTGCGACTGAAATAATTGCTCTCGGTTGAAACTGCTGTCAGGTGGGTAAAGTTCCACCGACGGTAGTTATCTCTACTTGTTTAACGTTTCTGCGTTTCGTTTAAATTAAGGTGTACAGGGAAATTTTCTGCTGTGGCTTTTTAATTGTACGTTAATTTTTAATTAGGCGAAGTCGGTTCGGCTAACGAATTATCGTCGTTGCGAAGTAGGTTTAAAAACTTGAAGAAAGTTTTGTCTCTCTAAATGTCACTTCTTAAACCTTAATTTCGCACCTTTTTAATTATTACGTACCTACCCAGTGTTTTCTTACGAAGTACAAAAAAATTCGAGAAGATTTATCCCGAATTTTCAACAGTACATTAGAATCCACAGAACGAAGAACAAATAAACAATCCTGCACCCTTCTACCTTGAAAATAAACTACCCCCTGTGACATAATACGCGAGATAAATCACGCGTCGATCGTCTGCCAGACGAATTGCCCAGTTAAAAGGCCGAACCGAACGCTAAATTCTCACCGGCGCACACTAAACATTCCAAACAAACCGACGATAAGTCATTAGTTATTGTCTTCGTCGAACGCGGAGATCCCGTGACCACGGATGAACATCGGAAATGGACCGCGAGAATGGAAGCCGGCGTTGAAACGGTGCTCTACGTGCCGCGATGGAAAGGAATTAATCATAATGGGGGATTATTTTGACGGTAATTAACGAGTAGACGGGCACTCGGTTTAATCGATAGGCGGGAAATGTTTGGCGGTTCGTATCGGTGATACACGCGGATATCGAAACGCTTGGCTGTCTGTCGACGAAACACGTTCCTACTTCGTCCCTCTCCCACTCGTTTAATTACTCTTTCTCCCCGCGTGTGATAGAGCGTATACACCTAGCAACCAGTCGATGTCTATAATAATTCAGAGCTTATCGCCGGAAACGAATCGAACGCGACGAAACAGCGTCGCGCAACGAAAGCGGCGTAAAACGCTTACATGCCCCCCGAGCCGCGACATTTTTTTTACACCGTCGTTTCGTCGACGATGAATCGACGACGCGGCCGTCGCACGGGGGCAAAAATTATTGCGACAGAGTTGCAAGCATGGCGGAAAGACGAGTGGCGCGGAGAACGGGGGTGTGGACGATTGAAAATAACGTCTATACGTGCGTTAATAAAATTTATACGAGCTAGCGGAGAGGGAGAGAGAGAGAGAGAGAAGTAAGTGAAATAACGCGGTTGACTCACGGATCGGAAGTAGAATCGAAACGGGAGCGTTTCGAGAATTACGGGAGTAATGTATGAACATTAGCTACCGGAGATCGTATTTATGGACATATTTTTGTCGGTAATGTATTTATATTTTCGGCGATAAATACGACCGCGGTGAAATATCGCCGCGGATGGATCGAATGGGCAGAAACTGTCAATCTACGTTTCCAAGTACGTTCGACGGGTCGAATGTGTTTTATAATTACCTTTCGGATCGGTTGGTTTATTATTGAATTAACCGTGGAAGATGTCAAAGGTGTTAGAAAGGAAATTTACCGTATACGAGCATCAATTATGAAATTTGTCAAAATACAGCAGGAGAATGCTCTTTCGTTTAATATGTACGAAAGTGTACCGGAAACGATGTTCCAGAAAACCCGATTTATCACAGACGAACGTTTCCGTTCGGTCATCCTTCAGAGTTCACCCTAGAAACAGGGACAATTCTGGCAGATTTTCACTGACGACGCGTGAACATTCCCCGAGTCCACCCTAAAAAACAGGGAACGTCCCCTAAGGTTCACGCGTCACCGGTGAAAATCCACTAAAATTACAAAGAAAGAGGGAGAGAATAAAAAAAAAAAAACCCCCTCGGTGTCTGTAACAGAGTCGCGTACAAAATACGGCAACGTTGATCTAAATCAAACCGGAACCGATCCGGCGTGTGTACCCTCCTCCCGATGGAAAAACATCGGATACAAAGGGAGGAGAAGCCGTTGGAAAGAAAAAAGGAAAAAAGGGAAACGCAGACGTACAAACAAACCGTATCTATCTATGCCGGAGCGTGGAAAAATACGCGCGTCGCGGAGTCGCTTTCTCCTGTGGCGTGTTCCCTGTCGACAGTCGCCGCCTCGTGTATCCTCGCGGAATTTCGATAAGCGCGATTCGATATCCTGTCGTTTGTGGCTGCGCTTGTAGGCGAACAATCCCCATCCAGCCGGGCGTGGTAATGCACGGGAGACCACGCTTGTTATTTTTCCGGAGGATCTGTCGGGAGGGCGGAAACGGGATCGCGCTCTACACACGTTGGGGCAAAAATGGGAAAGAGGAGGTGAAAGAAGGAGAAAAGTCGCGGCAGGGTTGCATGGGAAGGAGTGAGAGAGGGAGTACGGAGGCGAGAAGAAACGATCCGGGAAAGATGTTGTCACGAAGCACGCGACGCCGCTCGCAATCTCGTAATATTCCCGTTGGAGATCTCTGAAATCCCCCGGGAGATTTCAGCGAAATAAAGGTCGGCTCGGCAAAAGGGACGAGCGGAATGGTGATGAAGCCGAGAGAGGCGGGCTGCATGCATACTACACGAGGAAGGGAAGTGTACACCGCACGGAATGTTCGCGGCCACACGTACTCTAGCTGTGCCGCGCGCTGTTTGGTACGTCCACACGATTATACGCAGGAGGGTACCAACGCTCGAGAACGTGGAACAGAGAGATAGAGAATGGTGAACGGAGAGTGCGTGTGTGTGCGCCTGGCGAAAGTTGTCGGGGCGAGATCAGAAGGTACCCGTAGTCGGGGGTGAGTGGCAACGAAGTGGTGTGAGATTAAAAAGAGAAGAAGGGGGAGAGAAACCGAAGTATGGAGAAAGTAAGAGGGAGAGAAAGGACAGGAAAAAAAGAAACGGGAGTAACAGAGGGAAAAGGGAAGGTTGGTTTGGAGAGGAGCGAAAGAGCGAGCAAACGCGGCTGTCGGAGAGAGGGGATTGCGGAATGGCCGAGGTTGCCGGTGCCGTCGTGATAAAAAGTAAATGAGGAACAAAGGTCCCGCCTTTAGCGACCAGCGGGATAGGGGGGAGGGGAGGGTGGTGGAAAATATAGGGGCGAGAGGACAAGAGGGAAAAAGCGGGCGAAAGAATGGCAGTGGAAGAAAGAGAGGGAAGGAGATAGTGGATGGGTAGAGGGAAGAAGGAAACGGGAGTGGCTCCGACCGTCGGCAGACGTGCCGAGAATAATGCCGACGGAATTACACGGCTGGCAGAGGGAGTAGGTAGCGTGTTGGTGGCGGTAGCTGCGTTAGTGGATCGACGAGGGTTGGAGGGCAGGAAAATCGAGGAAAATTAATTGATAGAGCCTACACAGGTAATTAAGTTTTCAGAACGCCTCGCCTTTATTCGTACCCGCGCCGTCTCTACTTTCGAACCAACCCCTCTTCCGTTCTCCACCCTTCCTGCTGCTGGCTCGTGATCCTCTTTTCTCGATCGTTTCTCACCCCTCGCTCTCTCTCTCTCTCTCTCTTTCTCTCTCGTTGCGCCCAGACGTTTCTACTTCGGCCTGGATACCACCCTCCTCCCACCATCCCTGATCGTTCGACCACCCCACTCAGTTTTTTCCTCTCGTCTTCGTCGCCTCGATAAATCATGGACCGTTCATGAACGGTGCTCGATCGAACGTCTCTCGACGGATTTTTATTGCTTCCCGAGTCGCGATTTATTTCACTTCGTTACGCCGATATCGAAAGTTGTTTGCCGCCCTCGACCGTGCCTCGACCCGAGGGCCGATAGGTCGCAAACGTAAAAATCTCGCACGCTCGGCGCCCACGCGACTATTCTTCCCCGTTCGCGATGGTAATCTACGCAAAAGGGGGAACGAAGGAAGGAAGGAACGGTTAGGGAAAGGTAGGAGAGGAAGAAGGTTATACCGACCGCGTGCGCGCGAACCATTTCGATAGGATATATCTTATCTTCATCTTCGGCTCTCTCTCTCTCTCTCTCTCGTGTGCGGCTCGTGTGCCGGCTTTCTGGTGCTCGGGGCCACGGTTATAGATCGTGACGGCCCTGTCGATAACACTTTCCGGCTGACTGGCCGTCAATGATGTTCCATTTCCGCTTTGCGTGATGCGTGAGTTTGCGCGGCTTGATCTGGCTGCGTCGGCATAATCATTTGCGGCCAGGCGTGCCTGCGTGCTCGCGTATATACATATATACGTACGTGTACGTGCGTTTACAGGTCGTGTCAAAAGTCGAGGGCAATACGTACATCGTGAGATAAGCGAAGAATTATCTCGAGTCGTTTCCCTTCTTCCTGGCTCTCCTCCTATCTAACGAGCGCCATATTTCTTTGGAAGAGGCGATGATGGATACAAGAAATCAGTAAGCTCTTGTGGAAGTAACCATACATCATTGTCACTGGCACAGATTTGTCATGTGTAGCGCGTGGTGTCGAGCAGCGTTTGTATATTACGATAATTGAGACGGAATGACGAGAAGTGTATAAGTTCCGGAGATCGAGCTTAGGTTACCTAGAACCAAAAATTTATCTGAAACACGTATCAACGATAAACACAACCCAAACAAGTCCTCGCCTGAAATTAACATCCAACTACGATTCATCGTGGAACAACCAAATATCGTCGTTCTCTAAAAAAAAATCGTTCTTCCAGAAACAAGAAGAAAAAGAAAAAAGAAATCAAAAGGGAAAAATCCATCGTCGATTGCAATTCCCATCACGTCTGAATCGCGTTGTATTATAGATCATGCGGTGCGTGCGGCGCGGCGCGCGATTGTCCGCATACGGGCGCAAACGAGTTATACCAATTTGCCAATAATTGTTGCAGTTATGTTAATTCTCAATCAGTGGCGCCGCTCGGTTCGCATTCTCGCGTGCGTGTCATGCAAATTCGCCCTGTACAGAGGCTCGAGCCGGCGAGCGAGAAAAACAACCGGTGGGTTCAAGGGTGCGATAGAGAAAATCAGCGTGATGTGCAGTAACTACGTGCAGAGGGAGAGGAAAAGAGACACCGGGAGAAACGTAACTAACAGAGACGCGAACTAGAAACAGAGGGGACAAAGACAGGAGAACAGAGAGGAACGAGAGTGAGGGAGGAACGTAGAGAGAGGGGTCGGACAATCGTGTATCAACGATTAAAGCAAACCCACCGGCGACGTTGATTATGGTCTGCCGGATTGATTTATCGCGTTCGCCGGACCAGACCGCGTCCCAATGGCGTCCCACTCGTTTCCGTTCGATGCTTCGATCCGAGGAACATCCTTGGACGACGCGATATCCTTCTCCACCCTCGTGAAAAGGCCGATATCGAGCTTTATAGGCGTTTTACGGTCACGATCCATGGTCTACAAGGAAGGAGGACGTACTAGCCAGGGCAGGCTGCCAATAGCATGGCCATACTAACGGTGTTGGATAATATTCGACGTCGTGGAAAATTCAGACGTCGAAGGAACTTAAGCGGGGAAATTTACGAGCCGGTAGTCGGTATATCGGAACGTCTGTTCGACTGGCGGTATACCTACGGTACGAATGTTCTCCTACGAAATTTCGAATGTCTCGCCTGGTTGGCTCGCGGTTATGCTCTTACGTCGTCTGTAGATAATGTAATAGCGGTGCCGGTTTTGATGCCGGAATCTGGGTTATTTTCAAGTGACCGATAGCATTCAAGCGAATTAGATTACCGAGACTGCGAGATTTCGAGTTAAGTGGTTCTTGGTTATGTATTTGGTATGTTGACACGTTTGCTACTTGGGGAGGTTTGCTTTAGGTTGAACGTGGATGGGATTGAATTGAATACGTGAACGATTAGTTGGAACGAGAGAATAACGTACCCTTGTACGTAGAGGGGTAGGAAAGGAAAAGATTCGTTTATACTCTGCGATATACCGTGAACCATACGTGAGTTGTATAATAATAAAAGTTGAACCACGTGACGGAACCGTAAAAGCAAGAATTTTTTCTTCTACGATTGCATACGTATAATCTTTATTTCCTCGGGGGAAAAATACTGAAGCAGATTTTTAATTAAAAAAATCATATACTCGAAACTATCGAAACAATTGTAATTTTAATTGAAAATTGAAAATTTGATATTGATCTCTGACTATCCAGAATTTGATAATTTAGAATTTAATTTCGTATTTATCGCTAATTCTACTTTTACATTTTCTTTCGCGACCAATTTTTCCATTACTCGCATTTACGTTCTACGTTAACGATACAGCTTTTACGGTAATTCGTATGGTAAGACTATAGAATTGCAGTTCAATAGTACCGATTAGGTAAAATAGTTGGTGGTAAAATTGGCTTAATGCGAGCCACAATCATGTAGATACAGCCATTCGGCAATCTATGCGTGCTAGCAATTGGTATCAATCTTCTCGTTACACATTCATACCTTTATACAGTCGCACGGCGGTTGCGTAACGTGCCTTTGAACACATTCAACTTTTCATTAGCATTTCCGCTAATCCGGAGCTTCGACAAACCATGCAGAAAACCTGTATAACTGCATGCAACAGTAACTACATCTGTTCCGCAACCGCAAGGGGAGCAAGTACAAATAACGTGACCCCCATTGAATCTACCCCTTCGTTTGCTCCACCTGATTGTGATCTGCAACGATGACAAATCATTCGATCGCAAACACGACGATATTCAGAGCCGTGACAGTTCCAAATGAAAAGATGATTAATAGAAAAAACCAACGTGGAAAAAGTGTTTCGAAATTCTTACAACCCCTTTAAACTAGGTGAACGACCCGACAGATTCAATAGACACGTTCATGTTTCGAAATTTTTATCGACTGGAGTAAATACGTTTTTCGAGTAAATTTTTGTAAAATTTTGTTAAATTCATAACAAAATTTTGTCAGATTCAAAAGGCACACTTATCTTTGTGAATTGTTATCGACTAAAGCAAACTCGTTTTGCTAGTGAATCTTTAATCACCCGAAAGAGCACCTTTGAATTTGACAATTTTAAAAATCTCGTCAGAAAATATTAAACTTCAATAGTTCTACAGATTAGAGTATAAAAATTTGCAGGAACATTCTAGAAGTGTGACATTATCAGACATCTTTGGAAAATCGATTTTTTCCACCCCACTTTGCTATCTATACCCCCTTAACAACGGAACTCTTGTACAAGATCGATAAGGCAGCCCCTTTTCCAAGGGTCGCGTCAATTCACGAGATATCAGCGTCGCTACAGGGAGAAAAGGGCGGGGAAAAAGACGTCGGAACGAGAAGTCTCGTAATGCTCGTTGGTTTCGCGATTCATCCCCCTCACCGGTTTTCCCCTGTGCTCTTCTTACCGCGTCCTCCTAGCCGGGCAATCCATGGCTCTCGAGTCGGGCCTCGAATATCCAGGTTTACTCCCCCATAAAAGTTTCATAGCCCCGTTGGCATATTCCACGTCCACACGTCGTTAATTTTAGAGAGCGCGGGGCGACACGCTTTATTTTTATCGACTGACCTCAACACGATCGTTAAACCCCACCTCCTACCCCCACTTTTGCTCGCGAGCGAGCACCGTTTTTCCAACTTCTATTGCTCTCGTGACGAGAAGGGGAGAGAAACGACGTCGACGTAGCGTGTCCTGGTGGCCGGTCTCTCGTGAAACGGTACGCCACACCGGATCTCAAGCTGTTTCTACTTTGACGAGCTCGTTAACAAGCGGGGTACTATCGAGGAAAATGAAATTAGCCGTGATCGGTTAGTATACCTGCGTACGTACCGACGAGAATTTATCAAAGAAGCCCGTTTAAACGTATACGCGCGAAATGACGAGCCGCGCGAGAAAGCGATAAATTAAAACGGTTCTCGCCGCCTTCGAAACGAAACAATCGCGCCGGGCTTGTTTCCGTCTATTTGCATAATTACCCGCGGCGCCGTCCGTAGGACGCTACCGCGAACTACTGTGTCGAATTAACGACCGTGCACGACCGTGTCCGGAAATTCATTTTCGAAGAAGTTCCGTATAGCGATAAACGGGAGACCTCGGATCGCGATAATTACTCGCCGCCGCCGTCGTCGTTCCACCGTGTGTACACGTATATTTATTTGTCGCGCGGGATCGAGCAATTAAACGTTAAAACGATAACCGGCCAGCCAGTCGTCGCTTGTAATTACGATCATTTGCATAGGCCGGGAACTTATCGTTGTATCGCGGTGTCGTTAGCGATCCTATCTTCCCTTCCACCTGTGAAATCCTCGGTGTTCCGCTCGTCGAGCGCGAAAAACTGCGAACGAGGCTTGCGCGGGGAAAAAAATAGGGGAGCAAACCGAATAAAAATACAATTTAAAAAATAAAAACAACACGATAAAAATGAGGGAGAACGAATGAAAGGAAAAAATAAACAAATTTACATATGCGTATGTTTGTGGGGGGGGAGTTGTGTGAATTTTTGTTTACCGTTCGAAAGCTCATAACGCGACAGCAGAAACCGCGCTGTAACCGACGGGCACGATCAAAGGACGGACAGGCAATGACGACGAGGTCGACGACAACAACAACGAGCAGGACAACGAGGACGACGACGAGCAGGATGGATCGCCGACAGGGGATGATCGCGATTCACTCGGTTGACGTGGACGTCGATGGTGGGCGTGTCGGCCGTGGGATGGCAACGTGTCAATTTCGAGGAAACAGGTGCTCGACGCCTCTGTGACAGCATGTTCGAGTTCTGCGTGGGGTGATCCAGCTAACGGGGCTCTGACGCGCCCGCGCGCGCGCGACGTCCTGCCACTGTATATCGCGTGCAGCCAGCGTTTCCGTGTGCACCCTGTCCCATCCATGTTCTATACACGTACAGGGTGTCCCGATTCGTCGGGACCGAATTATAATCGTTCGTCTCGAAAACTGATTTAGCGAAGCATTGCAAGAAGAGGAAGACTGAAGAAGTGTTGATGTATTGATTTGGGTCCATTTCCTGGTGAAAAGTTGAATAGTTTGACTTGCAATTGGAAAATCGGTAGCTTGTTTGCAATATTCTACTCTAGATTGAGGAATATTAAATAGGATAGCCAATGTATGTGTATCGAAAAGAAACTACCCCCTTCTGTAGCAGGAACAACTTTTTTACATCTTCGCTCCCTCGGGAAACATTTAACCGTTCTCAGTTAACACCGGCAGACTATACGTGTTAACACGAAGAATTTGATCGTTTACAAAAACTATGTTGAAATTTTACCGAAAGCAAAATACTCATTTCTTGTAACACTTTAATGAAACATATTCCAATATACGTTCAATCACCCTTATACCCAACGTCAATTTGTTCCCAACGATTCGAGACACCCTGTGTATATCCAGCCGTGTATTAGTCCGTACATACGTGTAAGTCCGTCGGGGCCGATGGAAGGGAGTAACATGGGATCGCGTGTTGAACATACACACAGTTAACGCCGCGCTCGACGTGGGCTTGGACGGGGGTAATGTCGGCTTGCCGGATGTTGGCAAGGGTTGGTAATAGGCCACCGCCATCCCTACCCGGCTTCCACGCTTACGGTTTCTCGTTGCTACGCTGAGCAGAGCAACCCCACTCTGCGCCCGCGTGATTGTATCAACAGCCTCATCAGGCTCATCCCCCCACCCCATCCTTCTCTCTCTCTCTCTCTCTCTCTCTCTCTTCACCCTGCTCACCCCATTGCTCTACCCTCTACCACTACTCCACCACCACCTACCCCTAACCTACTCTCTCTGCGCAACTAGCGCGACTCTCGACCGCCACCTACTTCTCTACACCGCTACCCCTTAACCCTGGAATTTAACCTCCGTGAACACCGACAGTCAGCCAACCAGCCAACCAGCAAACCAACTCTCCGTCGCGCGACGATTATTAATTACTGTCAAGCTGGCCGTCTTCGCGGCAAGGATCGCCCGGTGGTGGTGGTGGTGCTGCTGCTACTGCTGCCACGACCCCCCTACTGTTCCGACACTGGATAATGAACTTCGGCCTAGTTTCCAAGATATACCCGTTCTCCAAGCGCTTACGTAGAAGTGTAAAGGCTCCGCTAAGTCGCCAGGGCTTTTCGCGTCCCGACGTATGCAGCCGGAGCTTTTAAATCTTTACGAGTTCACTCTCTTTTCTGTCTGTTTCTCTTTCTCTCCCTCTCTCTCTCTCTCTCTCTCTTGCACTGTGTCTTGTTCTACAGTTTCCAGAGAGTAGGTATCGTCTTTGTCTACACACCAGAGGTGGGTTATTTTCTGGGATCTCCGCGAAACCATTGGATCGGTGTTGAAGCAGTTTCAGTTAAACACCGCGTGGAATGGCTCTATTCAGAGAGCTCGACACGAGGGAACTGGAAATAATTTATCCACTTATCCGCTTTTATGCCGGAGATAAAATCGGACGGGGGCGACGATGGGAAGTAAGGAGCTCGTTTTTATTTTCCACGGAACTGAGTGCCGTTAGCCGGAAATTTAGACCACCCTCTAAGCGCTCAATCTTTGTTTCCACGTTAAAATATCCCACCGGGAGTGGTAAGCTCTACACACCGACCATTTATTTTTCAAACTGCTAAATAATCAAAGCACGCCGAAAAGCCGTGTTTACCGTTCCGCTCTCTTCCAAACAGCTCGAGCCAGCCGGCGCGGAGGAAAGTATACGACGTCGGCTTGCGCCACGTCTCACGGACTTTTACGATATTATGCGTTGCAAGTTTTCGTGAAACCGCCACCTACACTTGCGCGAGTTACGTGAGGGCGTATCCGTAATACTTACGGAAGATGCCAAGTAGAACGAGGAAGAACATGATAGTCTGAACCTATGTTTCTCGAGCGAGTACAGTATGAATAATTCCTCGTGAAAAAATAAATCGGAAATGTGGAACAACATTTCCTCTACGAAGCTTTGTTCCTGAGAAAATCGTCTTTGAAATTTCGTTGGGGCTGCACGTTTCGCTATTTCCTGCTACAGCGGGGCTCACTGCAAACTTAATAGTTTCCTCTACTTTTATTTGTACATTCGTACATCGTTCGTCAACTGTATCAAACTATCCTAATTTACACGTGCAGCCCCGCCACATTTTCAAACTCTATTTCCTCAAAAACGGTGGCTCCTATGGAAAAATTTTGTTCCACATTTTCCACTTACTTTTGCACGACGAATCAGCCTGGTGCCTACGCTAAACCTATCCAACAAACTTTTCACGTATCGTTTCGCGCGAGACAGAAATTTCTGCAAAGGTATTACTTAGCGCGCTCTCGTGTGACAGACTGCAACGAGATCCGTGCACGAAGCTCGAGGCTCATCCTGCGCTTGCTTCGAAAGACGGGGGAAAGGAGAGAGAGAAAAGAAAAATTGCAACTACCCGGGCTCGTGCGAACGCGGATGATGATCCACGATAGGCGCGCGGCGGTAGCCATAAAGCCGATGCCGCGATAAGGCGTAAAGGTCGGAATTAAAAATTCATTGGAACACGCGAGCCGCTCCGCTTGCCGGCGCGATTTCGATCGCGGAAAGTGCACGGCCGCCTACGGCTCACGCGGCGTCACTATGGAATTAAGAAAACATGACTCGACCCCTCATTCGATTTAATGCGATTGCCTCGAGGCCCACGAGGGGGATAGCGTCGAAGGGGATAACGTCGAATAGGGTGTGTGTATGTATCGCTCGAGAGGGACAAGGAGGGCACGTGTTTGCGGATGCGGCCTAGGGGCTGAAGAAGGTAATGGATACGAGAACTCGTCGTGCTATACATTTGATTTTCAAGGGGTTTCTCTCCCCTGGCGTCACAGGGGAGGTCGACTCCAAGCGGCCGGAGATTCACTTTCTATTTTATACGGACGGTGACTCCTCACGAAACCGCACCCTAGTAGCACTTGCTCTTTTTTTTTTCTCCTTTCTTTTTCCTTACACGCGCTCGCTCGATGCTCGAGCAATTTGGCCAGGAGTGTGTCTCGTGGGGTGAGGCGAACACGCGTCGGTGGAATCACACGGGGAAATCGATCGAGGAAGGGTGGGGAGGTCTCCCGATCGAAACGGAAGTGTGTGTGGCGTGTCGTGAAATCGTCGCGCTTCGAATACCCAAGACGATGCTCGATAACCGGGTGGGGTTCGTGTCTAGGGAATAATTGACGAGGTTACTTGCGGTGGTTGGAAAATGTTACGTTGACGTTTCAACATGAGAATGTTACAAGTTGTTTCTTCAATAATTTCACGATGTAACGACATTTTTCTTCTTTCTTTCGGTGAACAATTCTAACACAACACATTGTACCGAAACAATAACAAACGAACGGCAACGTACACGTATTCGCTGGAAAAGAAAAAGCGAACAACATGGGGTTTAACTAAAAAAAATAGGAACTGGCTTCTACCGCAGGGTAAAAAGATTCTAAAACCCGGCAATTTCGAGCAACGGAACGTACTCGGAACAACTGAACCAGGAAACCGTGAAGAACGAACCAACGAACCAACCAATTCCCCTAAACAGACTCGTAAAAACCAATCGAAAAATCCTCGCACACTGCGAGCGGCAGCTGAGCGTAGTAGGTACGCGAGCTCACGCGGCCCTCATTAACAGCCAGATCCATTAAAATAATTAATTAAAGTAATGCAACGAATCGCGCGACCGATTCCGCAAACATCAGCGGGATTAATATCAAATGTAAACATTACAACGCGCGGCCTCGAGCACGTACTCGAAGCCCCTCCGCGATTCTCGTGAATTTTATTGCACCAACGGCCCCCAAAACACACCGTCGGCCTTCTGCCCGACCGCAGATATGTATCCGACCAACGGTAGAAGGGGGTGAACTCGATGAACGTCGCCCCTGAAAAGCGGAAATGGCCGCCGCGCGACAAATTGCCCGACGATTGGCCCTCGGCTCGCGGAGGGAGAGATCGTCCGCGCGGACATGAACGCGCGCGGGGCAAGCTTTCGCGCTCTCGCACACGCACGCACACACACACGAAATGCCTAGGCCTTTTCCGTGCCTCGACTCATTAATTTCCAACGTGGTGGCATAATCGACCCCACGGAAGTATAATCCGCCCCACGGAGGCGAAAGAAAACAGGTGGAGGGGGCGAGGAGGGCGGTGAGGGGCGTTCGAGCGAGTACCGGGCTGATATAAAGGGGCGAGGGTTTCGCCCAGGCGCGATGCTATAACGAACCCTCGAAATCGGCGACACCCTCGGAAACCGGGCACGAGCAAATGATAATTAACGGTAAATTACTTTCCTGAACGGGGTATTAAGCAACCGGCCTCCTTGTTGATCCCTGTCGAGCTAACCCCTGGCCCGGCTAATAAGCGGCGCGAACTTTAATTAAAAAGTAAACTGCGAACCTCCGGTGTTGGGAGGAGGGAACGTATCGCGGTAATTTCTTTCGCTGAGATTGCTGCCCAGGCCTGTGCTTCCGGGGGCGAATCACGGTGCGCGCGCAACGATCTTACGTTCACTTTTAAGATTCCTCTTTTTTCAAGTAAGTAACTATTAGTTTTCTGTGTTTCAACGCGTTAATGATCGGTTAACACGTTGCACACGTCTCATGATAAAACGGTATTATCTGCGTGTGGTACAGTATGAAAAATGCACAGTTTGAGTATTTAAGAAGTGAGGTGGGCGAGGAACGTCGTTACCCTGTTTTCACCTCAATTTATTAAAGTATAAGCGTATGGTCGTACAATTGGTCCAGAAAATACAATCGTTTATTTTGTTACTTGTCCCGGCGGCAGCGGTTCGGCGGGTACGTCGCGATGGTCGGTCAAGGGAAAACTGTCCGGAGGTGTAGGCGTACTGGGTTTTTATATTGTTAGGACAGGGAGACAGGAGTAGCGATAGATAAAGGTAGAAGTGGAGAAAGTGGTGGAAACGGAACGTCCTCGTGCGAACCTGGATGCCACATGTGCGCTTCTTAGGCCACTCGAGGACGAAGGCAAGTCTTAACCCGGGGAGAGACAAAAGAACGGAAACTAAAATCTGAAGGAGTTGGAAAAGGGAAAGTTCGCGTGGAAGAATAGAACGAGGTTCGATAAGGGTTTGTTGACGACGACGTACCCGCCACAGAAGTATTATGTGTGCATAACTGAAAAAACTATAGATATTAAGAATGTATAGTCGGGGCCACGATATAGCGAGGTCGTAAAATCGGTTAGGCATCAAAGTAAACATGTTTCAGCTGCCGGGACCCCGAAATTGACAGAAATACGAGCAGATAAGTACTTGAAACCATGGTCAGGACCGTACAAAGAATTCTTGTATCCAGCGAAAGTCAAACTGATTCTAATATATTTACTGAAAATTGAGTTCAGCTAGGACAATTTAGGGTTTTTTTCTTCTGGGAAAAGCCGCTTTTGGAAGTACGGTTACAAGTAAAGGTCTTATTGAGGTCTTTAACATCTTCATTTACCTGCTCGTGTTATATACAGATAGAAAATGCAAAAGGATTGTGTAGCTTTAATATTAACATATTTTCCATTTGTAAATGAAATACCATTTTCTACTTGAAGTACCAAATCATATGCTACCATTCGTTTATTGTTGGAACCCTCGAACAGACTGCAACACACGGCCTTGAGAGCCGCAACATCAATCGATGCCGATTCTTGAGAGTTTAATTTACGACCTCGCTATAACGTGGCCCCAACTATAAGTCGAAGCAATTCGAAGGATCGTGTTAATTATGCTTGAATAGACGTGCAAGAATTTTGTTAAGAATATTCTAGAAGAAAGTTTGTCGATGAAAGGTAAATTCAGCGAATTGGATGATAGTATTCGTCACCTTATAGTGTCGCGAAGAAGAGAATACAGAGAAATAATGATTTGACATCTATCTTTAGATGAAAAAACATCCACCGCAAACTTTCTGCTTTCGCGTTTCAATAACGAACACGAAAATTAAGAAGAAATAATTGGAAGAAAGATAACGATGTTTGGGAACGTTCTCGAGAATTTCAAAGGAAACGAATAATCGAAATACGAAAGCGGTGAGGGTGAAACGGAAACGGGGGATGGGAACCCGGTCGAACTTTTTCCAGATACTTCGCCTCGTTAATTTGGTATCGAGTCGCGGACCCGTGAAAAAAAGGTGGCAAAGGAAATCGTGTAGGACGAGGCACGATAAAACCGGCCAATAGATTGCCTCGAACGATTTAACGATGCCCTGGTTCGCGCGCACGCGTCTCCATGCGTATTTTCCATCTGTTCCCCACACCCGACCCGCCCGTTTCTTCTTTTTATTACTGGAATCCCGCGTTTACTGGTCGCGT
>NW_017100174.1:1026569-1045104 GCF_001263275.1 Habropoda laboriosa
TCTCTTGCTCTCGGACAATATTGACTAATTCAGTCGTTTCGAGTCGTGTCCTTAAATTTTACGAGATCGCTCGCGTTAAATTGAAATCGCCTATCCGCGATCCGGCTGAATTAATTCGATCGATCCGCGCGGATTCCACGCTTGTCGCGTCGATAACTGCGGAAAAACGAGCTCGTCGAACTCGTAAAAGGCTCGCGTTAATGAACGTTCACGGAATGGGAATAAACGCGGGATAAAACGCGGTTATTCGATTAAAACAGGGTGTATAAAAAGCGGACCGGAGGGGGGGGGGGGATGAATTTAGAGGAAGAGATAAAAATATTCATGACAGGAGAGTGAAACGAAAAAAAAGGAGAAAAAAAAACAGAGGGACGGAGAGAGGGTAGCAGACGAGGTTTTTCTATTCCGGGGAGTGAGGGAAGATCGGCTTCGTACGCCTCGTAAATCGCTTGGAACAACCGCGATCCACGCGGCAATATTTCGCCACACGAGACAGAAAGAGAGACAGAGAGAGAGAATTTCGAGCGTTTCGAGCCGTTTGGCAGGGCACGCTCGCGCAACTTCCGGCCGCGTCGTTCGTCCGTTTCCTATTTACTTTTACAATAGCCGCCGGCGGCGGCCGCGTGTTTTATCGCGACGAGTATCCGTCGTGCACGACATTCCGATCGGGCTGATACCATATCGAACAAAAATTCTTCTGAATAATTCACCGTTCGTATCGGGGGCTCTTGTGCTTGCTACGGCATGCTGCGCTGCCCCCGTACTCTTTCTCAGCAACGAATTGTCTCTCGTAAAGCTCGAGGATTGAACCGATGGCCAGGATTTCAAACGTAAATCAGAGACAGTGAGAGAGGGAGAAAGAAACAAGAGTAAAAGAAGAACACGAAGATCGAAGATCCAGTCCGGGATGTACCTGTGATTTATTTTCCGGCCAGACTGTACCATCCCCCGTCCTCCAGCCCGCACTTTGCCACTATGGTGCACGAGGTAATGAAGTGGCAACACGGCGTTTCCAGGGGTTGAGGACGGGGGTGAGATTGATACCTCCAGTCACGTCGAGCTACGAGAGGAGGGGATGGAGGTGTCGAGAAACCGGATCGACGACGCAGGGGAGCAAAGTAGAAGGAGAGGAAACTGCTCTGGCAGGAAGAGGTAGCAGAGCAGCGGCGTGAGAGACGAAGAGAGGAAGAAGGAGTGGACGAGGCGCGAGAAGGAGGATTGAAGGAGGTTGGGGACGCGGGGTGGAGCTCGAGGTGGATCGCAAGAAAGGCTCGAGGGTGGCTTTGCTCGGTCGAGGGGTTGGAAACGTTTCGCTCAGTTAGATACGGCGTATCTCACCGCGGCGGTGGTGGCTGCCACGACTTCCGCGCACTAATTAAAGAAATTAGGAAGGGAGAGATAAATTTTTCCCGCTCCCCTCGCCCCGTTCAGCTGGTCTGGCCGAGTCTGGCCGAGTCTGGTCGGTCGGAAGACACCGCGGTAAAAGAGGGACGGAGCTCTTCTTTATTGCCGCTAACCTAATTGAAATGAGTGGCGCCGCGAGAAAGGGAGGCCCCGAATCGGATGAAGATCCAATCGCGACGGAAATGTACGAAGAGGTCTGCCCTCCGTGTTTTTATCCGTTTCATCTGTTTTATCTCTCTCTCTCTCTCTCTCTCTCTCTTTCTCTCTCTACCTCCCTCGCTTTGCTCGTTTTTCTTCTTCCTTTTCTCCCCCTTCGTCTCTACCTTTTTTTCTACTCGATCTGCTTCTTCGAGTTTCGACAACGATCCGATCTCCAATTATGACGAACGACGGGCTCTCTCACTCTCTCTCTCTCTCTTTCGTCGAGGGTATAATTAATCGTAATGAACCTGGCTTTCGTGCTAATTGCCCGGTGTTATCTGCTCTTGGAGAAGCGTCAAAAGAGCGTAAAGAGACGATAAAGAGAGGTGGAATTATCGGACGGTATCAGGAAAAAGATCGGAAACACAGGGGATTCCTGTGATTTCATTGAAACGGAGAGGATATAACTCCTCTGTGTGTAGTCTAGACGGACTGTACGCGGATCCACACAGATTTCGGATACCTAATTAGTTTATCTGGGAATAATCTTGTACAGTTAACGCGGCGCCAGGCGCAGACAGAGAGGCAGCGAGCGAGACCACCCTCGTCTAACTAAATTCTAATTAAGCGACCCTCCTGGAGAAACTGCTCGCCCCCTCTTGTACACGCCTTTGCTTACGTGCCACGTCTGGGAAGTGTATCCGCTATCTACGGTCTCCACGATGTAATCCATGCGCCGCTATAAACTGAATAACAGATGAAGGAACTTGTACCTAATCGTTAGAGGAAAAGTTTCGCAATTATAGGAACGTGGGGATTTATTCTGCTTCTGCCGACCGGGGTGAAATATGCCGAGCTTTGGGGGAACGATTATTAGCACTTTCGCGATACCTTCGGAAACTTTCTTCTTTTTTTCTCTCTCATGCTCACGAGGATTTCAAAAATATTACCGTCTCCGTTAATTTCTTCCAGCAAATATCTTCTGTCTCGTAATTTCACGAGAGGTTCAATATTCAGCTTCGCAAACAGCTGCTTCCAAAATAATTTGGAATAAAAACAGTGCATCTCAGTTCAAAAATTTCCAAAAAATTAATTAACAAAAAATGAGACAAAGATTAAACATCAAAATTGTATCTCCTTCCACCGTTACCTCGTCGTGCGCGATAGAATAAAAATCCCGGAAAACTCGTGAAATTAACGCCGGTGGAAAAAGAGCCTACGCTAACGACTAGCCGCGAGCGACGAGTATTCTAAAAACAATTAAAGGACGATTCCCACGGGCAAGACGTATTTTCCGGGACGCGGACCCCGTTCTTCCCGTGCCTCTCCTCTCTCTCTCTCTCTTTTTATTAATATTTCAAGCATCAGCCGACGACGACGTCGCTGAGCCGCATTTAGGCGGGGTAGTGCTCGAACTTGACGAGTTCGAAGCTTGAAAACTTGTGGAGGGCTGCCTGCCTGCGAGTCGAGGGCGGAAGCGCGGACGGGTTGGCGATGGGCGGAGGAAGAGAGAGGGGGAGGTGGGGCACGGCCGCAAATGAATTTTTTCCGAGCAAACGAATCCTCGAGTGTGCTCGACTCGGCTGCCTACACATAATGCCAAGCACCCTTCCATTCTGAAGAGGATGTTAAAGGACTCTAGAACGTGACAATGGCAGCCGCGGTGATTCGCAGTAGCGGCAATCATTGCTTCCTAACGTGTATCGGATCGAGTGGCTGCGATCCAAAGCTCGAAAGCGTATCGTTTCGAGCGTTTCCACGTCTCCTTTTTTCCACCTCTCTCTCTCTCTCTCTCTATCTCGGTATCTCTATTTTTCGTTGCGCTACTGTACTGTTGTTATTTCGTAACGGTGGTGAAACGTGGAAAAAAAGAAGTTTTTCGCGATCTTGCACTTGGCGTTCCAGCGGTCACGTTTCCATCTTGGAATTTCTGTGCGGATCTGTCTCTCCCTTTCTGGAGCTCGCTCTTTTCTCGAGGTGCGGACGGTTTCGTCTGCGAGTCTCTGCGGTTTCCGTGGAATTTACTTAAAGAATCAACGCGAAACTTCTTTCCTCGTTCAGATTTTTCAATTTTCTTTCTTTCTTTCTTTTTTTTTCTCTTTTTTATTCCTCTTTTGTTGGCTGTAGTTTTCACTTGTAATTTTAATCGACCAGAGGAATTGGACGTAACGGAGCGGCCAAGACACGGTAAAATACACAAGCGGTAGCAGGGAATTTCTCGTAGAAATTGCGCGGGCCGCGCGTATTTGGTAAAGGAAAATTAAAAACAAACAACGCAGGCGCGCGCTCGTGTGTACTTGCACATCAATTTCGAGCTGATTCGGCCGCGCGTTGCGCAATAACTCTCCGGGTAGATACAAATTGCTATCGAACGCGTATCAGTTCGCCGCCCTCGATCATTTGGCTAACAATAAACCACCGGCAGAAAGTGTCCGCGATATTTGATCTTTTTCTCGCGCGCGCGCGCGTGCTCCCAGTCGCGGCAGCAGAGTGAAATAAATAACAGATGTTTTGTTGCTTGGTCGACGCAATATTCCCGATCTTATCGCTTATCAAATTATCGAATTTAAACAAGAAACAACGATAGAGAAAGGAGTGGAGGGAAAAAGAAGGGAAAGAAAATGTTTGAACAGTGAAAAACAAGCGTTCGGTGATTTCCGCGCGTTGATTGAACTTTATCGACCATTTTGCGCACACGTCGTGTAAATTGAACGTAAGAGAAATTGGGAGAATTATTATGATTGCCTTGCCTCGTAATTAGCTTGTTTTTGTTATTGCGATAATGTTCCATTGATATTATCAATTTTTTAATATTCCCGTGTGAAAGTAGTTACCTTTATGTGATTTCACGGTAATGGAAATAATTTGATTGAAAATATCGGTGCTTACAGTTCTTAATTTTTCGTAAATATCGAGCACATTTTCAGAAGCAAACTGTGCGATTTCAAGAATTTTTAATATTATCATAAAGAATTTTGTAGATCAATACCAAAAAGTGGTAATAGAAATACAACTACGGACCAGTTACTTAAAATTAATATCGCAAGATTTAGTAATAATTTAGCAACAAACAATTCTTCAAGTTGTCTCAAAATTGTTCGTCTGTTTCTAAAAATTCTGACGTTCCTGCAATTGTTTAATGGTTCCAAAAATTTTTCCGTGTAGTAATATCAAACTTATGGATACATGAGCGTAGAGTACTAAAATGTTCACCTACTTCGTCGACGAATCGAAAGTGCGCGAGAGTTATCGCGTCTTCGGCGATCCGCGAATGTCTACGGATTCCGGGGATTCTAGCTCGCGCAACGCGTGCCGCGTATCGAAGCGATTTTCGCATATTATCCGTTGCTCGGAATTCATCGAGTTTCGACGAACCGCAAAAATCCCGAACCCCCCAAGATCGGATCCATCCCAGTCAATCCATCCGTGGCTCGGATTCCCAGCATCGTTCCCTCGCATCCGGTACTTTGACGCCAACCAATAAGCAATAAACGACAGAAACGAATCATTGTTATTAGATCGTTTAAGGGATAACTACTTTGACGGATGAAAACTTGCGCTGTTTTAAACAATTTTTGTCTAAGTAGATACTGTGGAATTGGTTTAATAATATGTTGCGAGTGATGGCGTGAATGTAGCGTGTTTGTCGAATCGTCTCGAGATTTGGAAAACGAGCGGATCATAGAGAGAAACAGGGAGTAAAAACAGTAGAACCGCGTTGTTATTGATATCAGAGAGTGCGCGAGAATTTTTGCGAGATATAATTAGATGGCGTAGATCAACTCATCATTATTCCTTTTTACGTGTGTTTATAGTTATTATGAAATTATTGTTATAAAATATATTGCTATTGAACTTATTAGCACGTGTTATACAACCACAGACACGATATATAATGAAATAAATTTTTGCGGTATTTATTGAACTGCTCTTACACGATGCAAAAATGTAAAACACCGAAGTACTTCGAATTTCTTCATCAAAATTATGGAAAATACGTTTGAATATATATATATATAGAAAAGAAAGAAATTTCTGAAATTTTTTAAATAAAAAGAAATTTTTTAGAATAAAAAGAACTTTCTATTTTTTCAAAGTTATAAAGTAGAATGACCGCTTGATACGAAGTGTTAGATTCTTCAAGGAGGAAAGAAAATCACTTCTTTACCTGAGATTCCCCAAAAGTAACGTGGAAATACTCAGAAATTTTCGAGTGATGAAATTGTTATAAAAAATTTTATTAACCCTTTGAGGACGACAAACTCACGGATGCGTTCAAATTTCATTTTCTCGATCTAAGGATCCTTAGGTCTAATAATCTCAGGATCATTAATGCTCAACCTTGGATGTCGTTAAAAATTCTATCGAAATAAGATCACTGTAACCTCCCAAAGGTATAAACTGTATTAAAAAGAAATTTCCAACAATTTTTAAACAATATCGCATGGTAACACTCTGCGTCTGAGATCATCTCCTCTATTCCTCTCTCTCTTAACCCTTTCGTCGCGTCTCCGTCGCTCAGTCTGCGGTCGGGTGCACCAGTTTCAAGGTTCGCTGAATTTCTCGGGGAACTGAAATATTCATATACGCGGGGCGGAAGCTTCGCGGACCCAGGCTGCGCACGAAGATTCGCAGAGTACGCCACGTGCATCCTCTAATACGGTAGACCACGCGCAGACACGTGTGCGCAGCGTGGATAAAGGCATGCATATGCAGCCATCGTATATACCGGTTATACGTCGGCCGGATTTGCATGTTATTTCGAAATCCGGGAATACGGGAGGCGGTAGCGATTTCCATGGGTCCCGTGTGGCCTCTGTCGCGGACCCGCAGCTTGAACAGATGCCACAGGATCCTTACTCAGACCGCTAACGAGAACAGAACCGAATGCACACGGATAAACCCGTGTTTTCGTCGGCACACGGATATTCCAGTCCTTGCGAGACGCTCCTGGAATGATATTGTTGCATTCTTCGGATACCCAGGAGAGACGCTGGGGTATATAATTCGGTACAGTTGCTTAACGCTTTATTAAGCGGTCTTCCGTCAGCTTTTGGAGGGTGCAGAGAGTCAATTTGAAAATGAAGCGGAAGATGTTGAGGTGTGAGGTTTCGCTGTTACGATTGTAATTTATGTGGAGGTTTAATTAATAAGCATTGCAAATTTCATTGTTATTTTATGTCACAAAAAGAAGACATCACTTGTTGATGAAATAAGGTGTTTAGAATTTTTATTCAAAATTTTTCAATTTCATATACGAACTTTTATTTCTAAGTCAGGTAAGAAGTGGCTTATTTGTACAGGTGTTGTTCTTTTAGCTTATGAACAGAAAATAACTTTTTTAGCTTATGAATGCCTTTCAACGCGAATGTTCACAGATAGATCCTACTCTAAAATTACTGTAGATATCATCAAAATGTTCTGATTCGTCTACTCTATGAATAACTATTGTCGCCACACCTGATTCGAATTTAACGCAATTTTTCTTTTTATTAGTAACTATTGACACTTTGCATACAAATAGATTCGTACCCGAAAATGATCGAAAATAATGTTCGACCTTACAAATCTAACAAAATTACCAATTTCAAAATTAAAACAAACCGATCCTCGCAATATTTCAAACACAAAAATTCTTCTACTCCGTCACTATGTCAGAGTGCCACAAGAGAAGCTCATTAGCGCGATAGCAGAGGGTGTCTTCGATACCAAATAGAGCCGAAGACGCGCGAGGAAGGCAGCCGGTTGCACAAGCGCGAGGCAACGAGCCTTACGATCTGCCGATCGGATAAGAGGCGAGCCAGCGAGCGGGAATTCGAGGCGTAAACGATGTAACGCGTGTGAATTACACGTTTCGCTTTGCCGGACGGGGGAACGCGAGCGTTTCGCGCTCGAAATTGCGGACACGCTTGGACGAAAATGAATTCACCCGCGTTGCGTAACGATCAACGATGGAATACCTTGTACTTTCACGCGACCGCTTGTCATTATCGTTTCCCCGCAAATATTAACCTCGCCGCAATCTCTCTCTCTCTCTCTCATTCTCTCTCATACTCGGCGGATAACGTTTACCCGTCATATTACGGTCTTAAGTAGCGAGATTAGAGTCGAGCACTCCGGTGATTCCCATTTGGAAAAGTGTCGTAAAAAAAAAGTGGGGAGGGAAATAACGGGAAAGATCATTGCCGGTTTACGAGCTGGCTACACGGAATTTCGCCTGTCCCGATTCCAATAAACGTGGCTGATTGTACGTTGCCCCGCGCAAGGCGTGGCGATAACAACGATACGACCGTGAACGAGGTGATTCTTGGCGAAAAGAAGAAAAAGGAAAGAAGAAAATAAATCTGAAATTTCTCGGATTTCTTTTCTCCTCTGTATATGTACAACCTTCTTCGGCTTTTTTTTTTTTTTTTTTGAGGGACCGAAGTTTCAAGAGTTGACATGCGCTTGACTGTAAATTGAGCGTGATATCGCTTCGTGTATACACCGGTATTTCCGTTTAGTTTATGGCTTGTAAACATTGGTGGAATTAGTGGCAAGGTTTGCACGATAGCTGTTGTTTAAACGATGTATTTGTTCGTTCTTTCGCTTGTTTAAGAGAGTGATTGTTGGAAATGTTGTCCTTGTCAGGATGATACCGGTTAGTCGTTTCATTGTCACACTTTGATATTTTCTAACGTTGAATTATCTTTCAGCGCTGCTTCCATGGAACGTTACAGAGAAAATTCATCGTGTGACAATCGCGTGTTTTTTCAAATACTCATTTTCAGTACCAATTCAATCATTTTTTCATACTGCTTACCGTATAACCTTATAAAGAAAAATAAAACATTCATTTATTGTTTTACCACACGTTGTTCCAAGTACAAATTTTTAGTGCCAAGTGAATCATTTTTTTATACTGCTTACCGTATAACCTTATAAAGAAAAATAAAACGTTCATTTATTGTTTTACCACACGTTTTTCCAAATACAAATTTTTAGTGCCAAGTGAATGTTGGATTATAAAGAGAAATGAGTACGTGTCTGTGTAATAGTAACGGCAAAAATAATCAATATACTGAGACAGATTAATATAAATATATATATAGAAATAGCATAGTAACCATCTGTTTAGTATGGGTGACGCAGATACGTTTCTTTTTTTCTCTGCGTCTTGCTGATGTTTTGTTTGATTGATTGCATAGCGACGTGCCTTCCTCGCGTATCAAAATAAAGAAGATTCATAATTAAAATAATATCTTTTAATTTATCACCATAATTCTAACAGTGAATCATTTTTCGATACTGTTCACCATATAATCTTATCAAGAAAAATACAAAATTCACAATTTTATCGTTCATTGTGTCAACCACACATATTTCCAAATACACGGTACCATTGGAATGACTTTTTGATACTGCTTACCATATAATTTTATTTAAAAAAATACAAACTTCGTAATTCTGTCATTCGTTGTATCAACTACACGTTTTCAGTACCAATTAGATAACTGTTAAACTACAGCTCACCGCACAACCTTCTGAACAAAATTAAAAACCTCATAATTCTCATCGCGAGTCAACCGCACTCCACTTACCTCCCCTAATTTACATTTCACACTGATTCCTCAAACCACGCTTATCAGCCTACGCAAAAAAGGAAAAAAAGAAAGCCCCATAAAATCACACCTAGCGCTCCATTTCACAGGCGAATCCAAAGCTACACACGCCCTTCCGCGATCGTAACCATTCCAACGCCTCCCTTTCTCAGGCGAGCAAACTTCCTTAGCTCTTGCCGCGCGGTTCCGCTAGATCCGGATTAATGCGCGCGAAGAACGCGAGCCGGGCCGTGATACGGCGATGAAAAGATTTTCCACGGCGGGTAATGCATTGGCCGTGGGCACGGACGAAGACCATAACGGTACAGCGATAATGAGTCATTAATGCGCGGGATATTTGCACGCGGCCAGGAGGAGGGCTCGCGTTCCGTGGAACGCGAGCTCGCGCGCGGGGATTGATTATCTCGCGCTGTTATAGTCACCTGCAGGCGTAGACGATGTTTATAACTGCTACGTGACTGGCGTACGTGTAAGCATTACGCCGAGGGTAATTAGGGAACGGCTCGGGATGAAGAATTATCCCAGGGCAAATATTTATGTCTCTCCCGAACGAAACGCTCGCTCGGCAAGTTAGATCCCGCTTACACAATTCGAAAAACACGAGATGTCCTCGCTGAATAAAATAGCAGTCGATTGGGGAAAAGTAAGCGTACACGCGATAGAGAAGAAGGGGTAGAAAGGAAAATTATCGAACGAGGAGCGCGAGCGCGGCTGGTGTAAAGGCGATTTTCATTTGTTCGCGCGCGGCGATAACGAGGCAACGCGTCGCATAAATTTCAACAGGCGGCGGCCTCGCAACACGCTCGCTTTCGTTTTTCCCACCCGTTCACGCTCCACGCGTGCCTCTTTCTTTTCGACGTATTTTATCGACCGTGAACCGACTTCGGACGATCGAAGTTAACGAACGTGGGCATATACATGTACAGGCGTATAGTGCGAGGTAAAATAGGCTTTGGAGTGGTTTTTGTTCGGCCGCGGGATCGTTAGTCCACCGGCGAGAAAATGAGCGTTAGTTTCTTCTGTATTGTTAATGGGCGAAACCAGAAACATACCGACGTATGTTCGAATATGTGTGTGTGTTGATTGTGTGGATAATTGGGAGGTTACCGAACGCGTGTCCGTGTGTGTGTGCGTGGGTGGACCACGGTGGAGGAAGGTCGAAATACAAAGTTAAAGAGGCATGAAGTATGTATGCGCGGTGATTCTTTGGGGTGGAGCGTGTAAGGGAAATGGAGAGGTTAACCGGTCGACGAGATTACGCTCGGATGAAATGGAATTGTACCGTAGTGGGTTATGTACAATGTAGAGAATGTTGTAAATTAAACGTCGTAAGACTCTAATGTGTTCTGCTTTCTTTCTTATTCGAGGATACATTACCGAGGAAACGAGTTTCTTCTCATTCATAATAAGTTAGGCATTCAGATATTCCGAGTTCGACTTTGTTTTTACCTCGATTCCTACATTGCGAAGAAAAATTTGAACAAACCAAACACATGTGTCTGACAATTAATCACTTTACTGGTGCCCTTTCTTCCTTTTACGATCGCAAGGTTAAGCTGGCGTAAGTTCAGTTTGTTATTAATAGAAAAAAAGTATGCGTGGCTGTGGTAAAAATAAGTAATGTTAATTAGGCAAACAGAATGTTAATGTCACACGTTGATGTAAAATGTGTTATAAAAATAGCCTCCGCCAGATATTCTAATGAAACGTATCAGAAGATTGTCGCGAGGAAAAATGTAATTACTATGCTTACACAATATCCAGGATGTGTCAAGCATAATCAAGCAACAAAATGCAAATACGCAACAGGAAAAATAGAACAAAGTACATGCATGCATAATGTATGAATGTAAAAAGTGAAGTGCAATTACGCTAAAAGAAAAAAGAGAAAGAAATACCACATAAACAGCGCAACAAACTGTTAATCTACACTCTTGAATTTCCACATCGGATCGTTATAGTAACAGCCTGCAAATTGCGTCAAATTTTCCATTCATCCTGCATCCCTCCGCAAAAACACTGGCCATTTTAACCGTTCGAAAAAGGCAACTTGAAACAATCACAGGCCGCCGCCTCGGTAAAATGGAACGTCTAACCTACCTTTGCCACACTCGAAATCGCCGTTTGTTTCCGGATACCTTAAAAGTTCAACAGCTCGCGAATTCTGTTCACGACTACGCGCGGGACAAAGTATCGATTATTTCTCAGGTGTTAAGCGGTCGCGAGGAAAAAAGCGTTTCCATTAACGAAAGTGACGGGTGCTCAAGGAGGCGAGAGCTCCGCTCGCCTCGCGTCGCGTCGCAAAGCGGGAACAAAAGGGCGCGCTAGCTCGCGCCACGATTTCTAGCAGCGCGAAATTACAAAGCAGGCCGCGTCCGTGACTAACGAAATTAAAAACAGAATTCCCGGGGTCGCGGTGTCGCGCGCTTCCTACGCCACCGAGGAGACGCCGCGTCGCCGCGCCGGCACGATTTTAATTAACCAAATTCTCTCCCGCGTTTTTGTCCACGACCACGACTGCAGGCAATAAACATGGTGGAAGTCGCGTTGCATCGCGACAAGAAGAGCTCCGTTATGCCGAGTCGCCACGGATTTATGCGCGCGCCGCGCCGCGCCGCTTCCAGCGGAGCGCGAAATAATTCGCGTGGTGCTCTCGAGAATGTATGAAAGGACTGTTCCGGCGATGTCGATGTGCTTTTGTGCGCTTTTTTCGGTTCTTTTTAATAATAATGTTTTGTCGGTAGGCGTGAAGGTTATTGCTTGTTGGAGAAACGAGTTGCTGAAATCGTACCATTTGTGGTATTTTAGGTTGTTCTTGATATTTGACGGTAATTTTTTTACGAGTTAGTAGTGGTTTGATTTTTAGAAACCGAAGTGAGTGACCCTATAAAGTAGGATTTATTAAGTTTGTTTTATTTGTGAAAAATTGGGTACCAAGTGTATGCTTTGATATCTAGTAAAATTGGAAGAACGTCAGAAAGTAGATTTTGGCTTCCGAGTGGCTCATATTGTTAACCTTTTTCGAAGAGTTTAACAAAGTTTTAAAAAGTTTAAACTTTAGTGAAGTAAATTCCATAATGATCCGATCAAATTTGAATATTTAAGTATAATTCGAAATTAGCCAACCAAATTTGAATCCTTAAATAAAATTCAAAAATAATGCAACCAAATTCGAATCTTTAAATTAAATTCGAAATTAGCCAATGAAATTTGAATCTTTAAATGAAATTCGAAATTATGCAATCACTGTATCACTCAAGATTGTTTAACAAAACTTCACACAATCCCAGTTCGAACTTTAATACGAGAAGAATGTGGAAGAGTTAAGTCTTCCCGCGTCTAGAGCGTCGGAATCTTTCCATTCAATTTCCCAATCGATAAAAATATCATCTAACTACCGTATTTGTCCCCGTATTAACCGGGAAACGAGAAAGAAACGCTCGGTTTCTGCTAACCGGAGGAATTCAGCTGGATCGCGATATCGCGGAAGTTGCATCGTTTTACAGAAATCACCGCGTAGAACATCAGCAAAAACATTATCTCGCCGCCTCGCGATACGAATTCTTTCCATTACGAGTCCTTCAGCGAGATAACCGTTTCTTTATCGACGCAAAAAAAAAGAAGAAAAGAAATCCTAACGACGATGAATAAACGGGGGCAACGGCGGAGCGGAGTATCTAGATTAAAATCTCTCTCTCTCTTTCGTTGGATTTCAACGAATCGAGGTTTACCATCTCGAGTACGTGGTTAAAGAATTTTTTATGGGCACACAGGCTCGTTACAGTCGTGCTGGTAATTCGACGACTGAATCGTCCAGGCGAAACAGACTTAAACTGCGTCTAATAGAGAGCCGCCATTACGAACGAATTGCGAGTCCGTTGTTACGGTTAAGAGTGCAAGAGAGCAGTTTCGGTGGCCGAGGGGCGATAATTCGCAAATAGCCCGGTCACAATGAAACGTGCTCGTCCAGCCATGAACCGAACCACTCGTACGCCACTCTAGAATCGAGTGCGGTCAATTCGAAGACAAGCTCGAGCTGTTCGAGCCGATAAACCAATGCAATCTTGCGCAACGTTTCCTTTAACATGTGTTCTAACTATTGTTTCAACCCTTTCTTTCATCGACACATTTTTTAGTTACACGTAGTAACGTAGAATTTTTATCCTCGTTGTTAACCTTAGTGCTGTCTTCGGGTCTTTCTTGACCCATCGTCTTCTTAAGTTATCGATAACTTTTGCTGTTACCAAGTTTCCTTGACATTATATTAAAAGTTCATCGACTAGGTTCTGATAATATTCTTTGGGTCCTTTTCGACCCAGTCATTGTAAAATCGTAAGCTACTTAAGTTACAATCTACCTTGTCTCCCCCCCACTGCTATCTCAATAACCTTCGAACACACTCTCAGAAAAGAAAAATTGCAAATTCGTTTTACACCACTTGCTCTATCATTAAAGAACAGAGCCGCTAGTTGTAAACCCAACCCCACGGAATTACACTATTACACCAGTCACTTACTCACACCTCGAATATTGCAACGGTAACAGAAGTGCAATCACCGCTGCTCGGCGCAGAAAGGGGTTCAAGCAAAACTTGGACACTTAAGCCGCGTGATTCGTGCCACCAGTGCGATTTATCGTTACGAGAAAGGAGAGATTCTATAGCCCAGGGACAATCGAGCGCAATTAACGAATCTTACCCTACGAAATCAGAACCGGTCCGTTGTTATTCGTATACCCTTACTACAACCTAACTTGCGCTCTCGAAGCGTAGTGAAAATTACTCGCGTTAAGCAAACAACTTCTCCATAAGCTATCCCCGATTCCTCGAACTTGCCGCGGTTCAATTTGCCGCACGAAAATAATTACCGGGTAATTACCGTTCACGGGTCGCGCGGCGCGGCGCGGCGTAAACCAGCCCCTAGGCCGGGGCTTTGTGCCCGCGTTAAATGGCAACTACTCCTCAGGATGACGTACAGGATCGTTCACAATAAAGACACCTGCCCTCGATCCCGTTTAAAACGCGACGAGGGCCGGCCGGGTGGGCATAAAGGCCTGTCCTATGTATATATATATGTACATATATAGACGTGGTGATTGTAATGGGGCGCGTAACCGTGCACAGGCGGGCTCGAGGAGGCAAGGAATTATTTTCACAAGTTCCGGACAGCCCTTTGTGGGCCCCTCGCGCGTTCACCACACCACCCGGGCAGGTGCTCGATCGGTCGTGGCTGAATTCTCTCTCTTTACGGCCTGCCAACCTTCCATTACAGAAAAACGTCTCCATTCAAGAGGCCACGTTTAATCCAGACGCCGGTTTTTATCGCGGCTGGAAGCGGCGGATCATTTGTTTTTGCCCGGCTCCGCACAGCCTCTCGTCGACGACGCGTCGCGTTCCCTACCTATCCCTTTATTCCTCTCTCTCTCTCTCTCTCTCTCTATCCCGCTGCGTGTATACCGCGTGTGGCCACCGAATGAAAATGTGCCGTAGCGTATGATCCGAGAAAAAGGGGGATGCGACTCTTTATGGAAACTAAGTCGAGATCGCGACGAATTCTTTTTTCCACTCTCTGGCTCCGTTTTCATGCGGTACGATCTGCCTTCCGGGAAATTGAACTTTAACAGTTCTTTCAAGCGGACACGCTTGTCTCTGGGAATATAGGAAGTTTAATACTTTAGTAGGTATATCATTTTTTTACTAATTTATTACTGAAAACCTTTTGGTTAAAAGTTTCGCACTGAATCGATAGGTATGCAATTTCCTACTGCGACGACTCGCGAGACGCTCGGTACATATCTCGAAGGACGTACAGAGATACTGTCGTGGCTTATTTATTCAAAGGGTTAATTTGGAGCGAAGCTAGCATTCCAGTCATCTCTCCTTGCACGTATCGCGCGTATTAATCTTCTCGGCGACGAAATACGAGAAAGAAAAAGTGACGTTTTTCTCACCCGGAATCACCTTCGCGAGGAATTACAACCTCTCGATGATTTCCGTTCTATTCCTCCCCTCCTGCCGCTGCTGACAGCGCATGCTAGAGAGTAGCTCGATTTCGCGCGAGCAAAAAGAGGTCGACACGATCGGCGAGATCCGTTAATCGGCGCGATTAAAGCATATTAGACGGGAGAAACACACATAACTCGTGTCTATTAAAGATTTTTACCGCGCCTAGTCGGGCGAAATCGTTCGTTCCGCTCGGTCGATACAACGGGCCATTAACATTCCCCGCTAATGGCATAGCGAGCGAGGCCGGCGATAATAAAATTATCTTAATCTCCGAAGTTCTCGACGCGCTACCAGTATTTCTGTGAAACGATCTCCGTGAAAACGGAGTCCCGGCGCATTCGCCGTCCATTACGCCACTAATTTGTTTCGTTTAGGAAACTGATCTTCCACTAATTCCTGGTGCCCCTCGCTGTTTCGTAATTGTGAAACTGATATACAGCAGTTTGCTGAAAAGCAGAGACCGATTTGCATACACGCGTGTACGTGTACAAACGTGCGTGCGTGTGTGTTCACGTAGGACGAATTGGAGCGTAACCTTGTTTAACGCGTTTCACGACGCCTGGGTCAGCGACGACCAGAGATGTTTATCGAAGAAGCGATTTTCATTACGCGAACGAGGATGTTCCTCGTTCGAGCTTACTTTTGCAGTAAAATAGGAGAAAGTGAAAGGAAAGTACGTTGTAATTCTGCTTGTAATTACGTATTTACCGTAATCTCTTGATCTAGTTCGAAACTTTTCCCGCAGGCCTTACATTTTGTACGATACTAAAGATCGAGGCGGCGTTTTTTTTTTTACACGAATTTAACGTTTGACGTTTAGCGTCATTACAGCGTAGGAAATACTGGTAATAGGTCGCATTTTTCATTCCAACAGTCATAAAAATTGCTGTAAATGTGAAATTTGGTCTGGACAAATTTTCACTCGGTGAAACGTGTTTCAACACGGAAAGAATTCGCAGGAACGTTGAAGGGAACAAGTGCTTTCTATTTTAAGGTAGATCTCGAAAAATGATTTCTACGAGGAAGGTCGACAGTTAACGCAAACATATGTGACGAACTAAACAAGCAAAGTACAAATCACTTCTTTTTCTCTCTCATTTTTCTCGTTTCGTTCCTAACGTTCTTAGGAACTCGCTCTAGGAAACGGGAAGTGCTTTCGAGTGTTCACACTTTCGTAAACCAGGAATAGGTGACCTGTCAAGACCCTATCGTTTACACATAAACTCGACTTCACCGAGTGAAACCATGGATAGGAGGAAACTAAACATTCCCGAGACTAAACACCTACACCACCCACACGACACCGCGGGTAACCGATAACAAATGTTTCGAATTATCTCTCTCTCTCTCTCTCCTGACGAAAACAATTTTCCCAGAACCTAGCAAGAAGAAACAATCGTAAATGTCTGTTTCCTTCGGCAACAAATCAGTCTCGTTTATGTTCTCGAAAAATTTAATAACCGGTAAATCTCTGAACATTTTCGAACAGGAAAAAAATTTCGGTAAATAAACTGGAGTTCCGATTAATCTTTCAACGTGAAAGAATTAAGGAAATATTTATAGTATGGGGAACTTTTTTGGATGAAACGAAATCTAAGGCGTACGTAAAAGAGTATGAGGAAAGGTATAGTCGATGGAAGAAATATTGAAGTATTAAGCAGTGCACAGATTTGTGCAGTTGTGTTTTTCAATTGGTTCTGAGTCAAAGATAAGACACTTCGTATCCTGATTAAAGTTTGGAGCCCTTATCTTCTCAGTTTTCTGCGAATTCACCTGTCGATATGCTTGAATATAGAAACTTCGATGTGACTGATCTTACGACGTCGCTGTATTTCTTCCACCGACTATACATAATTTGTCATAAGGTAACTAACTGTTGATTTCCATTCAAATCGATTCACTAATTTTTTGTAACATTTAAAAATTCCAACAACGATACAATTACATAGAAAACTTCACTGCTTCCTTATTTTTTAAATACTGATATATCAAGTCACTCTGAAAATATAAAAAAATTCTATAACGACGACATAATGGTTTTACCAAAAACTAATCGGGAAAAATTGAGAAATGAGAAGTCACTTTCGTTTCTCTTTATCGAATTTAACCCTTTCGCGACTAGCGCCGGTTATATCCGGCATCCACTAAATGCTTCACACTGGCTAACGCCGGTTATACCCGGCATCCACTAAGCGCGTCGCATTGGCTCGCGCCTCGACAACTCAAAGTGAAGATTTATTTTAAAATACAGAACAAGGCCTCGACGACATTCCCTTTATCCGATACACCCTTAAGTCCTCTGCTGTTCCAACGAAATCCTCGAAGATTTTACACGGACACACTGGGAGCTCGAAAAACGCGAGACACTCACCGTCCGTTAGTGGCGTACCGATGCCAAGTTCCGCCGTCGCGAAAGGGTTAAAAGTTCCTTAGAAACGTTGATTTAAATTTGAAGGACAACCTGCTGAAAATTTGCAGAAAAATTGGTAGCAGAACCGTACTTTCACCAGGCAGAGCCAATTAAAAGTAAATCAATTGTCAGGCCCCGCCTACGTAGGTGTACGTACTCCCTTAAGCAGTACCGATCCATCAACAGCGAGAACACGGTGCTTCCATCCCCATTTTCAAGGAGGCAGGATTTCGCGGCGGTGGAGCACACCGCGATACGCTTATAAAGCATATTCGCCGGGTTGTGCGCGGGCGCTCGCAAGCTTAATACAAATCTAACCGAGCGTGGCCTCGGCTGAGCCAACATAATCAAACTTCTTAGGTTGGCAACTGTCCCGATTTATCTTCTTTTCCAGCGGCGGTTCCTCGCCGGGTCTCTCCACCTCCTCCCCGTCCGCCAGTTTCCGCCATGTTTCCCCCGCCGCCCCCATGGAATCCGCGTTCTCCTCGTCTCTCGCGCTCCGTCGTCCCGTTTCGATCCCGCTCGCTCCCTTATTCGCCCTGGAATAAAAAACAGCGGCTAAGCAGAACGATGCCCGAGGTGGAACGGTCGGATAATAAATCGCTCGACGATGTGGAGGCAGGCGATGCCGACAGATGGAGGGGGCGGAAGAGGGATAGGTTGGAAAACAGAAGAAAAGGAGGTTAAAGCGTGACAAAGAGAAAGGACGGGGCTGGTGAGGGCGAGGCTGGAACGAGAAGGCGATGGAGGAACGAATCGACGGAGAGAGGAACGTATGCACACGCAGGCACGTATCAAGGGCCAGGAGAGAAGGTGAACGAAGCAGAAGAAGAAGAAAAAAAAAAGGGAAAACTCGAGGAAGAAGGGTGAAAGAGGAGCAACAAAGAGGAATAACATACGGGAGTAAGTCAGAGGAATAAAAAGAAAAAGAGGAGGGAAGAAAGAGTGAGATCGTGCAGAAGGGAAGAAAGAAGA
>NW_017100174.1:1045340-1048631 GCF_001263275.1 Habropoda laboriosa
GTGAGGAGGGAAGAGAGGAGGGTCGGTGAGTCGCCGACAAGCACGATGTAGCGTAAAACGAGACGATTAGCGACGTCCAGCGAAAGCGACTGGGATCTTCGATTTCGAAAAGGGAAGAAAAGGAAGGGCAGGGAGGAAGGAAGGACGACGGGGCGCGTGCAACCGCGCGCTTCTCTACCCGAACATGTCAACCTATCGTCGTGTAATTTATGCGACGGGGAAGGGGAACGCGCGAAAGGTTCAACGCGGCTGAGAAAACCGCGTGTAATACGTAGAGTACGTTGCATAAGAAGGTATACACCGGCTATATTTGCGACAGATGACACATTAAATGGAGAAGGGTGCGATAATCTGAACGTACAGAGTCTTTATCAACCTTTTAATATGTACCTTTTCCATGCGAGTACGGTAGATACATTGTCGTTTTACGTTTAACGAAGAACACACGTCTTATATCTGGCTTCTTGTGGCCGGTAAATCGAAAACTACGAGGAAAATGTGTTTCCAAAGTGAAAACATTAAGAGAGAAACGATGATTATCAAAAAATGATGAATCTGGGTCATTTATGACCCAGGCGAAATTTCACTCCTGCACTTCTTCGAAACGAATTTTTTTCGAAAAACGTTTCAAACGTTTGACTTAAAAAAAAGAAATAGTGCGCTGTAGTAAAGACTTTGATAAGTATCCCAGAAATTTTTCAGATTTTTTGAACCACGCCTGGAGCAGCAAAAAAATTGGTCTTGCGCGTAAACGACTCAGTTTGTCTACCGAGTGGGAGAAAAGTACGTTTCCCTACGAAGGGTTAAATCAACGCACAACGAGTACCTAAAATTCTAAGATGATGAAATTCTTAGAAAGACACCGCGGCTACGTTTCTACGTGACACTCTGTATCTCGATGTTCGCCGCCGTATCAACTAGAGCATGCGTGTTACAACCGCGTGGGTTACACTCAGCAGCCACGGCGAGGAACGAGCGTTTCTAATTGCTCCCGTGCGCTTGTTCGACCGGGACATAGGTATAGAGTCGTTCCGATTACGCTAACAGCTCTTTAAAGCCGATGGCGGCCGTCGTACAAATTCTGTACGCGCTTATCGTATTTCATTATTGGCGTTTCTATATTATCGCGGTTATCTGGCGAACGCGCGTCTACGAGTCACGCCGCGCGTATATATACACGACTCGATAAACGGATCGACACGCTCGCCTCGCCGCGCCGCTATCTCCTCGCGCTGTTCTTACACATTCGCTCTCGATCGCTCGCTTCGGAAACGCGAAAAAGGAACCGGACGCCGTTCGGTCCCTTTAGCCGGGCGAAACCCCGGGCCATGGAACGTCTTCTATCTCGAGGACTGGTAACACGATGAGCAGCGGCGATAAACGCGGCGCCGGGATCGCCTGAGAGCCTCCGCTGATCAATGTAGCCTCTCATCTGCCGGAAATGACGAGTGACTCCGGAGCTCTAGTAAGATGAAGATGTTTCGAACGCTTAATTGGTCATGATCTTTGGTTTTTTTTTCGTTTTGTTTCTGTTTTTTCATCGATTGCAACGGTCTCAACGGTGGGATTAGCTTTCTGATTAGCTTGAGCGGATGACCTGGTTTTTTTTTGGAAGTAGCTCGAATGTGTATAACTTCGATAATACGGGACGAGAGAGTAATTATAAATAAAATTAGGCATTGGACTGTTTGCTTTTTTCAGGATAGCTTGAAATACTTGTTGATTTTTATATTTCGACGTGATTTAATGTGGAAATAAATTTCTCTTGAAACTGCCGAGTTCTGATTGCACGCTGACGAGGAACGACGGCTTAACGAATCGCAAGCAACACTGACGCAACGATTATTGTCAAAATTTGAAAAACTACAAACTCGAAATTGGAACGACAGTATCTTCTTCGTTTTGCGCGTTTTTTGCAAAGCGTAAAATTATGTCAATCGTGAAACAATACGAACACATCGATCGTCGGTGTGAATCCAAGAATTTCACTGCTCTTTCGTGTATATCGGTTTTTTCGCGAGAGCGCGCGAAATCGGAAACGGGGTTAACGAGTTATTCTTATTTCAGTCCTCGCTCGCTGTAAGTGATATCTTAGGATATTGCATTTTTATTCGCTGACTGTACCGAAAGAAGTGAGAAAACTGAGAGAATCCGTGCTCGAAATTTTTCCCGACCGAGTTCTCCGCGCAGAAACAGCAACGTTCTTAATTTAGGTGCTTTAAGTAAATTGACAGATCCCGATATTGCACTACGCCAGCGGAGGGAAATGTCAATTATCGTCCAATTGAAAACGGACGAAACACGATATCGTGCTATTGCCATTTTCCCCGAGCCCTATACTTTTCCGGATAAATTACGAGGTTTCGGCCAGATTGGCCTTGCGGTCGGATTTCATCGTGAAATAAAAAGGGTCGCGCAGATCGTTTCTACGCGATTCCCTCCTTCTCTTTCCACCGTACTCTCATACCACCACCCTGTTCCCTGCACTCTGTATTTTCCTTTATTCGTTCCGCTGGAGGTTTCGACGCGTCGATGTATCGATTCGCGTTTCAGGCGAGTCAGCCATTCTGCGGGGACACACGAACACATTATTTTCAATCTTTCCGCTACCCTCCCTTCTACTGTCCCGCTCGGCGTTAATCGTTGCTCGTCCGATTTCAACGAATGCCAGGCAAATCGATGTCTTCCTTTCCCACCGTCGAGAAACGGAGAGAAAAGAGAGATAAACGCACAGCCGTGAAGATGGAGAAAAAAAGAAGAAAAGAAAAGGGGGGGGGAACGCGTGGAACGGTGGAGCGAAAAAGAGAGAAAGAAGGTCTGATTTTCCGCAAAAATACCAAGTCAGCCAACAACAGGCCGCGCATGGAATCGCGGGGGATAAAAAGTCCCGACAGAAGAGAGCATACATCGGAACGACGCGATACAACGGGCCCTGTGGAATTGGCGATTTATGTGATTCCGCGGGAAAAACAGAGAAGAGGCACTTTTTCGCGATACCAACGGACTCGACGAGTGAACGAGAGTGATGACGAGTGAGAGAGAGGAAGGAAGGGAATTCCTGGCTATAATCGGAACGAGCCAGCCAGGGATTACGGATAAAAGACGCCACTGTCAGCAATAAAGAAGCAGCTGTATAATCCAGCACGCGGACCGAAGGTATAATGTACTTACAATTAGGTATCCCTTCCCCTAGGTTGTATTTGCCTCAGCCTCTCCCACTCTATCAAGCCATCGCCACCGACCCATCCCTCTACCCGAACGAACAAATTTCTTTTTCCCCCCCCCCCCAAC
>NW_017100174.1:1048787-1052133 GCF_001263275.1 Habropoda laboriosa
ATATACATACGACAAAGGAGCAGGACGCGAGCGGAAAGAGGACGAGTGAGAGAAGGAAAGAACGTAAGGAGAGGCGGTGCTCCAAGACGGGGAGAAGGATATCGTCGGTAAGAACTTTCTTGCCTCTCGTTAGGAAGCATCCACTGACACAGAAGATGGCCTAGGAGAGTGGAAGGTGGAAAGGGCGAAAAGGACGAAGTGGAACGGAAAAAGATGGTAGACGAAGAAAGAGAGGGGGAGAAAAAATTTCTTCTTTTTACTCTCTTTCTCCTCCGTGGTTCTTGCCGGTAGGTAGGTAGAGCTCTCTGCAGTGAGAGAGGAGTCTACGTGGCAAGGGGGTTCGAATGAGGCGCGTCTGGGAAATCTGTTATTTTCTTCCCTCTTTACCACCGCCGCCCCTCGACTCTCCAAACACGCCAGTTCTCTCTTCCATCTATATGAGGGTGCCATCCCGAGCCACAGGGGGTGAACGAACGAGGGGCGAAAGCCCTTTCGATTTAGGAACTCATTGAGAAGTCTACCGCTGCTGCTGCTGCTGCTGCTGCTGCCGCCGCCGCCGCTGTTGCCACCCCGAAACGTCAACGTAACTTCCCCTCTGCTTTCGATCCCTCTTTCCATACCATCCCCCATTTAACCAGCTTGTTCCGCGCGTCCTTTTATAACACGAGCGTACAGGCACGCCCGTTCTCGACACCAACCATCCAGCCAGCCAGCACAGCCAGTGTTCTCTCGCTGCTAATAACGACGACGCGTTGCTGACGCATCGACGCTCAACGAGAGAGCATGGACCGGCTTAAACCGTTTTTCGACGCTTCGTTAACGCGACTCCACGGCCGGGGAAAAAGGCGCATCGATCGGAAGCAACCTCATTGCGAACGCGCGCGACGACTTGGTTGACCCGGCAGCCATGGACAAACGTTGAAATAAGTGGGGGGATCGATGGCCAAAAACCGTGTGTGCCCGTCCCCGACAGACTGGGCGCGGGCGGGCGCTTGTTGCTCGTGCAAACGTCGAGTGAGGCCAGGGGTGGGCTTGAAATTGGCGGCGCGGGTGAAAAAGGACGAGGGCGATGGCGATTCGTTTCGTTTCGGGAAAATGTATGAGTAATGCGCGATAGCTTTTGTCGGGGAAGTATTGTCGTTTTTGTGGCTGATTCTCTGTTATTTGTTCCGAGGATGTTACCGTATTTTAGGTTTAATTTCTGATGGTACCGTTGATGTTATTTATGGTGTACGAAATATCACGGATTGCATTTTCTACACCCGAGGAAATTACTTAGATAGCAACATTTTCATCTAGCCTGAATCACTGTAAAATTCAAACTTAGAAAATGATCTCCTAATATTCTTCAGTGTTACAACACTTTTTACGTTTATCGATACGTTCGTTACCATCGACGCAGCACACGCGGTTCACCGTTGGTAGCGAACTCGTTGAGTACTTTATTACGTATAAAAACACCCTTCATTTTCAATAAAAATGTAAATCGAAGCTTTTCTGTAATTTCAATCGCACACCTACTCTGTACCTTACAATACTCACAACGATCGTAAAACAGTCATACAGTACTCGTACACACCGCATGCCACTCCACTCAGCCTCCTGTGCCCACATTTTTCCAAGATTTCTCTCCATCTGAGCGAAGTGCGCGGCTGTTCCCGACACGCCCGTTGACAGGGACCACGGGAGAAAAGCAATTGGTCGAACGATCTATTTAACATCGTGGCCAATTATCCGTGCAGCGGAGCGGATCGGCCGATCTCTCGAGATCGAGCCCCGTGTAAATACGATCCCGAACGAGGCCGCATAAAAAGCGGACCACGAGCGATGCGCATCTGGCCCCAACAATATATATACCGACACATCGGCCTCGCCTCTATCTGAAAGGATGGATTACGATCGCGTGATTGCTGGTGCGCCGAGTGGCGCCCATATAATTACCCCCTTTTCTATGCTCCATCGGGCTGGCCCCCGTGCCCGATGCCCCGTCCCCTCTATTCACCCAGGGTGTTCCAATAAAGAAAACAATGGGGGCTTTCCTTGGGGGGCCTCCGCGGTGAAACAGAGAGAGGGAGAGACCAGGGAGAGAGGATCGGTTCTTATTCTTCTCGGTGCCGATTCACCGTGTCTACAATGCGCTCACCGCAGGTCACGCTCCGTTCGGTTCCTCTCTGTGCACGCTCGACGGCATAATAAATCATTTCGCGGAACCGCTCGACCGGAAACGGATTTTGTACGCTCCGTTCGTCCCTGTCATCGTCGGCAACGATCGCCAGAGACGTCGATCGCCGATGCTCTTCTCTTCGGCTCGCGACACTCGCCACTCCACGGATTTCGACAGTGTCTCATGGCGCGATTGATGGCCCGATATGTTTCGTTCACGATGCACTTGCCTCACATTTTTATGCAAAATCTGTGTTTGTTGTATGTCCGACGACGAGATCTGTGATCTTCGAAAACAGCGGTAAGTGTGATTTAAACGTCGAACGGCTGTGATACCGGAAGTCGTTGCGTTTCGAAACACGCCACTTTTGAAAACAGCTCGGAGGAAAATGTTTGTCGAGATCCGTCTCGCAACGTTTCGAAATGGACGTGTAAAATTTGAATTTTAACACCGTTCCGAGCAAATTGTTGACTTAGGATCGGTTGTTTAAGGTGCAATTAACGGGGACTGATACTTTGTTCCGCAATTACTGAAACACCGCGAGCATCGTACCGCAACGCCGATACCGGGAAAATTAGAAATTGCGCCGTCCAAGGTGGCCGACTGCGCGGTGGTTAAACGACGGTTTAAACGCGGGTATATCTCATGATACGATGCTAATCACGAAATACGAGTAACCTGTATGCAGAAACGTTTATGCAATCTACGAGTTTACCTGCCGCGGGAAAAGAAACACGCTAGTTACGTGACCAAGAACTGCATTATTTCTCGAAATGACGACAATTAACCAGTCATCGATGCTAGGTCATGTTTGCCGTAACACGTAAACTTCGTTGCACTTCTTTCTCATTTATTTCAAATATCGCGCTTTTCGCGCCGAATATTCTTCCAGCAGCGTTTGCACTTCTTCATCTCTATACCACCACCGTAACAATTACCTTACAAATACCATTTTTCGCTGAATAAACATATATCTATACAATTCATAAGCGGAAATAACGACCCACCAAGAGCGTCTCTATTACTTTTAACATAATTATAACGTCCAATTATTTCCAGTTGATAATTACTTTCTACATCGGGGGAACATCTATATTTGTACGTTTACTGTTCTATTTGATAGCTACAAAATGCGCATCTCCAAAGCGATACTATCCATAATGCAATAATGAAAATTCTCTA
>NW_017100174.1:1052161-1063877 GCF_001263275.1 Habropoda laboriosa
AATATTCCCCGCTATAACCGAAATTCTCTCGTTTATCCTACGTAAATACGAAAAAAAAAGAGAAAGAAGAGAAAAAAAGCAATTTCACGATTGCTATTAAAACGACCGAGGGTATATATCCGTTTAACGAGGATTAAACAACGCGAATCGCACACAGGGGGTGGAAGAGAGAACATCGACGAGGTGGGGGATGGTAGGATGGGAAACGGTCGAATCTCGTGATTCTTTCATCGAGTAGAGTAGAAACTTTGCGGAAAGATCGAGTTTCCGCGGCGACCTCCTTAGCGGTGGAAACGCGAATGGCGGCACATACACGAGCTCCCCGATGCGTCGTCGTCAAATTCGCCCCGGAAATACCAGGCGAACTTGGACGATTTCGCGGAGTCGACGAGACCGTGTGTGGATTACGTGACGCCTCTCCCGAATGAAAATCTCGCCCCACGTTCTCGATCTCTCTCACTCTGTTCCTCGTCGATGGTTCGGGGGACTCGTTTCGAAATAGGACGTGGCTCTACGGTGTGTCTAAATAGTCCTCGTGCGCCGGAGAATAGGTTGATTCGTTAAAAAAATAGTAGAACTGTGAGAGAATGTCGCGTTTTCACGTGGAAATTTCATTTCACGGAAAGTGCAATTATGAGAATGGCCGAGAATTTTATTCGATGTTTAACTGATTCGACGATAATTGAGAAAAATGAAAAACAGGCGGTTGACCCCTTAGACTAATCCTTCAAAAAGTGCAATTTTGTTTCGTTTTTCTTATTCCGCTGTCCTTTCTATTCTGTTGCAAAAATTTAAGTCAAGTTAGAATGATTTGAAAAAAATTATGTCGATCATTTTTGGCACATCAAGTTGAGAAAAATTCTTCTTTTATTAAATTTAATGACAAATATTTCAGAAAATATGGGAAAAGCTTGATATTGCGTTCGTTTGAACAATCTAGACTAATTGTTTCGTAGAGTACGATAGGGTTCGAAATGGCCAATGCGTATAGTTACTGATAAATTCGTTCTTTTCTCTTTTTTGGGGGATAAACGAACTGCGCAACGCTTCTGAGATTTTCTCGATACAGTTCTTACCGGTATTGGAAAATGTCGACCGGTAAATCTTGACGATAATGCTGTTTTTGAATACGCATAGATATGTGCAGAAAAATTGAAGATATTTTTGCTATAGAAAAACAGCAAACCTTGCTACTTGCTTGCGCTAAAAAATTAAAATTTATCGCCTTCAAAACTGATACTTAGCAATTGCTAGAAAATCGATGAAATTTTTAACTTAGAAATGAATCATACATATTGTTTAGACATTTACGAGTGACCTATAGACCTGTTCTGTGAAATATCAACTTGAAGAGTTGAATTATTTACCAAATGATAAACGCTAACGTCGCTTCTCCGTCTCTGCTCGAAGTGCAAGGGGTTAATTCGTCGCCGCGATTACTCGGACACCCCGTATACACGCGGCGGTGGCAGCAGCGAAGCTCGCAACGCCCTCGAGATCCCCGGTTCGCAGCTGACGCGTTCGAAAAGCTGAGATATTCGAAAGTCATTTACCCCTTTGTCGCGGCAACTTTCCTCGCGATAAATCCTCCTCGTAGAGAAGAAGAGGGCGCAAAAGTTTGCTCGCCTATGTGCCCCGACGTACGTGTGGGACCGGAGGATCTTTCCGAGCATCTTTCTTCCAAGGGATGGAAAAGATACGGCGGAAAGGTCGAGATAGAGAGCGAGAGTGAGAGTGTAAGGGGTAGGGAATAGAATATTCCACGGCTCCTTCATCCCCCCGGTGGGCTGGCGGAAAAGTAGCGAGGCAGCTAAACTGGAAGGCCCCTTGCCACGAAAGCGGAGCGCGTTCGATCGTAAAAACTCCTCGACGACGCTTTGATTTCCCTTTTGTCGTGTCCGCGCCGTTGGAGGCCTTTGGAAAAGGTTTTAGAGGCCGCGCGATTCCATCCACCGGAAGGCAATTGCCTGTCGGATAGCTGCGCGACGTAGTCAAAGGGGCGGCCAGATGAATTTTTGACGGGAAAATAGTGGATACGAATTCACGAGAGTACGACGTATACACAGCGCGAGGGAGATAGAGTGGAGAGAGAAGGGTGGAGGCTACGGAACACGGCGCTTTCTAATAATACGTGCTCCGCTCCCGTGTCTCGCTTCGACGTGTGCCGCTCACGAAGGCACCGGGGGAGAGAGAGAGAGAGAGAGAAAACGAATACCCTTGTCGTCAACGGGGGAGAAAAAAAGGCGTCGAGAGAGAGAGAGAGGAGGTAAAATCGTGTGGGCAAATATGCTCTATACCGTGTGGTGGATACACACACACACACACACACACACTGACACGTATACAAGGGAGAAACACCTTGACACAAGACGTCTGGCAGTGAAGAAAATGAGAACAAGGGTCGCCTTTAATGACCGATGCCGATCGATGGTTTAGTTTTACAAATATAACGCGGATTGGTTACGGGTAGGGATAGATTGAACAGACGTCGGCTGCGGCGCGGCAGCAGCGGCGTCGTCGTCCATGGTAAAACCGACCGACCGATTAAAACAGCGATGGATACCGGCGGTCCGAGAGCGTCCCGAGGGTTAATTAAAACCTCTCTAATTATTTATAAACAGTCATTTCTTTTTCCCGCGCGATAATAAACGTGTAATGCTCGCGGCGCCAGGCGATTCGTTCGCCAGTCGGAACGGTGGGTTCCCATTGGGCGGGGGTTGCGCCAGCCAGTCGAGTCCGCGCGGACTCGATAGCTCCGTTTTCGTCGCACTCATCGCGACGAATGGTCCTTGACTCCCTCTCCGTGTCATTCCTTTGTGCTATCCTCCTCTAGCTCCCTACCGTTCTCGCCTTCTCTCACTCTCTCTCTCTCTCTCTCTCTCTCTCTCTTTCTCGTTCGCGCGTCGCCACTCTCCACGGTTTCTCTCCCTCTCTCTCGCTCTCTCTCGGTCGCACTCAGGAGCTCGGTCTACCAGCGCGTAATCTGTAAATCCTCGACCGTGGAGAGAACGTAGAAGTCCGGTAAGTTGCTCGAACGGAATCCTCGTCCTCTTACTTCTCTACCCTCCCAGCCCGTACTCCCCCTGCGCCGTTCCTCGTTCCACGAGCTCTTCAGTTCTCCTCATACCCTTCGTGCTTATCCTTCGTCTCCATCGTCGCTCCCCTCTTCATCTTTCGTGTCTCTTTCCCGTCACTCTCCATTCCGCCTGGTCTTTCTATCTACGTCTACTCTCTCCCTCCACCGCCACTTTTACTCTGTCACGTTTATGTGTGTGTGTGTATATATATATATATATCTCTATCGGTGTGCTCTCCTCCGGTTCGGCCTCTCCTCCACGTTCCGTCTCCTTCGTTTTTCCTTCGCCCCGTTCTCTACCGCTGGTTTCCATTCCAAGTCGGTGCCCACTCGTCGAAGGAAGCGAGGGGATTTCTTTCAGCGCCGATAAAAGCCTCGCCTCGCTGCCCAATATTGATTCGCGCTCTAATCTGCGGAGAGATCCTTCGCCCTCCCCCTTACACCCTCGCGTATTTCTTTCCTCCTCTCGCACCCTTGTACCTACTTCTTGCTCTCTTACTATACCGGGCGCTACCACGGTCTCTCCCGTCGTTCCTTTTGCCCACCGCAGCCGCCGACGTCTCTTACGTCGTCGACAAAATAAACCGCCGATACCCCCGGTGGTATAAGTAATAACTCCGGTCAAAGCAGAAGGGAAGACGATATCGGGAAGACGGCATCTGGCGAAAGGACGTGTGCAAAGCCAGTTCCGGAGAAATACAACGCCGTAATTCCGTGCTTATGGATACGCTCGATAGCGGGGCCACGACGACGAGAGAGAGAGAGAGAGAGAGAGGGAGAGAGAGCTCTCTGTCCAATATAAACGGCGAATCCGACGATTACCGATTCGGTATTTCAATTAGCGGACCCGTCGCCTCCGTATTTCTCTCTCCTTAATCATCGAACGTCTTCCTAACGAGACAAGAGGAACAGTCGGAGGGGAGAAAAAGACGGACCGTGGTAACGTTATCATCGCCTCGAGTGCATTTTTTCTCCACTTATCTAGGCGATCGTTTTCCTTTCAATTTCAACAAACGCTAAGCATTTGAAGAAGATACATTTTTGTAATAATTGTTCGGATAAATCACTTTCACACCGCATTATGCGCACAGGGTTTATGATAAATTCATTTGTTCTTATCCATGAAACTCACTCTGCGTGTGTTATAATGGTGAACGCATTCAACATATTAACCAGCGTATAAATTAGCATCAAATTTTCATTCCCCGTCTCGCCCACGAACCTTCACCTCCAAAGCCACTTTACCTCGTAGCCATTTCCCTCCGACACTGCCTCTCTAGGCTGGCCGCATTTTCTGCTTTTTCTCTTTTCTCTCCCTCCCCGGATGGTGGTGGTATGTATTGTGCGCGAGACCGCGTGTCCTTTTTAGCGCGGCTCGAATAACCCCGCTTTGAAGCGCGAGCATCGCCGGAGCGCGCAGCCTGCCGCTGGAAAACGGACGGTTTGTACTCTCCTTCCTCCGGGGGGCCCCCGATGTTTATCGAATCCAACGCCGTTTTCCCGCCCCATAAAGGTTACACGCCGCGACGATTCCGCGCGTTTTCCACCGGACTTGGCACAATGCCGCGCGAAACACGCGAGCGCGGCCGCGCCACTCGAAAGACAACGGGGACGCAGAGCGAGAAACAAATTACGCGCGGGTCCAATTGAATAATTCCGCGAGGGAGAAAGGTGTGCGTTCCTTGGTTCTACGCGGTAATTCAGCGCGGTAATACAAGTTTTTCAGGAAACGCCTGGATTCAGCGGGACTGGTTGGAAAAGAAGTCGGCCCGCAAACCGGGGTAGAGTAGAAAGGTGAACGAAGAGAAAAGGGGTGGATAGAGAAAGGAAGGAAGGAAGGAAGGAAGGAAGGAAGGAAGGAGGGAAAATGGAAAAGGATCGTGCTAGCGAGCAATGAAAAATAATGGGGCGGCACCACCCCCGTCGTTTCCTCTTATACTTCATGAAGTAGAAAAAAAGGAGAAGCGCCACGCTGCCGCCCTTTAATCTTCGCTTTAAGCTACCAACCGTTTCGCGAGTTTAGCGCGAAATGAAAAATTCATTTCCATCGAGGCGACACGACTTTCTCCTGCTTCTTTATCTTTCTCTCTCTCCTCGTTTTGCTCCTCTTCTTTCCGTGTTCGCATTGCACACTCCGGCTAGGACCGTTTTTCCGACCGTTTCTTAATGTCCCGCGCGCCACCGAGGAATTCATTACGGGAGAGTGTCTGCCTGCGCGTCGCATCCGATTGCAGAAATGACGTATGCGAGAGAATGTGGCGTAACGAGGTTTACAGGGAAACGCGGCTGACGAGTCGGTTTGTCTTTATCAGCCCCCCGGCCGTCTTAATCGATCCACGGTGTAATCTGTAACGTAGGATCGTGCTATTTTTCAGAGCGTGTTATTACGCTCGTTAGAGAAATCTTTCTCGCGATCGGGGACCGTGAGAGAGTCGGCGTTTATTCCGAGTCGATTGAGCTTCGAAGCGACGCCAGGGTTAAATGGATCGGAATTTAGGTGAAGCTAGTGGAACTGGAATTTGTTTAAACCTGCGTGTATATTGAAAAATAGACAGTTTACGTCACCTTTTTATTTGAAAAATTGCGATATCTCTTCGGTATTCTGTACGTACAAAATGTTGCAAAGGTACTTATTAATTTTCAAAAAGAAAAAAAAATGATTGTCCAGTTATCCGCCACTCCTTCGACAATTCTCCGCCGGGTAATTCGTCGCGGCGTCGATTAGCATGACGCCTGAGAAGAAAGAGAAAGGAAGACAATCTTTCCATTAACCACTGGCGGAAAAAAAGGAAAAGAAAAAGGACACGCGATAATATTTCCCACCGCGCTCTCTCTATCTCGCGTGTATATATGTAACGTAAGGACGCGACGCGCGTTTCGCTTCTCTTTCGCCGGGACGATTTTATACCCCGGTGGCGAAAAAACGCAACGATAAAAGAGCGGAGAAAGGGAACAGGGAACGGAACAAACACCGGTTGATTGCATAGTTTTTCCACGATCCGCGACAGCTTCGCGCGTTCCGGCAGAGGGAGCTCCGCTAGCGGCGCGTTAATTCGTATCGCGTCGCGCATCTTTCCGCGCGGACAGCCGGTGTTTAACCTATTAATTTCAGCCTTTCTTTTTACGGCCTCCGACTTTTCCGCTCGAATTTGCCGCAACCGTAAGTGGCCGCATTAATTATTTCCTCCTTCCTGCTTCTCCTCCCCCTCTTACTGTCCAACTAAACACCCCTAACCTATCCAACGCAGCACGACAGAGTCGCGTCACCCTCCGGCGATTACGGCGTGGCTCTGGCTTCGTGCCGCAATTTATCAGGTGGTGCTGGATTACTATATTTTCCTGCGCGATGAGTGCCACCGCGCCGTATCCTGGCGCAACTCACGGTGCACACATTGCGCGATTTGCATGCGAACCGGCGGCGTTATGCGGCAGATAACGAGGCTGCCGCAGCGAGCCGCGAGCATACGCAAGCATTAATACCAGGGCCGCGATACCATGCGTGTAAACCGATTCGTGTCGACTTTTGCACGGAGGAAAGTTTAACACGTAGGTGGTCTCGTCTGTGTACACAAATACCCTGCCGCTCGTTCCATCTTACTCTCTATCACGAAGCCACTCTATTATCGTCCTTCGCTCCATCTCGCTCGCTCGCTTCGTTCGTTTCTACCTTGGTTGGCTGGTCGGGGCTCTCCTCGCGTGCACGTTTACGGCAGGTCGGTGTAACATCGTTAATTCGATCGAACCGTCCACTCTTATCGCTCGATCTCGTTAATAACCTTCTTTCTCTTCCCTTAATTACTACCGCGGCACGGGAAAGGAGTAACGCGAGCGCACGCGAGCGAGATAGAGAGGACTCGGTGTGCCTCGCTCGAACGCGTTTCTCACGATCAGCGGCTCGAACGGGTCGAACTGTCGAGATGCTACTAACGATTATCGACGGTACGTATCGATCGTATCGCTTAGGGGGATTCATCGATAACGCTGTTAAGGGACGTCGATAAAGGGACCCCGGGTGAAATCGAACGTAATGAGCTTTTAACGTCACGGCTACGTGTGTTTTTCTAACTGTGCCCGGTATGTATGCGTGAGGTGGATTGAAATCGAGGTGCTCCACGGGTGGGAAAAATCTGGTACCGCGGCAGTTTCCCAGTTGCCGGAGGATTTATTGCCGAATCGAATTGTTAGGATGTTAATTTGGTTAAATACGATCGCGTGTTACACGGTTTCAACGGTGGTACTTGAGATTTTCATTTTTATCAGCCGGTTAATATTTAAACCGCGATAACTTATTGATTTATGGATCCGTCATTTTTCATTCGATCGCCGGCGGTGTACTCGTATTCAACCGGTGTACGGAGAATTAAGATAAAGTATCCGGCGAACATTTTTTTCTTCGCGAATTCGTAATTAAACATTCGACAGACGAAGATTTTCCGCCTAACCCAGTTAAACAGATTAATCGAGAGTAAAACAGCGTCGTAATATATGCTAACGAGCGAAATTACTTTTAACAGGTGTGTAATAACACGGTTGAAAATACGGATCGAGACAAACGTGTCGGTGATTACGAAAGTGGTTCGATTCGCGTGCACATTTTTCATTCGGAACTTTGAGAGGGGGGGGGGGGGGGGAAGGAAGAAAAAGAAATGTCTTCGATAACCGCTAATTGGTCCAATTTTCAAGCAGTTCTCGAAAAGCAAACTTGATAATATAATAACCACGGATCGATATAACTCGAAACAGGTGACAAATTCAACAGCTCGAAAACTTTTCACTTAAACCGGTCCGAAGTGAGGCAGATAATTTCGTTCGATAAATCCTTCCGGTAATACAATCGTTTCCAAACAAATTTCTCTTTCACGCTCACTCTCTCTCTCTCTCTCACGGCAGCGTTTAAATTCAACTTATCGAGAACGTTCTCCTTATCAGGGGTCTCCTTACTCGGGTAGAGAAAAAAAAGAAAGAAAAACGAACAGCCTGATCTTGATCACAGCTAATGGAAGAAAACGGAACAGGCGTGCGAACATTCGCGCGGAATTGCCGTTAGACCGGAACCAAAGTAACCGCCCGTGGTCCTGACGTGCGAAAGAAGGATCGAGGCAACAGGCTCGTGGTTCTGATTGATAGACTCGAAATAAATAGGACGAAACGGCATGCAGAAACGTTCGTAGATCGTTATCGATTGCGAAAAGATTAATAGCTCGACGAAGTGTTGCATGGGTTTTAACGAGTTTCTGGTAAAAAGGCCTGCCCGGCCGGTCTAGCGGCTTCTGATTTCGCTGCGGAGAAAATCGTTCGACGCCCGACCAAATGCCCTCGTGTGTGGTTAATATAAGAAACTCTAACGAGCGTGTAAGAAACGTGAAATAATTAGTACCAGTCCTGAACCTCCTCTGCATCTCACTCTCTCTCTCTCTCTCTCTATCTTTCTTCCTCGTTCGGTCAATTTATCCGTGCGCATGTGTGCCTCTCTGCCTCGGTTCTCACTTCACGTGTACATACACCGCTCGTCTTCCGTTCTTGCTCGTGTTGCCTTATGCAGATGCGAGCGGAACGTATTAACGTCAGGTACGTACAAACTTGCCCTCGCCATCGGTACCTTCGCACGTGCATATGGCTTTAATGGATGTACTACATAACCGCAGAAGCGGGGGTATCGATGCTCGCCGTGGTAGCTACATCGTTTCATCTCTCTTCCGCTCACGGGAACGTCGTACTCTGTCTGGTGCTCTTAACGCCTCTAAATAATTCTCGTACACACGGCGAATAGATACATTATGTAAAGTGACGATTTTTCTTTTTTTTTTCATTTCTCTTCTCTTCTCTCTTTGTCGTCGTGCGAGAGCCGACACGCGGCAGCGAATCTTTTCCTAGCGGGTGAAATCCATTGATAACGCCGTAATTATAACGTGCCCAACGTCCTAACAGACGATTACATTGTTATTACGACGGAGCGGACAGGCAAGCCTGGCTACCGGCGTGGTTCCGCCTCGACCTGTTACGGATAGCCGGCTCGAAGGGTAATTACCGATGAAATAAACTAGGTGTAATTCGAGCGATTCTGGTATAAGTAACAGGCCCGCGAGCGGGAAAATAGATCGCTCGGGGCGTGGGCTAACGTCCCTCTCTCTCTCTCTCTCTTCCTCTCGTTCGATCATTCTTTCTCTCTCTAACCCTCGATTCCGCTCGTAATCGATGCACGAATAATTGAGAAACGAGAGGGAGTCCTTATCGGGCCGGGCTTGAAGAATTAGATTCGCTTCTTCGAGCGAATTACCGGCTTTTTCTTCTCGTTTATGGAGCGACGATATTAACGGCGGGGATGGAATTCTGTTCATTAGGGAAATTGCGTTGCAATTCTGTAAATAATTTATTCGACATGATCTATTTATCCCCCTGACGTACTTGGCAGTTTAGAATTTTTAGCAATTAAACTTCTGCGTATTTCGGAGCATCAAAAAACACGAGATTTCGTGTGAAATTTCAAATTGTATTAACACACTGGCGACGGGGCTCTTAGAGCTTTAATCGTCACTTTTCAACTAATTATTATTTTTCAAAGAAATTTTCAAGAATGTGGTAAATTACCTTTTCGTAAAACGTATACAATTATTAGAATTCGTGAAACATCTGTCACGGCATTTCTGAAAAGATATTCAATCATTTACAGCGTTTTATAAATTTACTTTCAGACAGATATGTAAAAATCTCAATGACGTATTTCGCGTCATTTGGAATCCAAGTGAATACCTGAATGATATGCGTCATCCGACGCAAATGTGTTAAAGTTAAACGTTAATTATTGTATAATGATGGTACAAGAAAAATCCTGAATTTTTCCTCGAGCATTTCCCCAGAAAAGTGGCTAACGAAATGTACAAAACCCTTTAAAAATTGATCTCGTTACTTGGAATAGTACACGTGATTACACAGCGAACGCTGATTGTACAGGACGTGTAATCCTTCTTAAATTAATACTAACGATGACCAGGGAACGATCGTACAAAGAAGGCTCGCGCGACAGAGGGCTCTCTGCCCTCCTTCGCACGGAAAAAGGGTCTTGTTTATAAAATACGTATTTCCTGTTGGTTGAATCCCGTAGCAATGCACGCATTGAAGGAACACAGGAGAATTCAGCGATTCCGCTGTGTGCACGGTGGAAACTGGAGAGGGGTCCGTTATCCTCTTGGCTCGCTGTCGAGTTTAACCCTCTGCTCCTTCTTCCAGCCTCGCCTGAAAACAGCCTCTAAACACGAGGGCGTGTATATACGGTCTGGCATCGAATTTCGATTCCGCTGGTCGATTGCGTATACGCTCGAGCACTCGAACTCGGTGGTGGTTCGAGTTTCTCGAGGACCTCTCGTTATTTACTGTCATCCGATTCGGCTACTCCCTGGAGCCGTCCTCGAAACGGCGAGGGCGGCCGTGGTGCACGGTCAAACCGAAAAGAAGGGAAACGTCCCACGGAAAGCTCTTCTCGACTACACGGGGCTTTGCCCGTGGATGGAAAATTAAATCAGATCGGCTCTGACAAAGCGACTCCGAGGTCCGCGTCGTATTTTGCAAGGCGAACCAGACGCACCAAAGGAATTCCTTTTTCCCTTTATATCCACCATTATTTCCCTGCTTTTTCACCTGTTTCCGCGTGGATTTTACTATTGTTACTCGAGCATCGAGTCGTCGAGAAGGTGAAGTTTTGTAAAAACTTCTTTCAATAAATTAACTTATGGTCTTCTTTTGAATTCTGGCACCGAGGAAGGGTTGAGGAAATTAGTCTATTGGGAATATAGTTATTAGGGTCATTCGAAGGTCGTTTAAGGTCCTTAGAAAAAATTTTACGGCTATTTAAAGACCGTTCGAGGGTCACTTTAAGGACATTCCAAGACCCCCAAGGTCGTTTCACGTCGTTCGAAGTTATTCCAAGGTCCTCCGAGGTGGTTTCAAGGTTACTTAAGCCAGCAATGGCCCTAGTGACTCATAAACCGCCAAACTCACTTCCTTCTAGGTACAAACGTAACCTGATTACTACCCTGCGATTTGCATAAACTATCGTCCATAAATCCGTACAATTAGCGTTTCCTTTAAAGTACTATAATTCGTCGTTCCTCGAAACGAGCGCGCTGCTCGATTCTTCCGAGCGATATCTCCGCAATAATTTCCACGTTTGACAAAAGAAAAATCACTTTCCCTCGAATTTTCCCCTAAAGAGTCAATCCCACACCCTTAACAAAAACCCGGCAATCCCCTGAAACATCCACGAAACATCCCCTAAGCGGTGCACAGAGGCATTTGAAATGCGTTTCAAGCGTGAATAACATCGCAGAAGGATGGTACACACGCATACACACGACTGAAGGAAGAGAAGTAGTGGCTGTCCCCTTAAGATTCAATCGGTGTGCACGCCGAACAAAATAATCATATCCCGGCCGGGCGGATTTCAATGCGTTTATCCCGTGGCCGTTTATCCCCTCGGTGGCGGCGCCATTCGGCCAGCAAAAAGGAACTCCCCTTATATACCCTGTCACCGGGCAGAGGCAAAGAGGCATTACTCGCGTAATAGCGATCTGAAAAGCGGAGGTACACTCGTTGCCGGTTTACCAGGTTTCCTAACAGTAATTTATCGGCTCCCATAGCGGCGCG
>NW_017100174.1:1063895-1073408 GCF_001263275.1 Habropoda laboriosa
CCTCCGCCAGAGATCGAAGATAAACGGCGTATTGTCTCGGTTGCAACGGCCGAAGAGGGAAGGGGAGAGAGAGTGAGAGAGAGAGAGCTCCTAGGAGAGGAGAATCGGCTGGCCACGTTGCTGCTCGTTCAAGGAGGCACAACGATCGTTCTTGCGGGCGCACCCCGAGTGTGTATGCAGATATCGAGGACGTAGGTGTGTTGAGGCCATTATGCTCGCTCGAAAGACTTCTCTTCGGGGAGTGTACGCGACCGATCTCTCTCTCTCTCTCTCTCTCCCTGTATATGCCTACACAGAGTTTCGTGTGCTCGTGCACACACAATCCATCGCGTTCAACCGCGTTATTATTCCGCCGTCGCGTCGCTTCTCTACTGCAGGGTGGGAGGAGCGAGAGAGGGAAGGAAGGGTTCTCGATAACAACGGAATAGAGGAAGAGAGAAGAAAGAAAGAAACGGAGAAAAGAGTGAGCAGGGTGAAGGTGGGCCGGAGGGGGTGGCCATTGTCGCGACGAGAACGGAAATTTTACGATCGTTATCGGATCCTCCCGTGCTTCGGAACTTTCCAAACTGAGTAGTCACCGTTCCGTCGTGCTCGATAAAGCGTTAAGTAGTTAGCGTTATAGCAGGTCGTGGCAGACAAGTGCGGACCTAGATGTTAGAGGCAGTTCCCTCGTCGATACATCCTATCTATCGCTAACACGCGACGACAAACCCGTAACTAGCAGCGTTTTATAACGGCCGCTTATTTTGCACGTCTCGTCGAATGCGGCACGATTGTTTGGTTAGCTCGGATGTGGTATTTGAGCTTCTGGTGTTTTACTGCTTTTCGTTGCCACGGGAGTTTTATGTGCCTGTTTTTGTACTAAACTGGAAACGAGGTTGAGATAGAGGTGACGGTAGGAATATGAGACATCGAAATTTTCATTTGTACACAGTGTCATTTTTGACAATCATTGGAAATTACGTTTCCTGAAGACTGTAACGTCCTCCGATAATGGTCATTGTCAAAAAAATAAAACGGGTATCCCATATTCCTGTGAAACTTTGTTAAAGTGGTGCAGTAAGTCTAATTTTGTTTAGATTAGGGTTCAGTTCTTAATTCGACAACACCTTTTTATCCAGCAAAATTTTCCGAATCTCTCGAGAAAGGGCTTCGGTAACGATTTGCACAGCAATTTCCACCAATTACCAGTCTCACACAGACCCCTCGATTCCTCCAGCGTTCCATAATTTTTCACCAGCGATTTCGCCTCGCCCCGTGGTCATTATACCGAAATTTATCATCGTGTCAGGCGTAAACAGCTTGGAGAGGTGGATCAATCGTGAGAATAGAAGAATCCACCCTCTGTCGCGGCACGAAACGAGGGGGAGGACGGATATTCTCTCCGGGATCGCGTAAATCCGATTACGAGGAGAGCAGGCAGCCGCGTTATAAATTCCCGATGAAAGTCGACGTTAGGGAAAATACAGAACCCTCTGACGCCTCACCCTGTTATCCTCCGTCCTCTCTCTCCTACTATCCACACATCGAGAAACACACCGTTCACACACCGTCACGTCCACCGTAGAATTTATTTATTTGCTTAACGCGCCTTTTATGAACCGGTAGCGGCTGGTGCGGGCGGCGTTCACGTTCGTTCGGCCAGTCTGTGAATAAAAAACGAGACTGACGGGGGAAATGAAAAGGGGGAGAAAAATGGAGCGAGAGAGAGAGGCGTGAAGAGGGTGGGACGGAGAAAAGAAACAGAGAGAAAAGAGAGACGGGTTGGACAATGAAAGAGAGGAAGAAGAGAGAGAGCGAGGGGTCGAGGGAGAGAAAGGACGGTAAATTAGTGGGCTTACACGCTCGGCAGCTCCCATTAGGCTAACGTAGCGAAGTATTATTAAGTCACAGGCCCGTCGTCGATAGTTACGGACGACCTCCTGTGCTCGTGGATAATAATAACACCGTGGACCCAAGACTGCGACGCGGACCCCGGGGATAATAATAACACAATAGACCTGCACGATGGGAAAAGCCAGGGAAGGGAAAAAAGCGGGTAGAATAGGCCCACGGGGATGATAGCCTATGGCTTGGAAGGAGCATAGGGACAGAGGGAAGGAACAAAGTCGAGTCTTGACCGAGCTTGTTTGCCAATTAAACGTCACGACACCAGGCGACATCGAAAAATCGAAGAGGACAGGGAGATCCTCGTCGGTGTCGTTGCTGGTATTGTAGGCGTTCACCACGCTCTCTCTCTCTCTCTCTCTGGCCTCCTGAGAGTCTATTGACACACGTCGAAGCGTTGTATATTTCTCTCGAGGCGGCTGCGAGTCTAATGAATGTCGACTGTGCTTCGTCCAACTTCTATGTACATGCTTGCTGTATCTATTTTTAACGAGGATACGTCTTTGAGCGTATGAGAACGTTCCAGTGAATTCATATTTTTTTCTTTTTTGCTTCGGTGTAATAATTAAAAAATACTAGAGTTATTTCTGCTGTTTCTTTTTGTTAAAACAATATATATGATAATAATACTTGTGGTAATATTGGTACAGGGAATGGAAGGATTATTTTCGTTCAGCCCAGCCCGAAAATTCTGTTCTACTTTTTTCCAAACATCAGACCCCATAATAAGCGTCTACATCTCCAACGACATAAAACACCATGCAGCCTGTCTTAAAACACAGTGACATTGTTCTCGCCACTTTCACCGTGATGAATGTCATCCTGGCCACCCTGCTAGAACCAGCGTGAGGTCGGCTCTTAATAGAGCCAATAAACAAAACTGTTCCAAAGACCCTCCGGGCCCACCTCTTGTCATTACACATTCCCACACACACACACACACACACACAGTTAACTCTGACTTTAATTCTGAATGGCATGGCCACCCCGTTACGACGTGCTGTTGAGGTTTTTCAGGGGAAAATAAACGGGGAAGAAAAATCTTCCACGGAGAAGTGGTTTTAGAAACGATTCATTTTTATTTTCTTCTTATTTAAACAAACACTGTAATAGCCTTATTTAACTACCTTCGCCGCTTCAACAAACGTAATCTTCTTAACTTCCCAATTTCAGTTAATTAATTTGCATCACATGAAAATGTACAAAATTTACACAAAATGCACAAAGACGTTCCCCTTTTTTTTTCAGCAAATTCTCACAAGTGTCTCAGTTTCCTTTCGACATCCTCGAGCACGTGAACGCGAATCGAGGAAGACGTTTCACAAAGAGCTCGTTGCCTTCCTCCTTCCTTTCCGCAAGTCTCGTCGCGGTCGTCGCCGCAATTTTACGAGTGCTAATTGCCAGCTTCGCTCACTCGCCACAAAACTCATTTTACCGCGAGTCGCGGAAGATGGACGAGAAATTATCAGTCCCTTTCCGCCGTTTCTCGTTCGTTCTTCGCGAGCTAGATCCGAACTCCCCCCCGCCGTCTAACCCAACAATTTTTCTAGCAATTCGAACAGCCTAGCCACGGTCAGCTGATCTGCATGACGAGCAACCAACTATCCTAGACTTATTACACGCGCTCGTAATGACACGCTGGGTGCCAAGCGGCAATATCCGAGTCGGTCGTAATTGGCCAAGAACGCTCTCTGCGGTGTTTAAATAGTCGTAAATGGATACGTATCTACCGTCGAAAAAGAAAAATGGAAAAAACGAAACTTTCGCAAGGATATGGTTAAGTTGAACGATTTCCTCGAGGAAACGCAATTTGAACTACGCGGTCATAATTCCCCCGCTGATTACGACTTGGTTTACGAGTAACCTGCTTTTTTTACACCGCAAAATTACCACACACGCGCGTATTTTTATAATTACTCTCGAAGAATGAATCCTTTCTCGTTTTCCAAATATATTTTACACTCGGACATAGTTTAATTGATCCACCCTGTATACACACGCGAACCCATCAGCGATCATTAGCATGCGACCAAGCCGCATTAACATAATACACGCGTCGAACGATTCAGCCGCGGCCTTCCTTACACCGACTTAAAGTCAATTCACCCGGTCGACTTCAAAAAAAACAAGACCCACTCAAAAATCGCTGAAAAAAAAAAAGGAAAACCTACTCGAACAACTAAAAGAAAAAAAAATCCAAAGTACACCCATGTTCCCTCGGTATTCCACCGTGTGTCTCCTCCTTTTTTTCTCGAATTCCCGACACGTTTTTAACCGGTATCATCGTTTCGCCCGTCATCGACGTCGCGCATCCCATGCAAAAACCATCCCGGCCAGGCCGGTACGAATTTTTAATTATGCATGCATGCGCGTCTGCGCGCAACCATGCGTTATAATACGAAATCGCGACGTAAAGGGGGAGGAGGAGAGGAGGTTGGGACGCGTGCAACAGAGAGACGGGGCAATTTAACGAGGAACGAGAGGCGATCGATAAACGATCGTCGGGTGCTGCTCGCCTCTACGGCTCGAGATTTTCGTGTCGTAACACGAACACTGGCGGGGCTTGCACGGTTAGTACAACACCGTGCCGCGGCCGCTGCAAATGAGTAATTATTCGGCACGCACGCTCGATCGCGTTAATCGCGCCGCTCTGCTTACCGCCCGCGGCTCCTGCACCTCCACCGCTTATAATCTTCCGGCCGCCTGTACGCAACCGTAGGTATACATATATATATGTGTACACAAGCGAAGCTGACGATTCGCCAAGCAACCGTCTATGCATATACGTGTAACACACGTGTGTGTGCGTGTTTATGTGTACAGAAGGATGCGGTGTACAGTGGCGGACGGTGGTGCGGCGGGAGGATCGAAGGAAAAGCGGATTACGATCGTCCACGATGAAGTCCACACGCCGTACTCCCCGTAGCACACCCGAGATGCACTCTAATCCGTGAGATACGCCGCGGCAAGCCGGCAAGCCGGTGCTGGAAACCGTGTGTGCCGGCTTCGCGCCATTCAGACACGCGTAATAATGCACGGCCGTGTAATAGCCGTGAATTGCGTTCGTGGAAGCGTCGAACGGTTCGGGGAACAATTATAAACGCGGACGGGGTGGCCGGCCAGAGGTGGCTAGGTAGGTAATTCGATAGAGTCCTGCATAGAGTGTGCGCGCCAGTCTGCCACATGGACGAGGTACCTCTGGTACAGGACTTGGGTCAAGCGTTACGGTATGGACAGGTTTGGGGGACGTGGGATGGACGTTCCTGCGATTACTAGAGGAGCGCGAAGGTAAAAACACGAGACAGGATGTGGCGGATCGAGAGTAAGGTGTATGTACCCGACGGTTCGGGGGACGTGGAGGTGGAAAGACGGTTGCGAATGTAATTCTGATGGGGTGGTTGTTTAACCAATTTGATACCGGGTTTAATTGGCAGCGATCTGAGGATGCTCCGGCTGGTTATGGTTATTGTCGTGGTTCTGCTTCTTATGTAAATGAATACGGTTTTATGACGGAGTTTTTATTGTTCAAAGGAGCGTAGATTTTGTAAATTATTATTATCCTGGTTGTGTTTCTCATGCAGACGAAGACACTTTTAAGGTAGAATTTTTATCGTTCAAAGGAGAATAGATTTTATAAATTGTTGTTATCGTGGTTTTGCTTCGCATGCAGATGAATGTATGTAGTTTTAAGGTAGGCTTTTTATTACTTACAACAGCATAGATTTTGTAAATTTCACGAAAGAATACCGAGAGAATGGTGGAGGATTGTGGACGAGGTTCTGATGGGGTGGTTGTTTAACCAATTGGACGGTAATACAGGGTTTAATTGGCACTGGAACGGTCTGAAGATACTTGTGGCTGATTATTGTCGACGTATGGTTATGGTTATTGTGGTGGTTTTGTTTCTCGCGCAAACGAATGTGCTTTCAAGGTAGATTGTTTATCATCGGAAATTTGATCAAAGAATATTGAAAAATAAGAACGCTGCAGCTACTCGGTATACAACACTTTCAAGGCAAGTGCGATCAATTTAAATCTACAACTGGTTGCCACATAGACGCAGAGTTTTGTATTTAAACTAAATTGTAAATTATTCGTTGCACGAAAAATATCCAAGGAAATTTATTTAAAATTGTTTCGATTACAATTTTAATTCGTCTAGAATGTACTTATCCCCATTTTTTTCGTATTTCGTGCCGAATGTACGTAAACAAATTTGTTCGATTTTCAGGTTAAAATTAATTTCAACTCTGTTAAAATTCATCTTGATTAATTCGTAATTTAAGATCTACAAATATGCAATACCACGTCAGCGGCACACCAACTATACACTTTAAAAATAACGTACAAACACTTTACAAAAATAAATATTTCGACCCAATTTAAACCATCGATTTATCAATAGAACACACCAAATCAATACCTCTGCTTTCTCAGAAATATATCGTACACGTGACATAGATTCGCGAATAAACGATTCGAATCTAGCAAAAGAAAAAAAACAAAATCCCTCATTTCACATTACCGCAGTGTCGTTTCAAAGTAAAAAAAAAAAAAAACTCTCGTTCGTTACCGAGCATATCTCACCGGTACAACCCACGAAATATACGGTATCCCCTCAAGTCCGCCGTGAAACAATCGGTGGAACCGCATTTCGAAACGCAACAGCACCGTGCCAACATCGACCATGATCCTCCGCGTTTCCGAGATTCTACACGCCGCTCATTGACTTTAATGCACTCGGCCCTTATACAGAGATCCGGGAGGGGAAGGATGGCAACGTAGTCGAAGCGTATGAGAAAACAGCGAACGCCAGCCATAGAGAGGAACAAAGATGCACAGAAGGTATGTCGAGGATGAAGCAGGGACTCGCGTTGCGGCGGCGGAGAAACGAGCAAAGCGACAACAGCATTTACGTCCGTACGCGCAATTGCACGAGGTGCAACACGTGGCGAGAGGTAGAAATTCAAGCGAGAGAACATATACACGGGGAGAAAGAGCGACAGAGAGAGAGAGAGAGAGAGAGAGAGTAGAATGGTCCATCGGGTGTATGGATGGTGAGTGCATAGCCATGGCAATGTCGCGGGCGCAGCAACTGCGTCTAATTAGCCGGTCGGCCGCGCGCGGAATTGAATTTCAATCGTCGTAATTCGCCGATTCGCCTGGTGCGTGGCAGGAGGAGAGGGAACGAATGTGTGCGCGCGTATGGGGCGAAGGGAGACGGTGACGACCGGGAGAAAACCAGAAAGGGGAATTGCAGAAGGGAAGGAGCGCGCGAGAAAACCAGTCGGTGAGGACGAAGAAGAAGCGATTCCTCCTCGCGGTCGTCCGGTGTAGCCACGGCCTTTTACGGTCCTCAGGCATGGATCGTTACAGTCGCAATTGCGCTTCGAGGCCTGTTGCGCGATGCGGCCCGCTCGTAATCGCGAGCCTCGGCTAATTAAACGTCGACGAGCGATCGTTAACGATACGCCGCGCCTCGTCGTAAAAGATCGTGGAATCTCGAAGCGTGTCACGGCTGTTACGCCGCGAGATCGATCGATCGAACCTCCAGCCTTGTATGTATATGTATATAGGAGCTTGTACGTACCTATATACATATGTATGTGTGTAGATAGTATGAGGTACGTATATATATATGCACGCACGTGCTATAAAGCGTTTGACGACGCGTCGACGTTGATTCGATGCCGGGCTGAAATATGACGGTTGTCGGGCTTTTCGTTTTTACGCGCGCGGGCAACCTCTCGTGCGAGAGAGGCCGATACTCGCGCCGAGTTCACGGGTTGGTAATCGAACCGCTTGTAAAAAGATCGACTGCTGTCTCGATTAAATTCCTCGTCCCCTGTTTTGATGCGTTAGGCGATGAACGTGTGGTTGGTTAGGTCCGTATGCGAGAGCAGGGGGTGCAACGAAGACACGTGTACGCTTTATGAAATTGTACACACTTTGTTGCACGCTGGATGTATATTGCCCGGTGTATCGAGTTAGATCTGTCGAGTGATCGGTGGTATCGCGGGGGAATTAGCGGGGAACCTTGCTCGAGGACATTTGAAATTCCCGCCAAAATAGCAAAGTGTACGAAAAGATTAGAACAGAAAAATTCGTTCTTATTAATCAGAACGTTGTTTCAGTTTCGCGAAGTTGCAACGAAAATTGCGACACGAGGTAAACTAAATAAGTTGCGTCCGAGTCTCTTATACGGACTGGAAGAATTTAGATCAATCAGAGAGTTTCCAAGAATTCGATCAAACTGCACTCTATCCTCGCTCAATAACCACGATCTACGAGTAAGGAGAGGATTGAGCTCTTCGCGAAACATTAAAGGAGCTCCTCCAAGAGAGTCAGCCTGTGGACCAAAATTGGCGACTCCGATGGCCGGGAACGGTTATTGGGATTAGTACGTGGTTTACAAACAAACATACCCTTATTAACTGAAATTACATCCCTAATTACAGGAGCACGGGAAATCGAGAGAGGAGAGAGAGTGCTGCACGATGTAATATTGGAATAACCTTACAACATCGATCAACGTCGAGCCGTTTAACGAACACCGTATCAAATGGCTGGGGCTCTGTTACCGCTTGTACAGCTTTGAGCAACGATTTCGTGATAAGCGTTATTGATTTTATTACGATCCTCGTTTTCGCGGGCAAATATCATAAACGTTAAGCACACACGTTTATACGCCGTTCATATACATACGTAAGTATGTAAATACACGTACCATCGACACGGGACAAGATGAAAGGCAAAAAGGGGGGAGAAGAAATAAGACGGAGAAAAAATATTCACGCGTTACATCGGACAAAAGTGTAGCATTACGCAATTAACCGGCTGCACGGCGATTAAATTAACCGGTATCCGAGCGAAGCCCCGTTATAAATCTGCCCCGTGTCTCGTACACAATCCGCATTATTACCCCCACCGTTATGTCCAATATCGTTTCGCACACCTTCTTATCTCACCCATCGTTCAGATTCGTCGTACATAGGTCATCTTCGTTCTCGAGGCCACACGTTTCCGGACCTATTCCAAAATCTCCCCTTCGGTATACTTAAGTGGATATTAGGTCAACCTGTGAGTAATGCCCGAGCTGCATACACTGCTCTGCTCTTTGAAATAAATTATTGTGCACTTCTTGTGGTGAACTGTGTGTGTGTTTTTAAATCCCTGGCGGATTTTCAAACTCGTTCTTTTGGGAAACGAGGCCTTAAACGAAAAAGTGTTACTCTCTTTTTTCGTCTTACTTTTGCATTTAGAATCACCGTAGACCGGTTCTACCACGATTTTGGGGACCATTTGCCAATATGTGTCAATGTCGAATCCACTGAAACATTTTCTATAGATTTGGTAAATATCGGTAATTTTGTGATTTGGCAATTTTACAGATACGGTAAAAACGTTGTCACCTAAATCTGAAAAATTTTTGAGAATACTTTTGAGACACTGCGTATATGTATATACGTGTAGATTCCCAGTTGAAGGGGGAAACAGGAAGAGAACCCCTCGTAACAAAGATCAGGAACCTAATCTGAGCAAGAGGAGCGACAGCAAGGCAGGCAGAGGCAGAGCGGGAACAGCAACAGCGTCAGGGGTGGTTTCACCGAGACGGGTCCGTAGATG
>NW_017100174.1:1073501-1087329 GCF_001263275.1 Habropoda laboriosa
ACAATGGCGAAACGACATCGGGGCGAAGGCGGGTGAGAGGAGGGCCGTTGAGCATCAGGCTCGTTCCCGTATATATCGGGGAGGTTTATGGCCGACATCTGCGGCCAGTTTTGACCCCCTGGCGTGACGAAACAGCGAATGCCAGATAGTACGGGCCAGTCAGCCGGCAAGGGTGGTTTAAGGACACTAACTGGCCGAAGGGTAAAAGTAAGAGAGAGAGAGAGAGAGAGTGACTGGTTTGTGTCGCTGTTGCTTGCTCCTGACTACTACTACTGTCGTACGCGAAATGGTGGAAAGAGCGGTGTATAAGGGGAGAGGAGTGGCAGTAGAGTTGGCTACGCGGTAAATCGACCGTTAAAAATCTTCCATGGCCCCTGAGTGTAATTCTGTTAGTCGTTTCCTCACGCGACCGTGACGACCGTGACGAAATTCCCTTCGTCGCCGAGGTCGTGCCTCTCCAACATCGTCAGCAACCGTGGATCCTCGTTCGTCGTCGTCGTCGTCGTCGTATTCGTCGTCTACGTTGCTTCTCCTCCAGCCCGTGACGCCGGTTTCTCTCCTCTTCTCGAGTATATACCTACTGTACACGCGTATAAACGCCATGACCTGCTCATTCGTTTTCCTGCCCGAGTACCCTGACTTCCGTTCGACGTGTGAAAGAAGTGTTTTCCGCAAGGGGAGTCGCACGGAAAGGAATTTTCTGGACACACCCGTGGATTTTACGCTCGACGAGGATCATGCTTCTTTCGTTCCTTCTCTCTCTCTCTCTCTCTCTCTCTTTCATTCCCCTTCTTGGCTTTATACTTCTCGCCTGTTCTTCGTCGTTCTCTTTTCTTTTCCTCTCCGCTTTTTATCCTCGGTTGAGAATCATCGTATGTACAAGCAACTCCAGACGGGAAACATTGTAGACAGAAATTAGTTTTCTGTATCGTGCTTTCCTTCGGTAAAATTACAAAGACGATACACCGCGGAATCGCGTACCGCCGCCTCGCTTTTTATTTCGCGCGTGTAGATACCTTTCCGCGACGGTGGATAATAACGAGTAATAAGCTAAGTGAGCCGTGCAAAATTTTCACCGCCATTCCCGCCGGAATAACGAACCCCTTTCCTACGTGTCGTTCTTAATAACACCGCGTCTTACTCCGCCATTTATACCGTAATTTCTCTTTCTCCGTATTGTTGGAACTGAAATTGCGCCGTAATTTCTGCTACTCCCCTTCCGCTGCTCAATCTTTTTCCTCCCTCCCTTTTCTTCCCCGCTACTGTTTCCTTTTTTGTTAATCCACAACGACGACCACAAGGATACACTTTACTTCCTCGAGAAAAGGTTTCAATTAAAGAACCACGTACCACCAGCAGCAGCCAAGAAAAATGCGCCTAGCCCGCCTATCTGTCAAACCCTCACCCTTCACCCGTGTTACTTCACAAATGTGCATTATACGGCACTCCGCGAGGCGCGCGCAACTCGCTGGCGGACGCACTGTTGCACACCGAGAACACTATATTCGAGCACGCGTTACACGCCGTGACTACACGTGTATCACGTCCCGTGCGGCGCAGATATGGGCCAATGGCGTGGGGCGTAGGGGTGACGGTTATTTGATTACCGTATCCGCGCGGCAATAACTCTCCTGCAAGCTTTTGTCGCCGGCGAAGAGAGAGTGAATGGCTCGAGCAGGACCGCTATTACCTCGAAACCTTGCCCGGTAGAAAGTTTCTCCATTCTTTTTTCCACTACTTCACGCCACGTAAGGATTTATTTACCGACCAATCTCCGAACGACGAAAAGGCAAATAAGATACACACGCTCCTCTCGCGCCTCCAGGTAAACCGCGCCACCAGCTATCGGTTTATGAACGAAAGCGGGTGTTGCGATACGAGAAGAAAGAGAGGTTCCTTCTCGGATCGTGGTGAAAGATAAAAGGCAAGAAGGAGTATCGTCCTTAAAAATCACGTTTGAAAAGTTTTCGAAAGAAAGACGGAAAGAAGAAGCGGCGGTATGTACGGACAGGCAGAGATTTAATGGGAAAGTTATTGGCAATACCCGTGAAAACCGGATCGTTATATCAAATAAAGGCCTCCGGTTTTGCGATAATTAACGAAATTGAAATCACCAGGGACATTCCCACGCCAGTGTGCAAGGAGGTTCGAAGGCCACGGACCCGGTCTGTAAAGCGGGTAATGCTTGGATCAGGCTCATTAATTAATCCTCCTTCGTGGAAAAAAGAAACCGACCGACCGACCACTGGCCGCGCCAGGGGAAGCACGAAAAGAATAGGGGCAGAGAACGATGAGAAGGCAGAAGAGAGAAGAACACACACACTCTCTCTCTCTCTGTCTCTCTCTGTTCTGTGGCCAGGCTGTTTCTCGGGTTACCTGGCCAGGGCCCCGGATCCATAAATACACTTCGCCGTGTTAATTCCGTGTGCCGAGCAAGGGGCCGAGCCACTACCGGTATTAACGAACGTCCACGACGCGCGGTTACACCGCGCCACGGTCGGTGGAAAGTGGCGGGGATAATTTCGAGAGCTCACCCATCCCGTGAGTCGGGGGCAATTTGTCTCCGGGCGTTGGATAAAACGTCGACGGCGGTGTGTTATTTGTAATTTGGATAACGGTACGCCGCTGCCAGAACCGCGGAAGACATTTGTCAAGCCGTGAACGCGAGCCGGCTAGATTCGTTCCCGCGGCGGCGGCGGTGCCTATTCCGCGATATTCCACCATTTTCGGCAGACAAACTGATCGACGCAACGCTTCTCTCTTAATTTCATTTTATCGCCGCTACCAAATGGTGATTGTTGGTTTGACTTTTCTTCTTTTTTCAGATCGAATTAATCGAGCTTGCAGAAAGATTCATTTCGGGAATAGGGTTTTCTTTTTTATATTCTTCTCTGTTGAAAATGTCACGAACTTGAAACGAACAATTTTTACAATTCTGACGCTGATAACGTTGGTGAAAAAAATAGGAAAAATGATTATACGTCAGAAAAACATATTCTCACTTTAGAAATATGGGTGAATGTGTGTTTACTTGTTAATTCGGTTTCAACTTGGAATAAACAATTTTAGTGAAAAAAATGCAAAAAAATTAATTTCGTTATTTCCGGGATAAAGAAGAATTAAAATATACTTTTATGCGACATGAAACCTATCTCTTCGTTCGTACGCTTAAAGATAAATTAAAAAAGGAAGAATGTTTAATACATCGACAATTTTCTCCACATTTTATAGCACGGGATTGGTTCATTTCGAGAGGCTGCTTTTGCCAAAAGGCGAGAGCATCCTCCACCCCTCGATTCGTTCCGTCCTTTCATTCCTTGCTGTTTTATATCATCGTTTTTCTCCGTCCTTTTGTCCGTTTGTGCTTTTTCAAGCCACCTATTAGACCCGGTTCCAACTAGCGGCCACACTCTGCCCATTGCCGTATTTTTAATTTCACCCGGTGGTTCTTTTAAATGCACTCGCTAATTGTATCGGACGCGGTTAACGAAATTAGCACGGTGTCGCTTGCAATTACCGGCAAATCGTTCGTTTCCAGTCGAACGTACTATTTTCTCTCTCTCTCTCTCTCTTCTTTTCCCCTCCTGGCCAAATATTGGCCCGCTGTTATTTCCCCGAAACGATCCTTCGGCTAGCTGCTAACAGTAGATCCTAGGCCCTTGGAAGGTTCGCTTAGAAATTCGATCCACGGGTATTATAGTCCACAATACGTGGGAGGGACCGAAGAAGGAACAACCATTCCGAGAACCTCAACTTTTAGTTATACGAAAGTTGTACACCAAGTATCTGATGTCACGTTATGTAGTAGTAGATAACATCAATTTCGTTCACTGCTGATTTCGATTCGCCTGTCGAATCCGAGAACGCTCTTTTGTACACACACAGGCACACACACACACGACGAAGGAGGAGGAGGAGGATAAAATTGAAACGACAGGACGAAACAACTTCGATCTTTCAATTTTACCCCGCGATTAATATAAATGTGATTAATATTTTTGTCTCACCGGGTACCACGTTTGATCGATGCACGCCCGATATACAAATTGCACGTTATTAGCGGCCATTCGACGTTCAATTATTTCGGAGATCCGTTTGAAACGGAGAGAGGCTCTTTCAAATATATTAATGGCCGGCCCGCAGCGCTCGATCATCCTCTCGCAAATCCTCTTCAACTTGGCGAGACGTACGTATACTCTCATTCAGGCAGAAGTCAAGCTCTTAGATCTTTCCCCTCCTTCTCCCTCCGCGAGGCGGATGAAGTGGACGTTGGTCCCGTAGAAGAGGCGGTTGCCCGATGCACTCAGCCAATTATAATTAATTAAACCAGCTCCTCGACGTTTTCCCTGGCGATTTTCCGAGCAGGAAATTCTCGCGTACACCCGCCGCCACGAATAGAACAGAGGCCTGCCGCGTAATGGCGGCCAAAGTAATATTTACATTGTGGCGAATGACTTCTTTCGCATTTAACACAATGATCCCGGAGAAACGGGCCGGCGGGCTATAGATCATGAAACGGACGCGCGCGAATGAGCACACCTGTTCCAGTCTGTGCGCAAATTACCGGCTCCATTAAACACCGTGATCCCACGAATTATATTGCAAAACGAATTTTTCAATGATAACCATGATACGCGTAATACCTGTAGGTTAAACGCTCTGTATAAAATATATATGTACGACAGAACGGTTGGGGGCGGGGAGAGATCGAGTGAAATTTTTTTTGCGCCAAATTCAATTTTCCACAATGACGAACTGAAATATTCTCGTCAAGCTTCCATTTATTTTCACACCTACAAATTCTCCTCCGTTCGAGCCTACCATTCGTCTAGCGAGACACTCTGTACAGGACTGAAGAAAAAAGTGATGAAAATTTGTACCGTTCGACTCGAATGATAAACATAATTTCCACGAGGGAATCGGATTAAAGAAATAAGCCAGCCTCTTGGAAGTTGGCAATAGAGCTCGGTAGCATCGTATAAGAGACCGTATTCTTCAATGCGGTTGCCGAGGTCGCCGTGGGTTGAGAGCACCGGCGCGGTTAGCCGCGACGACCGCAGCGACTGGTTCTGCCGCCTGCCGGCGTCTCCCTCACCCTCGCAATTCACTCTAACAGCCGTCTCGCTCCCTCTACCGGTGCCTTTGTCTCTGTCTTCCTTCCACCCTTTCTCCGTCGATCTCTCCTCTTTACTCTCCATAGCCGAGCGCGTCCATGGTCGTTCGGTGAGCACCGAGCCGCACCGAGGACACGTATCCACCGAGCGAACACGGGCGAACACGCAAACCGGCTGCGGCAGGCAGCAGGCAAGGCGGCTCCGCATAAACCGCAGCCGACCAAGCGCGACCGACAGCTTCGCCAACACTCCACGGCACTGCCTTATATTCCTTCTTCGCCCCGGTGGAACAAGATAAAGAGCGGTGGAACCAGACGGAACGAGTTAGAACGGGACGGAGGAGGGAAGGAAAACGGTGAAACGATAGCAGACCGACCAGCGGAGCGGCGGAAGGGGGGAGTCGAAGGGGAAATAACGGCGGGGAGGGTTTGGTGAGCGTTTCTGTGCATCGCGCAAAAAGTTCATGGTTGGCGATAAACAGAACTACCATCGCATCGTCACTAGCACGGCACGTCACGTATTTATTTCATTAGGAAGGGTCCTGCACCACCGCCTCCGTTGTGCGATGCGAAAAGGAGGCGAGGCGAGAGGCAGCAGCGGCGGCGCAAGAGGGGAGGGGAGAAATTGTGCGGAGTGCTTTTCTGTACATATGTATGTATATATCCCATCCCGCGTTCCGCGAAGCATGACAATGGGGTTTTCTAATCCTCCTTTGGATTAAGGGTCGAAAGCAGGGCTCGGTGCACGGTGGCGGCAGGGCGAGAGAGCTCCAGGTAATGGGATCGACGTTTCGTTATGTTACTTTTCCATTCTCATCCTCAGGCCTCTATCCTCGACATCCCTCTCTCCCTCTTGGCCGCCACGTCGCACACACACCACGGCTGCGCCAGGCCTTTGGTGTCTCGGTTCGTAGGATCCATCCCACAGAGCCCTCCTCTCCTTCCTACCCGGTCCGTGTTTTTCCTCATGTAGCCCCCTATTTTTCATGTTTCGCTGCGGCTTCGCGTAGCACCTTCATTCCGTATAGGAACATCCGTGGGGCTCGAGCAACGACTCCGCGCGGACCCAACGCACCGGCGTCAACTCAAAAAGTATCGTTCTCATTGGTCGAGGTCGCGCTTTCATTCGACTCTTTGCGGCGATCGTGGCACGCGGTGGGGTCTGGCGCGCCACCATTGGCCAAGTCGTGGCTAGACGCGCTCCGATTGGTCGAGGCGGCGAGCGACCAGTCCGCGCGGAGCAGTTCCTTTACGAAGCGAGCGGACGATAGCGGCAATCAAGTAGGAAACTGCTTGGGACTGTGTGCTCCGCGATATTCACATAGGGGCACCCCCTTGCCACACGCATAGAATCGTACACTCGCTACACACCGATACTCGGACACAATCGCGTTCGATGCGCGTGTATATATTCCGTCCGCACAGCTTGCCTTCACTCGCTCTCTCCTTCTTCCCCTTTCGCTCGCTCTCTCTCGCTCTATCTCTCTTCGTCTTTCTCCGTTGCTCTCACTTTATAGAGGCACGTTGTAGGGGTTGGGAAAACGGGTGGAGGCGCCATATTTGTGGTGGTGTGGGAAGTGAGGGAAATCACGAGTGGCGAGAGAGGCAGTCAGAGCGAGCGAGAGAGAGAGAGAGAGTTTATGCGGACATCCGTGTCAGCCCGGTGACGGCCATTTTGCGAAAAACTTTCGATTTGTTTGCACACGCCGAGCGAACCAAGAGAAGCAACTAATACCTACGCGTATGCATGGCACGCCGTGTTCCGCGCCCTGTCCTCTCGTTTATTCGACCGTATCTGCGGGACCGAAAACTTTCGAGGCTTCCAGGTCTCTTCGTGCTTCAACTTGCAAAAATCGCCGGACCCTGTACACCGGCGGAATACACGATTCGTTGCTTGTACGATATCGGCCACGAGCTAACGATGTATCTCTCTTTCTCAATTGTGTCTGTTTAAAGCGAAGCACCGGCCGGCCCCGGAGATAATGGAGCAGCGACGGCGCGGCTCGAAAAAAGTATTCCGAGAACCATGCGTTCCCTTAGTCATTCCATTGCGTTCCGTGAGATTGATACTTTGAATTGTCTAGATTCCGAAGGTAGTTGAATTTATGTAGTCGACAAATATTGTTTGCACACACTCTTGTTAAACGCGGTATCAGCGATAATAAGCATTGGTGGAATGGAAAAAAACGAACGTAATCAACATTGATAAATGGGTTCGTTGAAGCATCTTCCATTAATCCTGAAATAGTAGGTAGTCGGTGGGAGAAAATTTCACAATGCTGATACAATGTGAAAGAAACGCTGTGATTTAAAATAATTCATAGTTAGGAAGAGAGGGAGAGAGAGAGGGAAGGAACTGTGAGAGCGAGAGAGATAGGTAGGAGAGGAACAGAGCAAACATATTACGTTAATCGTGTACATAATAGAATCCATGTATATCGTTCGATTGCGCCATGCTTAACGTGAATATAACCGTTCATTTCAAACCCGATTAATTACGGTCAACTAAAACGGCCCTAAAGGCATGGTCGGGTCACTCATCGTGTCAACGCTGTGCCGAAATCACGATGGACGTGTCCGAGCCTCATCGCCTGGCCGATAAAACAGATCAAGTGTACGATAGGGACACGACAGGTGCTATGAAATAGAGAGAGTGCCAGAAAGCAAAAAGAGAGAAGGAGCGAGGAGCGAGAAAGAAAGAGGAGGGACGGTACCGACGTTTTAACGAGCCGTGATTTTCGTGCTCGCCTTTTCGAGACCCTTACGTAACGCGACTTAATTGTGAAGGAGCTATCGCGCCGGTTAATACGAGCGTCGAGAACGAGGAGAGACATTCGAGGGGGTGCTTGGCGGGTTTAACTGTGGAGTAACGGCTCGTCGTAGTGGGGGAAGGGAAAGATTGCTCTGGAGGGGATACTATCCCCACCACTTACTCGTCCATCAGTCGCTCCGAGGCCGTTGTAGAGAGAGGTTTGTTCTTGTTGGCCGTCTGTACGCTTCACGTTTCGTGCTCGCTTTCACGTTTGCGTTCGCCGGTTTCTTTGGATCGGTGCTCCCGCTCTTCGATTCTCGGACGTGCCTTCTCGCTGCCAGAAAAGTTTTCCTCGTGGTTCATTGCAACGGGAAAGACGTGTGCGTGCTAGTGTTGGTAAACTTAACCTCAAAAGTGGCGGCGGGCCACACCGTTTAGGGTCGTAAACAACTAAGTGCAGTGTCTCTGTGTGATGGTGTTCCAGCATTAAGGAAGTGAAGTCGTGTATGTAGGGGGGAGGGAAGAGAGCAGTTTCTCTTCTTTCGTTTCAATCCGACGGGGGAAAAAGAAGCTTCCTTCGCGCATTCTTAACGCGGTTATCGCTCTGTTTTACCGACCGTATAAAGGGCACGCCACGCTCTTCGTGCCAAACGGGATTCTTCGTGGCGTCGGCGTCACGTCTAACCTCAATGAACGTAGAAGGCGGTTGGAATAAGTGGTGACACGAGTAGTTTATCGTTCGAGACGAGGTGGAAATCGTATATCACCGATGAGAATGCGGTAGTGGCGGATGACAAACACACCAATGGATCATCGTCGTGCATCCGAGGCGGGGACCTTCTCGATCGAAACGCATCGACAGAACCGCGGGCAGTGCCGTCCTAAGGGTTGCTCATCCTCGTAGCCCACGCGGGCGATTTGAATTCCGGTGGTTTTTTGTTTATCGTTCGTTCGTTCGTTCTTCTTGTTGTTGTTATTTTGTTGTCGTTCGGTGTGCCGCGTGACATGAAGCGTATCGCTTACGTGATTTGAGAACGCATACGACAGTGTTTCTATTTTCTACCAGTTTGAAACCAGAGAGGAAACATGTATCCCAGTGCTGGAATCAACGCAGCCGCTGTGGCCGCTGCCGCTGCCAGGCATCCGGTGAGTAAAATTCAATTCCGTTTCAATCTTTTTCTGCCTCTACCGTTCCATCGATTTTGCGTTCTTTGTAACGTTATTCATCGCTGTACTTGCTTCCAAATATTTCTTTCGAATAATTTTCCAAATTCCTCTCTTATATTACACCTCGAAGAAATTTTATTGCCGGTGTAACGCCCTTTCACATTTCGAAAATTTAAAAAAACACTACCATAGTGTGATTCTGTACACGTTACGCCTTTGTTACGCGGTTTGAACGATTTGTACCGCGTAAGGCGATCTCGCTCGGGGCCCAGCAGAAACTTGGCTCGAGTTTCACGTGCGCATGGAGTCTCGCGTATGCGCGCGATATTCCGATCGCGTTCAGTGGCGTAGAAACCAGTGTAACACCTTTCGACGATCGTCGTTGATCATATTACCACCTCTTTCCGTGGAATTTTTACCAATACACCGCGCTCGTACTATTATGGTACAAGATCCTTGTGTTGTACTCTCGTGTCGAAGGGAACGAACGGTGCGCGCGTGCACGTCAAAACATTCCCCCCTCCTGCTCGAAATGGAAACGCCAAACGACGTGAAGCTAGCGAACGATAATAATACCGAACGCGCGCGCGGTTTCTTCGCGCGCCTCGCTTTCCTGCCGCTGTTAATGCGGTCACGTGCGTCGCGGTGCACACATTTATCATGGTCGCGCGTATGCACGTGTGTGTGTGCACATGTATTATACGTATAGTGTTGGATACACGTGCCTTTGGGACCAGGGGCGTGTATAGATACTATATGTGCAACCCCAACTCGTTTCGAGATTTCGAGATATCGAAGCGTTTGCCGCATGGCCGCAAATCCCGTTGCGAATTCGAGGTTAGCCGTGGACCGTGTAAAAGCCGCTTCGTCTCGCCGCGCTGCGAGGACGTGGCGGTTAGGAGGGAGGGGGGCAGCCTATTGATCCGTGAATCGAAGATCCTTTTCTTCGCGTGTCCTCCACGTAGCGCTACGGATTTCGTGTTCAGCGTTTAATAGCCAGCTACAATTAAAGCGTCTCGCTCGTTGTACATAACCATAACGATGTACGAGATTGGTGAACTACGTGCCTGTGTATGCATGCATACATATATACGTGTGTACCGTGTAAGCATAGTTTCACGGCGTGTTTTAGTCGCTGAAATTCTTGCCGGTCGATGAACAGGATATTATAAACGGCTTGTGGAACGAAGAGAGGAGGAGCGTGGCTTTTTGTCAGAGTATTCAATGCACGCCATATATTGAATAATAATAACAATAATAATACTTTCTTGCGGAATAACAGTCGAACAATTACAAAAATAAAAATAACATAACGATAGAAAAGAGAAATATAGCAGGGGGACAATTATTGTTACAACCGTGTGTATTAATACACTCAAGCGTACAAGATAGGTATAACCTTGGAAATTGTAAACAGATGTATGTAAAAATACGCGCATAAAAAGCGAAGTACAGCTAGACTGTTTTTAAGCCCACTCTGAAACAGTAACTATACAAACATAAGTGAACTTAAGCAAAAAAGAAGGATAAAAAGGTATGTAACGACGTAAGAAAAGCGAGGAAATATGTAAAAACATAATTACGCGTAGTCTCGAAGGATAAAGGCATTTGGCGGCGCGTTTGAAAGGGAAGAGGTTTAAGAGGGGCAGAGAGGGTGTTATAATAATACAAGGAAGTATGGAAAGAAACATCGTTAAATTTCAAAGTATGATGAGGAGAGATTGATAGGGGGTAATTATTGCCGGATTCATTTATTCTAATACGGCGATAATGGAGTGGAGACGTTAACGAACACCGGCTAAACGCGTGAGAATGCGTATATTAGAAACAGGATATTTTCGCGTTCAGAGTGACGCGGAGAGCAGCAACAACAGCCGCCGCTGCGGCCGTGGCGGCGTGTTCGCGCTGGGGAAAAATTACATCATTCACCGTTGCCATTATATCTGCCCTGGCCCCGATAATCATAATAATTAGAGGCGAAAGCAAAAAATCAGCCATTACTTTGTATTATAACGGTGTGTTGTCGGGTGGAGAGAGGGACCCCTTCTCTTGGATAGAATAATGAAAGCCTCATCTGGCCCATCCCTAATAACAGGCGTTACACCGGATGCGGCTCGGCGATATTGTAGCACGTGGTAGGCAGCGGGGAGAAAAGAGGGCGAGAAACGCGACGAACAGAGACGGAGTGAGAGAGAGAGAAAGCGTGGATGAAAAAAGAGGGGGAGAGGAAAAAAGAGCACACAGAGCGAAAGAGTCGCGGCTCTGTCTCCCTCGTCGAAAGGCTGTGACAATGTTGTGGAAAAAGGGTGACTTTGGGCGAGTGCCGTGAAGAAGCAAAACCGGAGTGAGACAGATTGCGCGGAGATAAAAAAGGATGCAAACATCGCGTTGCCTCTCGCTCTATTCTAGTACGGGCGAAGTGGTGGGGGGGAAGAGTCGGTGCTGCGCGTCGGTGGCGAAACACTCGCGCATACACGGTATTAGGCGGACATAACCTTCTGTAAACCGTTGGCATATACACTCTCGCGACGGGCCCTGATTCAGCAAATATTGATGCGTTTAATCGGCCCGTTTGCTCGGACGCTTCGTGCAAGCGTGGTTCGTTGCGTGCACAGCTGAAAAAACTTTCGAAAACTCGATGAAATCGAATACAACCGTACGGAATATATATATATGCGTATATTTTTATTTCTATATTCGTTTGCTGCGCATGAATCCATCGGAACACGAGTAAACAACTCGATTGAATTTCACCAACCAGACACATTTTCTAGTAACAGGAGCTCTTTGTATTTTCGTTACGAAGCAAAGAACATTTAGTCTGGGCGTCTATTAGGAGGTCTTCTTTTTAGTTCGCTCGGTTTCAGGAGCTTATAACTTTGTGCAATTTGTCGGATATCTTTGTAGAGACGTATCTTACACGTCCAAAAATCGTACGAGAAAAATATATAAGAAAGAGAGCCCCCCCATTTGCGGATGAAAACTTCCATTTAAGACGAGGGTGGGAAACGTTTTCAAGCAGCGGAACGATAATCGTGCGATTTAAAGGCTTCGGGGGGCGGTCGAGGCGCGCGATGCTCATGGTAATGCGTCGCGTTCGAAGCACGCCGGCGGGGCAAGCGAGCCGAGGCGAATCGAGTCCGCGCTGTCGGCACGGAAATATGGAATCACAGTGATATCTTGAGCGTCACGTCGTCCATTATGCTGATGCGCCCGGTAAATTTCACGCATTATACTCCCATTATACGTTTCCTGGCCGAGTGGAATCGCGATCTCGTGCTCCCGCTCGCGGTAATTACACGCTGCTGCTTCTTGTTCACCAAGGGGGAAACAGAGGGGTGGGGATTGAAACGGGAATAGAGTAGAGAGGGGGGCGATTGTTTTAATTTCGACGTTCTCTGCCTGGTTCCATAGCTGGGCGTTATTGCTTTCCGTTTATATTCCTTTTCGCCGTTTGATATTTGTTCATTCCTTTTCTCTCTGTTTTTCTTCCTCTTTTTTTTTCGTATCTCTCGTTGCTTTTCCTTTTTGATTTCAGCCGGTCATTTTTCACGTATACAGGTAACGGATTCTATCGTTGCCTATCGATATACATCTGCGTTTTTGCTCGTTGATACAATTACCCGTGCTGAACGGATGCGACGACCGGAAAAAAATCGTTTTCGCGCGACCTACTGTATGTCGGCGAAAAGAGAGCGTGTGCCTGACTGCGCTCGATGGAGTGTGGCCAAATTGTATCCTTCTATAACATTTATTCGGCACCTGGGGCGCGTATTGCTTCTCTCCCCCATCCTTCTACCAGGCTCGCCTGGTGTGTGACGCGACATATTGTCTCTTCCATTACTCTCTGAACTGGTGCACTCGAGATTCACTTACGCTCCCCCTCCCTCTTTCTCTCTCGCACACACTGACTGTTATTGTACACCGGGAACCGTGTACGATCGTAAAAATCTTGTCGATAAAAAGGGAACGTTGTATCGGCGGAGAAGCGTATCGAAGTGCCGTAAAACAAGGGGGGTAAAAAAGGAAAGAACGGAGGGTAAAGAATAACGCGGGCGGTGGCTCACTTTCGATAAGAACTCAGAGGGAGAGGTAGAACGTAAAAAGACGATTCGAGTGTCGGTGCCGGGATATCGTACTGTGTCAAAGGTTCACGAAATGGATACCGATAAAACGATTCGAATTCTACAGCGCGAACGGTCGCGCACGTTCGCCTAGTTTTCCCTTCAACGAGACCAAAGATAATTAAATGGACGAACGCTCTTCTTTATCGGCTGGGCTTCCCCGTTTATAATTGTTATTTGTAAGAGTTTTTAACGGGTCCCACGATAGTCGCCAGATCCAGAGTGGGGTAGAGGGTAGGCACACTGAACTTTAGCTGGTGAAGTAGCTTATTACGTTAAATGGTTTTCTTTCCGATATCGAGGCGAATTAATCAGCGAAGATGGCTTCCAACTGTTCCCTGTGTTTTTTTTCTTATCTTTTTTCTTTTACTTTCTCACTTTGTGAAACAGATCAGGCCATGGGGACAGAGTTGAGGCGTGCAGGTGCTCCAGAGAACGTATAATCCCCACGAGGGGGGTAGCTGTGCGAAAGAGACGAATAACTGGAACCAGGGAGAGAAGCATCCCTCGGTCCCTGCCGAAATAATCCCCTGACTGGCGCAACAATGGCCAGAAACGAACCCCCGAGCGTGAAGCGTAATACCCAGAGTCCTCAGGGTGCCGTAAATTGGTCCACTGGGAGAGCAAAGGAGAAGGGTGGCCTGCGGGAGTACTTTACTCGTGGACCCTCGC
>NW_017100174.1:1087365-1130343 GCF_001263275.1 Habropoda laboriosa
CTTCTGTTTCAACGAGGAACATCCTACTCGAGAAATCCCACAGTTAACACGCAGTCCGTTTTCTTCTTACTTATTGCTTTGCTAATCATTCCCGTGTATGCGGTTTCCCTTACGTATACAATTACTTTCAAAAGTAGCTGGACGCTGTATAGGTTTGCGTTTCTAGCGATGTTGTTTCGGTTAATTACGGTGGGATTGGGTTGACGCTTTTTCGTTTAACGCGTTTGCTTATACGGTGAGTTAAAAAAGTATTTTAAAACTGAATAACTTTTTTAAAATTTTACCGAACGGCTTGAGTTTTTTAGTAGACGACGTGTAAAGGAAATTTTGAAAAATTGTTATTGGGCGGAATAGCGGAGGAAATAGCGAAGGTCGCTTTATTGGAGCATTTCTATCTGAGAATGTAAAGGGAAATGAAAATTGTGAAAATCGCAGTTTTTAAGGACTTTCGGACTGTAACTGCAATAAATCTGAATTCTTACATCTATCGATGCGTGTCGCTGGTTTCTGCGTCGACCCAAATTTTTTGCACGTCGTAGGACACTGCAGTACAAATTAATTCACAATTCTAAATATGAATATTTTTCGCAGCATATGCGACTCAGAGTGTATTGCCCAGCGTGCTATCTTGTTAATTATTCTTTCGTTAATCTCCGAATATTTTCGGCAGTAATATAGCGCCAGCCATAGTTGGAAGGTATCGTTAAAAAGTATTCGAGAAAATATCCCCCTAAATATTTTTAGAATCTCCAGCTGTACACGCCGAGTTTCATTACAATCGACGGTGTCTCGGTTAGTTTATATTCCGTGTGTGTTAGTCTCGTTCCTTTTATAACACTGGGCTGGTATGCGCTAATGGTAACAAGAGAATTTCCATCGTCGCTCGATAATTCGCGAAATACCCGATGAAAATCCAGCAGCCAGCTCGAATCCGGACGATATAATACGCCGTGAAGAGTATGCACTTCCGGCTGCCACTCGTTCGAGATGCTCGCGATTTTAAATTGCGCATACCGTTCCAATGAGAACGACAGACAGAGACAGACGGAACGACCGAGAAAGAGAGAGAAGTATCGGGAAACGTCCATCGTTTCCCGCGGCCAATAAATATTTCCCATCGAGCAAATTTGTGTGCACGATATGACGGGGCACGTCGACACGTCAGCGTGCGCGCACGCGCACAAACGAGCCAGTGTTGTGTGTGCGTGCGCGGCTCTTTTCTTTCGTCGTGCGAGCGTGTTCCGTGGGACATTCGAACCTCCTTCGGGCTGTTTGTCTTCCGGCAACGCTTTTCAGGCAAATTATTTATCTTTCGGCCGTGCCCTCTATAGATAGCCCGTTTGCAGAACCGCTTTCTCAGACACTGCCCGTTTTAACCAAGCTGTAAGGGGTCCCCGAGTGTTCCGAACATAATCCATTGTGCAGGGGCGATTGTGTTTACGTCTGCATGCGTTTCCAAGTGGAATGGAACTCGGTTCCTTCCACCCAGGACCTCAAATCTACCCTCTGTTTCTCTCTCTCTCTATCTTTCTCCCCCTTTTTGTCTCGCTCTGTCTCTCGGTTTGGTGTTCGTTTAAATAACTCTCGAATTACATACCTCTCTACCATCTCTCCACCTTCCTTTTAACTCCTTGGAAAGGAGAAAGGGTGCCGGTTCTCCCGTTTCGTACGTGGTGTGGCCCGGGCAATCTCGTTTCACCATTTATTCCCCGATCGTTCCACCGGCCAGTTAATCCTCCGGTTGCGAGGCTGAATCGCTTCTAGTATTAACCTGACGATGAAGCGGCGGGAAACCGATTCCCCTCTCTCCCTTATACAAGCACCAGTTCGAAGACTCGTTAACCTGTTAACCGGGAATGACGTGTTAACTGGTCATTCGAGATGCTCTCTACAATCGGGTAAGACGAGTTAACTCGTCGCCGGGAAACTTAATCCTCCGGGTGTCAGCAAGCATTTTCGTACATATGCGCAGAGGGTCGGATCGAATTTTTGCAAGTGGAATTTCTTTTCGTTAATATCTGTCTTCGATTCTGTTGTTAACACGTCGAATGCCGGACCAATTCTGTGCAACTTGTCCACAGCGGCGAAATGAATTTGCAATACGCAATAAATAACGTGCCAACAGTTGGGAATAAAATTGTTAAAATATGCTGTGTGGTGCGTTAGATGGAAATTTTACAAACACTATTTCACAGATAGGAAAATTAAACTTATTCGAATCTTGGCACCGCCGGTCACCGATGGCATTCGACGCGTCAAAAATTGCTCCGAAACGTTCGAAAACGGACGAACTAGTCTATCGAACATTTTCACAGTAGGAAACAGCAGACGAGGGTTTTCGGTTAACAGGTTAAACGAGAGTTTCGATCGACGAATTCCAGCGTCGCCGTCGTCGTCGTTCGCCCCTACAGTAAATGGGTAATTAGTACGTCCCTCTTCGTGTTGTCGCATTTTCACGACGATGCTTTATCATCATTGCACGCGACGGTTCGCTCCCTGGCTCGATCTTAATTATTCATAACATTTATGGTTACGATAATCGGTCGGACGGTAGATTACACGTGCAATTAACCAGATTCGCGTCACTAATAGCTCCTCCGGCTGTGTCTGGGCAAAAGAGAACGGAACGAGGCGACGGAACACGTTTGAAGTGCGCGGATCGACGCGAAGGACCGTCCGCGATTTTCACGGCTCGTTAGTCACGGCTTTATAAATCGAACTACCCTCTAAAGGAAAAAAAAAAAAAGGAAAAAGACTACGCATGTGGCTGTGTACGCGTACTTCTATTCACGATACACACGCACAGAGAGAGACACGTTTGTATATGTGCGCTCCTCTCGAGCGGAATGTGCGAGTACATAAGTATTTCGTGCACGTTCGCCTCGAATAATGCGTGCAGGCACTTGGCAAAGGAGCGATGGATACTCTCTGGCCATAGGTACACTCGCGCACACACTTGCATACACTTCCACGTGAGAAGTGTCGCGTGCGTGTATGTGTGTACAGTTTATGCATGTATATAGCGCGATAAATACGCCTAACCGCTTTGTAAACCTCGCTGGGTGGAAGGTGGATGGAGGGAAAAAGAAAGTCCGAGGAAGCCTCTTCAAGTCCCCTCGGACCTGCTCGTACAGGAGAATGGCACTAATTGGCATTAGGCTTGGCAGTTTGTCGTGTTCCCCCCTCCTCCTCGCCTGTGTGCGCACTCTGCTCCTGGCTCTGCTACATCACGCGGCCGCACACCGGAGCATTTCGTTTCCATGACTCCTCTTCCGTGACTGCGGACATTTCTCTCCTCTCGCCTCTACTCACCGCCCATCCACCTCACTCCAGCCTCGCGTAAAATTGCCCGCGGGCTCTCTAAGCCGTACAATCGGCCCCGTAGTATTACTTATCGCTGCCGGCGGCACGCACACCGCTCACGCGGATCTCTCTCCTCTCTGTATACTTAACGAGTATTCCACGATCGACGAAGCTCTCTCTCTCTCCCTCTCTTTACTCTTTTGTCCTTTAATCCTGGCGCTTTCGGACTCTGTAATTTCTCACCGCGGGGGGTTATTATCCTCGACGGGCATCGACGCCACGAAAAATGCCCACGATCTTTATTGGTGATTCCGATACACGCTTCCGTGGAAGTTCCACGGAGGATCCTTGTACCCTGACTCATACAGTGGACGCTCTGTTTGATCAAGGAACGTCTGACTTATTTATATTGCACCGTATAGAAGGATGCTTTCTTTGGGTTTTTTTTTTCGGAGGGTGTTTTTCATGTTTTTTTAGTTACTCTTTTGGTATTTTTGGAGTAGTACACGGAATCTGTTTATTCTTTGTTCAAGTTTTATTTCTTGACCCTTTAGGTACTACGCGTAGGAAACGCCACTATGGCTGCTCTCTCCTTCAATTTTTCATACGGAAATAAAGTAGAATATTATAACTTCTTTATCTGTCCACAGATGTGTCCTCCAAGTTAACAAAGTTGAGAATACTTTTTTTTGTAGATCAGTAGAAAATGTATTACTTTTTTGTCAGATCGGCGAAAAAATATAATATACCTTGTGAAGTAGAAGAGGTTAGAAATCCCTGCTTTACATAAAACTGACGTAAATACAAAGAAATACACAGTTGAAGGCATCGATCTAGTATCGCTGATTTGAATTTCGCGCGAGAATTGTGCGCGCACAGCTAAAGGGTTAAAAATACTCGGACCCGTAGAAGTTGGTAGATTCAAGGAACGCATAGCCTCGTTGTCGTGTTTTTCCGTTCGTTAACCGCGAGAATTTACAGGCTATTCTTATGGTTTTAATAAAACCATTTTACGGCGCGTTCCAGGGCGAATTCAAACCGAATAACAGAAGCCTCTGATCAACCGTTTACGAGGTAACGCTACTACCGAACAGCGACGATAAATTTACCTCTGTTTTCAGCGCGGAATGGTGATTCTCGGCTATTATTCCCCAACGTATTGATATCTGCCGATACACTGGAATTTTGTGTTGCATAATTTTGCGAAATTAGGAATGGTTATTCAAAACTAGAAGCGCCACAACTAATTTATTACTAACGTTTATGCTAATGTAATTCGAAGGCTCGGAAACATATGTTCGTTTCCTTCGTTTTATTAATTGAGAGTGTCCGATCTGGACAACGGAGATTCTCATCGGTGTTCGTGTAAATAAGAGAAAACTAACTTCAGTTAGACTCACCTTTGAGATTCACAGCACAATTGGTGTAATTAAAGCTTTCCATCACAAAGATCCTTAAATCGGATGCTGAAGAAGACGTAAAGAAGATGCAATACTTTACGAATAGTGCAATAAGAATCAGAGCACTCTGCCTAGATGAACGATTCATATTAAATGCCAAGATGCAATGGAACTGAAAATCGCTCAACCAAAGATTTTTCTCAGTCATAGTTTAAATTTTATAGGCTCATTAATTTTCTGTTGGCTCATTTTAAAGTTAATAGTTTAATATAGTATAAATGTAATACCCTAGAATACCACGGTACTACAAACACATATGTATAACACAAGATTGTAATAGGCTTCTGCCTAAACCAATTAACAATAAATAAATAAAAAAAAATAATTAAAGCTTTCAAAAATAAACTATCAAAATTTCTAAAAAAAAAAGAAAAGACAAAAATAATTGCAAGTATTTTTGCGTTGAAATTCGTTTCAACCCTTTGATTACCATTGCACTGTACTGGATTCTATCTCATTCGTCCTTTGCCCAGTTTCCACCTTAATTTTGAGTGAACCAAATTTCGAAACGACACGGCCAAAAGCGATGGTTAAAAAGTTACCATCCGCCATACGCGTTACTTGTTAAAAATCCGCCGCTGCGAACGGGCCAAAGTTACGCAGCGAAGCAAAAATTCCTCCGTCGACTTTTCTACAAAACCCTGCAACAACCTCCGGTCGATCTTACGTGCTCATAAACCGAACTCTCCTACCTTGTAAAAATAAAGAGGAAACAGTCAGTTACTACGAGGAAACGCGAGCATTTGATGTCGGTAGTTAAAACGGCGCGCTGCTAAACGGATTTCACATCGGTAGCGCCTGTAATACCCCAGCGAGTGGAGATCTTTTTACGGTCGACGATTCCGCGAAGAACGAAATATCTCGAAGGATTTTCTTGTTCCTGCGCGCCGACGTTCACAGATCGCGACTCGTCGTCGTCCAGAGAAGAACGGTTTCGAGGGTTTTTCCAGGGAAATATCCTCGACACGCTCGCGAATTTTCAACTCTACTCTTCCATACCCATACGTATATATGCATACAGAAGGATATTCTTTTCGAATACGTCTGCCCGGTCGGCGGCACACTGGTTTTCCGCAAACCCGCCGCGCTATGCAAATATTTGCCGGACGTTCGTCGAGCCTGGTGTGTGCACCAGCCTCTCGCTCTTCCTCCGTCTCTATCCCTCGTCCTCGTTCTCTTCTCGCGTTCTCTTAGGCCACGTCGTTATGGATACTGTCTGCAGAGACGGGAAAGAGAAACGTCCAAATATTTGCGTTCGACTAGCGCACACCAACCGACACTAATCAGTTTCTTTTCGGGCGTAGGACAGTGACACTGGCGCGCGGTGAAACTCGCCGGGCAACATTCGAATTGTTGCCGATCTCCGTTTGTCTGTCTCTCTGGTTCGCTCCTGCAAACCGCCTGAGAGATATGCACGCGAGCGTAAATCGTGAGAACAATCGCGCGTTTTTTGCACGGCAGAATGAAACGCTGCGTGATCCCGTGGTTTTTTCCAGCCGGATTTTTCCCTTTTTTTTCGGTTTTTATTCCGGGCGAAATCAATTGATCGTTTGGCGCCACTTCGTTCCAACGAAACGGTGTAATAAATAAGGCACTTTTACGGCCTTCGTGCGAGTTTCGAATGTTTTGCTCCCGGTGTGTGTGTGTATGGGGTGGATACGAAAAGTGTAGCGTACCTTTGTCATTTTTCGAAATAGCTGCGATATCGAGTCACACTTGCGGGCAATTCTAATTTCTAGAATTTTTGCACCGTCGCGTGTAAATTACGCGTATCGGTCATTTCGACGAATTGCAATAACAAGTTAATCCGACTGCAAGAATCGGTTCAGTTTGTAGAATGTCTAATTACGAAACACCGTATCTCACGTAGGAATACAAATGTCCGGACTTGTTTCGCTGTCCGGGAAAATAGAAGCGAATTACGTATATGACGTTGATAGTTTCAGCGAATTATAATAACCAGTTACTCTGATTGCGGTAATTAACCTCTTAGGCACTGAGCACCACTATAGTGGCTTACGCGGATGTACTTTTCTGTACGACGCCTTTGTGTTGTACCGTGTTTTAAGATGTACCATACTGAGATGTACTATTAATTATTAGAATAAATTGTTAAAGTTAAAATGCGCGTTAAAATCATATCTTAATTTAAAAAAATTTTTTAAATAAATATTTTTATAAATACTAATGAAAAATTATAATTTAATCATCAAACACTTCATTCCAATGTACTCGTGTAAAGAACAGCATTATCCGTCACACATTGCAGTGCCGTATCATTTACACGTAATTCGCGTTCAACTCTGCCGTACCAAGAAACAGCCCCGCGTAAAGTTCCGCCGTGCCTAAGAGGTTAATTGAATTTGCAGAATGTCTAATCGCGAAACGCTGTATTTTATGTAAGAATATAAATGTTTCCGACTTTTCTTTCGCTACGGAGGAAAACAGTCGTGAAAAGAAATAGATAAAGTATAGAATAGCGGTTGCCAGAGGATCTGATAGGGCTGAGCCTTTAATGGCCTTGAGCGAGCAATTTATTTGGAGCACGCAATAGACGGGGTGTCGCAGGTGTTGGGGACTGATCCAAGAGACAGAAGAGCTTGTTATCTGAAATAGGTTCGCCACGCCAAGGTTTTAGAGCAAGTGTGCCAGTTCTCTTTGCAAGATGGCACTCTTATCTCCTCCGCTTCCTGTCCTGAACTCTTGAGGGACAGTGTGTCTAATCTCGAAAGCAGAGCGCGACGCTCACTTGTTTGTCATCCGCAGATGTTTACAACTTTTCTAAATAATCAGTCATCCGACACTCTACGGCTGCGTGATACTAACAGCCGCCATGTGTCCTACGGTGAAATGTGTCCTGGTCGATCTCCGTGCAACCATGAGTGCCTTAGAAAATCAAACATCGTTATGTCATTTGCTTACGATTTTGTAGCCAAAGAAGAAAAAGAAAGAATATTTTACGTTGGACAATTCTTCTCGAGACTTCTCTATCCAAGGTCAGTTTGCAATTTTCCTACGTTAGCAGGGTCTCTAGAAAAACCTTCGCTTGGAAAGGTTTTCCCAGAAGGTAGAAACTAGGAAATAACGAAGGTTGAAATACGTTGCTCCTAGTTTCTCGCGTAATTTATGGCATCCTCTACTACTATAATTTTAAAACCCTCTTCATTGACACAACTGCAGCGTGTTCCCATTCAGAGTTTCCTTACTTTTTTCTTCACGTTGTATCGTTTTCCAAAGTGGCTGAGAAAATTTTTGCAAGTTGCTAGAAACAGATCCTTCGCGAGGAATTACCAACTTGGAATCCCTTGTAACTGCAAGAAGCGAGGTCGTGCAGGCTGTAAGGATAACCGTTAGACAATGCCGGATTAAATTTTCCAAACGGTCGCCGTTTCAAGGCAATAGAACAAATAGCCCGACAGTTACTTTATGACCTTTTGTCTCCGCTCGTTCCGCCGTCTATCTATTAAAAGGGGCAAGGTATAGAAAAAGAGGTCGTGACCAAACGACACTGATGTCATTGCCCCCGGCCGATCATCTTTTGCCGCTGGTAATAATGGAAAATTGACATGGAAAGAAGGGGAAAAAGAGGCTTCGACCGCGGAACAGTTTACTGCTAATAGAATATTGACTGGTAAAAATACACACGGTGTGTATAAGTAGAGTTTCTCTGTAGAGCGTGTGTGTGTGTGTTCGTATCCATGGAGTGCAACGCGTCAAAGGAATCAGATATATTAACGTTCTCGCGTCACTTGGTCGTCCTTTATCTTCGTTTCTATTCGGATCGTCTGTCTCTGTCGCACGATTTCTCCCGGTTTTATCCGTCGTTCGAATATCGATTAAGTCCGTGCCGCTTTTCACGACATAATTGAATCGTATTCGTGTTAATTCTTCGTTATATCGGCTCGTTGAAAATAAATTGTCACGTTCCAGTTCAGTGGCTCCGGTTTCTAGAACTAATCTGCATAGCACGTGTTCCCTCTTGCCAGGAGTGCAAAAAGAGGGAAAACGTTTTAGTTTAACGTACGGTAGACTGTGACACCAGGTGTATATAGGGAAATTTGTCCGTGATGCATTATGATTGGAGAATCGTTTTATCTGTTACGATCGGCGAAATACTCCGTGAAATTCCAACAGCCTTTCTTCTACCTGAAAATTCGACGATTCTTAACAATTTCTCTGTAGCTGTATAATAAATTTTCTTCTTTCACGAATTTATCGAATTTCGCAAAAAAATCTTTGGTACCGTATTTTCTCCCTGCCTCGAAAACTTTTCTCGAGAGTCTTAAAAAATTGGATAGCTTTTAACAATTTCTCTCTAGCTAAATAGTAACTTTTCTTCTTTCACTAATTTATCAAATTCCCTAAAAAATCTTTGCTACCATATTTCGCACAATTAACCCGGGATAAAAGACAAATCCTTGGCCTCTTAGGTGCTAAACCCCACCCCTTTAATGCTCGAAAGGTACAAGAAAGATGAAGTGCTACAACCGCAACCGTTCAAACCGGCTAACGATCGAAGTTGTCACTCCTATATACACACATACATATATATACGTACTATCGGATTATCAAATTCCTGTTTACGGTCGTCGTGTCAAGTCACACGTAAAAGCCGTGGGGCCCGGCTAATCCAGTCCTTGGTACCACTCATCAAGTATTCCAAACGACAATCGGTCGAGAGAGAGAGCCCCTAACCGGTAAGCGACCCTCGGTGTACATCTCTCTCCCCCTCCTGCTCTCTATGGAACAACACGAAGGAGGGGTCCCTATTATTTTCCACGAGGTCGTCCGTGACCACCTCGGGGGTCCCTGTTCGTGATCGGTCGTAATTTTTGGAAGCGAGCCCGCGACCCTCGAGGGCTTTGGGGCGTTAAGCTGAATTAACATAAGAGCGTGTGTGCAAACAGAATGGCTCGGGGACAACCGTGTCTGTGAGAGCGAGAGACGACGACGAGGAGGAGGGAGAGAGAGAGGAAGGGAACGATGAAACGGGACTGGCAAAAGTGAGAAAGAGACGGTGTTGTAGTAGAGTTGGGGAGACGGTACCGGTGCAGAGAGATAGACGGAAGAGAGGGTGAGAGAGAGAGCATGGTGGGAACACGTGTCCCACACGGAGATAGTTAATTACTCGTTTGTGCACGCTGGCTCGCTTGCTACCAGCAGAGCCAGGCCAACCGAGACGGAAAATCGGTGAGCGTCGCTGAGGAAGCAGGACGGATTACGCGCCGCGAGAATGAGAGCAGTCGAGCGGAGGAATGAAAGAGCGAGACTAGCCGACACGAGGTTCACTCGTGGGAGTGAGAAAGAGGCACAGGCACAGAGTGTTACGGGATCGAAACGAGAGGGAAGGTCTCTCGTACAGAAAGACAGAGACATCGTGAGCGTGCCTGACGGCTGTTGGAGCGAGACGAGACATTCCTGTTTCATCGGACCGTCGAGAGACCTACGCTGCTCTCGTCGGCCACGGAGGTGGAGTGAAGGTGGCGGCGGCGATGGAACAGGGTATACGAGGAGGAGGCGAAAAACGAGGATGAGGTTAATGATATACATGGGGGCTACCGTATACTACCGGCTCGATCCCATCTGTGGCTACCTCGCCTCTTCTTCTTCTTCGTGTGTATACCTTCCCTCCTCGTCACACTACGTTCAACGTCTCCTTTTCGGAAGCTTCTTTCACTCTCTTTCACGATTCAACAATGTGTGTACCTGTAACGACGCCTATATACTTGTATGTACGGTTACCGGCTCTCTCTCCCACGTGTTAACACGCTTTCGATAGCGTATTCAGCTTGATCTTGCGCTTGATGTATCGCTTTTGATTAATCCGGAAAGCCGTGTAAAAGGATCGCGTTTGTCAAGATTAGATAACGACGTAGTACGTGTTTCAATGGTGGGCGTGGGTGGATGGAATTTATCGACTGTTTGAATACCTTGGAATTTACACATATACACTCTCTCGTGCTTCTTGTATTTGAGGATATTGTGCATGACGAAGGATTGAGACATTTTCGGTACACGACGGTAGGTTACGAAGAAACGATACAATTTCGAAGACGATATTCTCCACTGAAAACGTTGTTTTACGTGTTCCAATTCACCCCCTCCGGAAATACAAATACACGTATCCACGCCGAAAGACTATTTCTCAACCGGGCATGAAACTCGTATTAACCAACAACTTCGTAACGAAACTCATCGTCGAGTACTCGAGCCATAAGCGGCGAAATAATCGCTGCAAACAAGACACCCAGGTGAGAGGAGAGTCTCCCGATATTACCGTGAGTCAAACAATCACAGCGTTCACTCCTCGTCTGTGGGGCGGCCTGGCGCAGAGTTCCTCTCGCCGAAAGATTCCGCGCTTGCGTTATCGGTGTTGGGTGCTCGCGCTAACTTACACCTGCGCCTCTTCGTATATACACACGTACGTGTAGATAGCGCGTGTACGAAGTGATTCCCGGCGCGTACACAGAAGAGCGCCTGAGGAAGGGAAGATTGTGCAAGCGCGCGCACAATACGATTCCGGAGCCAGTTTCGTAGTCGCTCGAGCGAATATTGGTATTCGCTACCAGCGTTACAAGACTGCGCACGCTCCGCTGACTTTTCGAACGGCATGAACGCGCGCTCCGCGGGGAATCCCGGCCATCGCGGGGCAGCAAGGGGAGAGACAGGAACTGTGCGCGGTGAACTCCGTCGCAGAAATGCAAGTACATGCATCCACGAAGCCGAGCGAGTCTGTTACGAACGGATCTCCCTGTGTTCCTCTCTGTCTCTCCCTGTGTTCCTCTCTTTCTCTCTCTGTCTCTCTTTCTCTCTCTGTCTCTCCCTCTGTCTCTCTCCCCCTCTCTCTCTCTGTCTCTCCCTCTGTCTCTTTGTCTCTCCCTCTGTCTCTCTTTCTCTCTCTTTCTCTTTCTGTCTCTCCCTCTTTCCCCCCTCCCCCTCTCTCTCTGTCTCTCCCTCTTTCCCCCTCCCCCCTCTCTCTCGGTATATGTCTTTCTCCCTCTCTCGCCAGTTCGCTCGTTCCATTCGCGTAGACATTGTGTCGTGACAGTTGTACTGAGAATGTTGAAAAAGGATTCGTTTTGGTCTTGTCCCTCTTTTTTTTTTTCATGGTACGTTGTACCGACTTGGTTGAAGTGTCGAGATTTTCAAAGAAGATTCGAGGGTTTCATAAAGTTCACGTCGAAGCCTTTAAAATGGCGTATGAATAAAACAACGTGTGGAAAATATTCCGTTGCATTTTTTATCGGCGTTCTTTATTTCACGTTGCTGTTATTACATTTTTCAAAGTGCACGTTACTTTTATATAAACTGTGCCCTGAGAAAATTATTTAACCCAACGATATTATTGGATTGTGGGAGTTATTAGTTGTTGAATAATTAATAATCCTTATTTTAAACTATAAACTTTTTATTGGACACAAGGAAGATTCGCTTTTCTACCTGATGGTAAGAACACTGTCTACGACCCCGCTTGGGACCGAAGGGCCTTTTGCTATTCCGACTAATTGCAGTTTTTTCAAAAATTTTTTTACACGTCATCTGGTAAACTAATCTCTCTAACTTCTCAAAAAAACTCAAGTCGTTTGGCCCAATTTTAAAAAAGTTATTCCATTTTATAGGGTGTATGAATACTTTTGTCCTCCACTGTATACTTCCTAGTAAGGCGTTAGATTAACTTTTGTTATATCTAACTGACTGATAAATCTAACAGATACGTAGTAATAAGAATATTTTTTTTCTGGATACTCTTTCGAAAACGTCGAAAAGGAACAATACCAATCCGGTACAATGGAAACCAGGCCTGCCATATGGTCGACACTGATTTTTTTCTTCCCTTTTCCATCGAACCTAAACTCTTCGTGCCTCGTCGTCCTCCACGCCACGGTGTAACAAGATGTATCTTGTTTCTTCTTTTTCCCCCTTTCCTTCTCTCTTGGACACTTCACGCTGCCTCGAGTGGCCGCGAAGTCAACTTGGAGATAATGATAAAAAAGAAGAGAGAGAGAGAGAGAGAGAATAAGGAAGACGAAAAAGAGAAGAGAAAAAGAGGAGGAAGAAGAAGTAGTTGGGTCGCCGAGACCTCGTCGCGTAGCTACATTAGCTGCAGCTTGTTCGCAGATAAAGCCAGCCACGCTCTTAAAAACCCTCGGTCGACCGTTGTCGAGAGATAGCTCCGATAATGGGCCGACATCCAGGAGACACGAAAGACTTTTCTCCCTATCTTCCTTGTCACGCTTACACATTTATCTGGTTCCGTTCGACCCGTACCAATCATAGCCCGGAGAAACAGGTTAACGGCCGGTCTGGACATAGAAAAACAATTAGAGGCGGTTCACCTCGTTCTTTCGGCCAGAACCGACAACTTACATAATTTCAATTCGTTCCCTTTTATTTTTTCCCTCGTCTGTTCACAATTTCAAGCGTTTCTCTTGGAACCGTATATCGTGATCAATTTTAGAACGTATCTATTTTTTTCAACCGACTACTCGAGATTCTCGGAAGAATTCATCGATCGTTATTTCGCTGTCGAAATTCGTCACACTTCCTCTGTCGATGTACACCTATCCCCCGATTTACACGGTACTTTATTTACACGATTTCACTTTTACACGGTTTCAGTATGAGGAGGTCTATAAAGATTTGATCAAAAACCAAACACAATTGTTAATTACGGATTTCATTACCAAGGCTCGCCGATCTGAAATTGTTTCTAATTCATCTAACATCGAACTTGAATCGCATCGAGTGATGAAAGTGACATCATACCAACCAGGAATAAAAGATTAATAGTCTACGAAAGTGATAATAGTAATGAAATTTTTGGTTAAATTTTTGAATTCATACTCCTTGTTTCTATATGTAAAATGAATTGCATACATATACCTTTATATTTTTATCATTTTACGAATAGACCGTTATTTTTATGTTTTTTAAGATATATTTAGTTTTATTTTACGTTGAAATAAATGACTGAATTATGCACATTTCGATTTACACGGTTTTCTAAGGAACCTATCTTCAGTGTAAATCGGGGTATAGGTGTACAAGTATTAATCGTGTAAATTCCATCTCCAAGTTTTTCTTCCGGTACAACTGCTTTCAATGGGTTCCATATTTTTCGTTGCTTCTCACACATTTTTTTTCCAGTCGATAAGTGAAACTCTTTGGTAAAAGAATTTATACACGTTCTCGTAAGAACGATTCATCAGAAACGCCGCTCAATTTCTACGCGTGTAACGAATTTAAACTAAAAAGAAAACACGTAGGAACAACAATTGAAACGTCAGATTAACCGGCAACCAGGAAAGGTACTTCGGTATCCATCCATCGTTCTTTAACGAAGCGTTAAAACGCTTGCGAAACGTCAGACAACATTTCCAGAGAGAGAGAGAGAGAGAGGGGAACAGAGGAGGAAGAGGGTATAGTGTACACGTAAGCGCGCACCCGGAGCCGGAAGCCACGGGAATGGTATTAAACTTGCGGAGCGCACCGCGATTCCAGCCTGGCTGAACGCTCGAACGACTCCGCGAAGAGAGTTGTTTTGTAATCTCCTGTTGCCACTCGACAAATCGCGGCTGCGGTGATTCACATAAATCCCGCATTTACGGCCACGGCGGAACAGATCGTTGAGCACACGCGCGCGGCCCGCCCGCCGCGTCCTTCTCCGATTAGAATCGCAATTTAGACGCTCCCGAACGATTCGCCTCGAATTTCATTGCTCGTCAGTTCACCCTCCCGGGAGAGAAGGCTGCGTCGAAGAGCAGCAAGAGAGGGGGAGAGTGAGAAAGGAGCCCACAGTCCACCCTATAATGTTGGATAACGAGATTATCGTGAACCGAGGCAAGGAAGTGGCGGCCCGATGAGAGAGTGTGTGTGTGTGGCGTGGACGTCCTGCTCGAGAAATTTCATTTCGACGTGACCGTGCACACCGTGACCAACCCTATTGGATGAGAGAAAAGAGATCAGAGGGAGAGGCGGGAAGGGAGAGACGCTATCGGCCCCGAGAGATCAGGAAGGGTGACATTGTTCGTAAGTGTCGAGGATTGAAGCGCGACCCTAACGCTTTTCAGGCTCTCCCTATGGCTCGTTCGGTTTGCCAGTAATTGTAACATATTCACCCCTGACGCAGTCAACCCTTATGCAAAAGTTGCTTCGAACATTGTGGCGGCTCTTAAAGGTTGCTGGAATGGAACGGATGACAGTGGCGTCTGACTTTCTCTCTCTCTCTCTCTCGCCTTTTAGGGATGATGCTGTTAGGGGAAGGAGGAGTCGAGACGTGTTCCGGTCGATCAGCTTTGTAGCTGATATTCGGAAGACGAGTATTAGGGTAATTCTGATTCGAGCTTAGATTCCTTGTTGGAGAATTGTTTTTCGTTCTGTGAAAGCTGTGCTATCTATGATAGAAACGGTAATGTTATAATTTTATAGTGATTTAGTTTTTGTTTCATTTCCACGCGTCAAGTATTCGCTTGAAATTAGCTTCGCGCACTGTTTTATCCAGAAATATTTCATCATATTAATAAATGTATTACAATTTTATAGTAATATGATTTAATTTTCATTTCAAGGTTCACGAAGTACAGCTGAAAATTAGCTTAACAAGAGTTCACCACTTCATTTAGATAAACCTTTTTCCTTAACTTCGTAATCCAAAACACGTCCACCATCGTGCTTATTCGCCGGGCTACGATTATTCCCATTGATCGCAATTCCAGATAATTCAGTTTCGCTAACAAGCATTCAAGGCATTTCCTGTAACATATGGGGTATCGTATTTAAAAGATGCACGGTATAATCTCTTCGTTAAAAGGGGATGATTGACGCACCCCATCAGCGAGCGAAATCTCGGGGAAAAAATTCGACTTCACGTAGCGATAAACGTGGTGTTGGTAGAATACATACATACGTGTGTACATGGATCCTCCGGTATTGTGTATAGGTCGGTTCTATATGTACCGTAACACAGGGGTGGTTTTGGGTGCTCGTAAAAGGACCGGCAATGGGGGGGCAAAAATGGGGTTTATGACTGTAACAGATTAGGTGGCCGAACTACCAGGGTGGTTCTTGCCGTGCTTCCTATTATCGTAGAGCTTTTGTACCGCCGTGCTTTTGTTGAAACGTCCCCTACCCCATTTTCACTCGCTCACTTTTTCTCTCTTACCGCCGTCGTGCTGTTTCTCTCTCGCTCCTCTCTCTACGTTTCGAGGCAAGAAAAGGTATGAAACGGACAGTGAAAGAGAGAGGTCGTTTCAGGGGTTGGGTGGCACCGGGCTACGACAGTTGGCCGATATTTGAGCTTCCTTTGTGTCGCTAAAGTACCGCGCCCCATTGGCGTAGCTTCACGGAGTTTTCTCCTGGCGCTTTTATCTCGTGCTGCTTTTTCGCGGCAACTCTCCCTCCTCCACGACCCCCCCACGGAGGGTAAGGGGATAGAGAGCTGGAAAAGATAGGCGTCAGAGGTGGGGAAAAACAGAGGAGATTCGACCAGTAATTACCTGGTCCACTCGGAGTAGACGAACCGTTGCTTTTCGCCCTTTGTTCCTCGCCTCTCTCCGGCTTCTGTTCATTTAATCTTCGTTCCGCTTCCATGTGTTTTTTAAGCCCTTCTTTTCTACGCTCTCTCCCGTTGTTATCTTTCACTAGACGGTCGCGAAGAGAACGTCTGCTCTTTTTTTCCTCTCTCTCTCTCTCTTTTTCTTCCCTTTATGCTGTCCAACAACGTTTCTCCTTTACCAATCTCGTTCACTTTTCCTTTTACCGTGTAACCCTCGTAAGATACCAAAGCAACAGATTCTTCAGTCAGGTCTTCTCGATGGGAGCGTGATAACAATTTTGTATACACAGTGAAATTCATAATTTCGAAACGCTATTCTTCGTTTTTCTCAAACTTTTTTCTACATTAAACCCTTTCGCTCCGAAGGGCGCATATATACGCCCTCGAAGAATGAACATTCATATACGAAGAGCCGTATATATACGCTCTCGAAAAGTGGGCGCTTATATTTTACATATGAAATAGTAACAATGTTGAAAGACTTGCTGAAAGACATTTTCCGTCTGTATATTCGAATAAGGCGTCAAAGAAGAAACATCAAATTCGAAAATGTGTCATCTTCAGTAAACAAGGAAAAAGACGCGAGTCCAGATACTATTGTTCACAATGTGATGTTGGTTTATGTGTGGCTCAATGTTTTGAACTTTATCATACCAAAGTTGATTATTAATTATGTGATCGCCTTTAAATATGTTAGTTTTACTCGTAAACCAAACAAAAACTAATCTCTTATTCTCTTGATGAACGGAGATACCGTTTCTCACACTGTTTATGTGAGTAAGGTGATAACGCACCCCTGTTAGATGAGGTCATCGGTGCCTCGTGTCACCGGCTCTGCGTGCCCGGTAGAGTCAGTCCTCTCAAGACATTAATAACAGAAGGAAGTCACTTCCGATGCGTAGTAAATAAAATAATTCAAGTATTAAAAGCTGAAGCAGTTTATTTAAAACCCATTTTCCCAACAAAATACTTTAGTAATTTTGTTATATCGTAATAAGAAATATTATATGAACATTATAATGTAATATTTTCAAAAATAAGTTATAATTATAAATTTTTATATTTTAGAAAATAAAATGATATTACTAAATATAATAAATTTCATTGTAAAATTTAGAGAACAAGAAACGACTTGTAATTACTTCGTAGCATTCCGTACCTCAGTGTCTACTAGTCAGTAATGCGCTCCGTTCATAGCGATCATATTTTGTCACAAGCGCGCCGTAGCGATAAGGTTAACCCTGTTTGACAATTCTTCGACGGAGTGTGTGTAAACTAAATTAGCGTCGCGATTTTTCTTTTCATTTTTAGCCTCCTGTGTGAAGCATATAAAGACATTTCCATATCGCACACAGTGGTGCACGCTTTTTAACGCGAGAAAACAAGTGAGCCACTATAGTGGCTCTTCGTTAAAAACGTCACTCAAAGCGAGCCCACTATATCGGCGTTTCGTCCCAAAAAAATCACTTAGCAAGAGCAGTAGTTGCAATTCTTTTTTTACTCGAACGACGGTTAACCCGTAAAAAGAGGCAGGAGAGAGAAGCTCCGGCAAACTCCTCCGAAACGGCCGTGCCTATTCACGGTCGTTTCACGTACCAGTCACGTAACAATCAACGAGACTGCGCGGATACACAGGGTACTCTCTCGGAGAGTGGTTAGCAGTTTCCGAGCCAATCAGGCTTTACGCGCACGCAACGGGCCGTGCCACGGAAACGTTTCCGACCGGTTGTAATTTGTGTTTAAGTTTAATTAGCCACGGGGCCAGGGTAGGAAAAAGGGGCGTCGGTGTCGAGCTTACAAGCAGTCTCCACGGTGCATTTACTTGGCCAACACACCGAGAGCATAAACGTCACCGGTGCCGTGTTATTAAGTTAAGTCGGCCGCGCGCGATCCTACGTTGCCGCGCGGACCATGCAAGAGAGAGAGAACACAGGGTACACGTATTCACACACCTGATCGTCGACGACGCCGAGAACGTGGTGGTGGTGCTCGTGGTCGTTGCGGTGCGCGCACGTGAAAACGCGATGCAAAGCATGCGTGTAAACACACACGAGCGCGCGACTCGCGGCATAATAGATAAAGGGCGGGTAGTAGAGAGAAAGCGCGCGCGGACGGTGAAACGGCTGGTTTCGAACCTAGAGAGAGAGAGAGAGAGAGCGTAGTAACGTTGTACACTATGGAAGGTATGAGACAAGAGAGGAAGAAGGACAGACAGAGGCGACAGAAGGAAAGAGCGAGTGGGAGAGAACGGGACAGACGAACAGCATACAGAGGTAGCACTTATCCACGTATCCAGCTCTCTGCAGTGTGACGTTATTTCACGAGAGCACCGATCGTATCGCCTTAATTGCTCGGCGGGTTAAACTGCCGCGGCCGCCTCTTATCGACGGATCTGCACGAGTGCTCGCCGGAACGGCTGTGCGAAAGAGCGAGAGGAACCCGTGAGTCGAGAAGGGAAAAGGAGAGAGAAGTTGTTGGGAGCAAGAGGGGAGACTGTCTGTCGTGCACGTCGGGACTGTGTGTGTCCTGGCGAGTGTGTCAGGTGTTTTCAGCTCGATTCACATCGCTTCGAACGCGGTGTGCTAGCCCGCCACCCGGGGAATAAAAGAAATTTACCGTATGGATATGTCGAGGCGAGCGTGCACACGAGGAGTGTGTATGGGTTGGCGTTTCTCTTTGATTTTTGGGACGAGAGCGCTCCTTTGCTCCGGCGATGATAGCGCTGGGAGAATGGAGCTGCAGATAAGGCTGCTTTCTCTGGCGTACGTATGGAGATATGGGTTTCGGAACAATATGGATGGTTTAATTCGTTAGTGTCGATTGACGGGAACTCTTTGACAACGTGGCAGACTCAACGTGTGACGAAAATAAATATATCAGTAAACAAGATTAACTTCCATTCTGATTTTAGTTGTGATTTACAAGAACGAGGAGTAACAAGCGTGAATGTACCATACGTTAACTTTTATTTTACTTGACATGTGTTAAAATGGGGAATAGCTGAAGCTTACCTTGCATAGAATAATGATGATAAAAATGTTGAATTTTGTCAAGATATTTAAAGATGTACAAGCTGAAAATTGTCTCTTTCATCCTTGATCAATTGTTTGACGATTAGCTGTTAGACGTATATTTAGCTGTTCGTAGATTCAGTAACGTGTCAGACGGCCAAGTTAAAGATAAGAATAAAGAAGGAACTTTTATCGCGTTTAAAATGCAATCTAAGTCAAGAGTAGCACTGGATATTACAAGACAGACGGTTAAATCCGAGCGATCTTCCGGCGCTCGCAACTCGGAAACACTCTTGTACAACGTCATACACTTCTGGGAGCAGTAATCTGCAACTCCAGTTGCCAGACTCTTAACACTCCATTATACGTTGCAAAACAGATTTTCCGGGTAGTATACACTTGGACGAAACTCCGCCGCGAATCGTCAAATAATCCGCTCCGTTAAAATATCCATTCCGATTCCAAAGCGCTACTCTCATCCCTCTCGTCGTCCCCGAATGCATAATTAAAAAATTACGATTCGACCGTGAAACGCCTTATTTAGAACACGTGAAACATCACCGGAGGGGCGGAAGTAATAACTCGTACATAAACGCGGCGATAGTAAAAGCGGAAACGCGTGATTTCACGCGGGTGTATCGTGGACTGAATGGTCGATACGCGAATAAAATCTCTCAATTATCGCCTAACGGGAGTAGAACGAATCGCGCGCACGCTCGGCTAACGTCGGCTCCCGCATACCAAAGAATTATGAGCGCGAGAATCGTTCCCGTTCCGTGATGAGAAGCCAGAGAGAGAGAGAGAGAGAGATATGCAAAGTGTGTGTGTGAGAGAGAGAGAGGTAGAGAAAGAGATAGACACGCGCGGGAGGCGGTCGCGCGCGATCATTACGCCATGCATTATTTATGTCATTCCGTGTTCCGCTCACAATGTGGGTCTACGAATCAAAATGCATTGCTTATGCAAATGTCGGTCGCGCACCCGTAGTCTCGGGGTGAATTCACAGTCTGCTTCGGGGAATAATCATAATGATCAATAAGATACACCGGCGTCGACGAGGCGTGCATTGTTTCCTTGTCCCTCTGCCTCCCTGCCGCCTTTTCTCACTCGCTTTCTCTCTCTCCTCTTCACAAGCCACCCTAAATCTCTTCTATTTCCATCCGTCTTTCTCGCTCTGCTACTCGTCGCCCGCCGCCGTCGTCGTCGCCGTTGGCTGCTGTGCTCGTCTACCCCTCGGGTCTCCCGTGTTCCTCTCTCCGTACTTCATGCAAATCTTGAAGCGCATTGTCTGGCGATATTAGGGGAACTGTTATCGCGTTGCATAATTTCCGTGTTCGCAGGAGAAGACTGGTAATCCGTTTGTATTCGAGCGTCGAGGCAGACGTCTCGTTCCTTCGTGTCTCTTTGATCGAGATTTTTTTTCGCGTGCGAGTATGTGTGTGATCGATTAACTTTCGCGAGGATCTTCCGATAAGAATCGCTGATAAATTCATTGGGTTCGATGGTAAATTAATACGGACAGGTGTCGAGTATCGTTGCAACGGGAAATTTATCGTGATTGGTATATTACAATAAGCTGTCCGAATTGACGAATTCGAAATACGAGTATTGTCGAGTGTGTGATTTTCCTTGGAAATCTTTTCCATTGAATTTCGATTTCTTGTTACGAGAGATCGTACCCTGGTTCCACAGGGGAATTGGAAGGAAAGAAATTAATACGATCGGTTATGGAGCTGAATAGCTGCGCCCGTGATTCGAGGCGCGGTGAGATTTCGATTAAGCCAGTTTGCTCGGCCTGGTCAATTAAATTGAGATCCCGGAATGAAATTATCGGGGCACTTTCTTATTTGTGAAATCATTACTTTGTACTTATGCGGTGTGTGTCCTCTCGCGCATTTTCTGTGCAATTTATTTATTATCTTAATTGCTCGGTTAATATCGCTTCATTAAAATCCGGCCTTTGACGCATTTCCAATGGGATACCACGTATCTAATTTTTTCTCTTTTTTTTTTTCTTCTTCGTGAGGAGAAGAGAGCGTCATTTGGCATGATTATAGAGTGGTACTGGGCGTGGATCGATTCGTAATGATCACCTGAAAAGGGGAAAAGAGGCGTTGGCCGATTTCACCGAGTCATTTTCGTTTTGATAAATGAATGCTCGAAGTGTGATATCTCCAGTTTTTAACATGACCGTGCTCTTATTATACATCCAGATGGTACCGGCATGCAGTTCGGGATAATCGATTGAAATTATAAAACCCGAGTCTTGGTTAATCGAAATTCCCCCGAAGCATTTTCACCGGGCAAAAAGTATCCCGAATGGCTGTAATATTCTGGAATGATTCACTCTTAAATCCACATGCACGATTTTCGAATATTATTTACAGATAACTTATTGAAAGAGTTAAAAATTGTACCATAAATCTGTGGACAATAATATATCGGTGAGAGAAACTCTTAAGTCGATATGTATGTTTTTCTTACAGGAGATATGATTTAAGTCCTATCGTCTGTAACCCAATTTTTCTTCGTTTACGAAAAGGGAAATTACAGTTTCACATTTTTTACCCTTTGAGTTCACGAAACACTATGAACGCACCGACAAACTCGCGTATTTTTAATTAATAAAAATAGTTAGAGTGACCATGAACTCGTATACGTACATTTGAGGAAAATATATTAAGGATAATATGAAAATTCACAATTTCTTTGAAAGGGGTGTTTTCACCCTCAAGACCGTTTCATTGTCAAAACTAAAAATGATTTCGTTATTAGCGTCACTTGAACTAAATTTCTGCAAGATTCAAATTTTTATAAATTTTCAAGTTACTTACTATTACTGTATAGTGGAATAATTTTTTTTTCATCATAGTGACCATAAACTCATACAAGTACATATATTAAGGAAAATATGAAAACTCAGAATTTTCTTGAAAGGAGCGTTTTCACCCTCAGGGCCGTTCCATTGCCAAAACAAAAAATGGTTTCGTTATTAGCGTCACTTGACTAAATTTCTGCAAGATTCAAATTTTTATAAATTTTCAAGTTACTTTTTAGTGAAATAATTTTTTTTGCACCATAAAGTAAAAGCGAGAATTTTCGGATTGAGTATGTTTTACCAGTGTACCACGAGTATATCGAGGATTTGGAAAGAGAAAGTGGAGAAACTAGCACAGCTAGGTGAAATGACTCGAAACACCAGTTTCATCCCCGAAATCTGCGTACGAGCCTCGAAGACCTTGACCAGCGGCGGGCTTTCGAACTACGGGGTGTAAGTCGGTCCGGTTATAGGGCGAATGCGGTCGGCTCTGGTCGTCGGGTGGTTTCGGAATCCGCACCACGTGTTGGTGGTTTTGCGGTGCGAGGAAAACCGCCAGCCCTCGAAGCTCTTCTCTGTCATTCTCCATTTTCTCCTGTCCTTCTACACCATCTTCTCGAGTTCACTTCTGATTTTCTCTCGCAGACTTTTCACCTCCCGAATCCTCTACACCACCCCCGAACGTTCCACCCGCTCCAAGTATCGTGTTCTCTTTGATTAGCATAAAATTACGAACGATCCGCCGGTGGAATTGCGGTGTGTTTCGGCTTCGATATATTCCCGGTTGGTGTGCTTTTTTAACATTCGTTGTAATCGACTTTCCGGATCAGAGGGAGCGTTTATTTTATTCGCATTTTTTGCTTGGAATTTATTTCCTTTCAAGATCGGCGATATCTGTGCTCCCGGAATTTTGTAAAACCGTCTCTGGTAATTTGATTTGTTTCAAAGACTAGAATTCTGCTAATACCGTTCCTATTAATCATCCGCGACCTGATTTTTCCTCGTTCGCGACAAATTAGAATTTTACGTTCCGATGGGAGAAGCAAGAACGGATGTAGAAATGTAATGGTGTAGCGGTAAATAAATAATACGACTGTGTAAAATCTAAAACATAGTCAGCGGCGTAACGAAGGGTTAAACAGCGTTGCCTGAAAAACTTCCATTTTAAAGAAAGCCACAGAGTCTCGAACTTTCTCAGGCTCCTTCGTCCATCCTGTTACACCCTTACTCATCATCGTCCTCCATCGTAAAACTTGTCACGCGCTCTGCAACATACTTGCAAACCTCCAGCAACCGCTGCAGGGGGCACGGAAGAAAAAAGTGCTTAGTGGAAGCATGCCATTAATACTAAATCACCGAACTGCCATGAAATAAGATCACACACACGCCTTTATTCGCGCCGCGATAATTGCCCCGCAAGGAGTCTTTAACTTTTCGTTTAATTATTACGCGGCAATTATGGTAATTAAATGGAGGGAAGCTGGCGAGATACGATGCTTTCTCTTCTCTCGGTGTATGCCTATGTGTACGTGTGTGTTGAGAAGCATGGAGCGCCCCGTTAATATGTATAAAGCCTGGGCTCTGGCCGTTAGAGAGAGGCGGCTTATCCGGAATCGATTCGCGAAATGATTAATGTATCTTTAGCGGTTTGACGCGCGTGTTTCGCTTTCACGGAAGAGGCGCGGCCAGCAGGGGGACACGGTATAGAGGGCCCTTAACTCGGCCGATAATGCATGCTGATAATCGGGTCTTTAGTGGACGGCCAGGATCGATGGAACTAACGTAATTAGGCGCGCTGATATGCGCCACTTAAGCGTACTTGAGTGGCTGCAAACGCAACTGATTGGTTCTGTTGCCACTATCCGCCGTAATGCGCACCACGACACGCTCGCCTAACCTCTCTCTCTCTTGTTCTCTCCATCCATCTCCGGTCTCCATGTGTCTGTAATGCATAGGTAATGCACTTTGTGCGGCGTCGAGTTATTAGAGTTGCTAACAAACATTAACCCTCGGAGGATAGAAGGACGAGACGTGTCCTCTCCCTTTCTTTTTCATCCCCCTTCATCCAGGTTGGAATTCGTTCCATTAAACGTCTTGTCGACCTTTGACAGCGCTCGACGGGAAATCGTAGCAGACGTAGCTTTGAGAATAAACGGAGCATCGAGACGAAAGAATAAACGAGACGTTTTATAACGGTCCGATAGCTCTCTCTGTCCATGAACGCGAGGAAATCGCGTTGTCCTGTATCGACTTTACTACGAAGAGACGGGAGACGATGCTTCGTCGTTTCTTTCTCCGATACGGAGCTGCTGTTGCTGCTCCTTTTTACGACGTAGCCTGGCTGCTGCTGGTAAAGCGCTCGATCGCGTGTTCCATATAATGCCGTGTCGACGAAAAGAGGGCAACAGACAGAGAGATAATGAAATCGGGCGAAAATGCTTGGAACTTTTTTCACCAATCTCTCCCGCCATTTCAGCTCGAATAGCTTTCGATATTAATTCTTTTCTTTTCTTTTCGTTACGTGATCGACACGCCGTTTCTTATGTCTGCTGGCTTTTTATACCGCCAGCGAAATTGTGTATTTCGCTTTACAGGACTTATGGTACCAGCGTGTACTGCTGATAAAAACTTTCCAAGCATTTCATGTTTTCGTTTCTTTGTTGTATAAACCACATGTTTAAGAAGATACAGAGAGTCTGCTCTTACAAATGATCCATTCGTTCGGCGATTTTAGTTAAAAAATTATGTCGACACTTGAACAAAAAGGAAAAAAAAATGACTGCCTTTGTACAACTAGTTTTGTAAGTTCAACGAAGATGCTAATTTGTAATTGTCTATAATTATTTTTCGTTTTCAAACGAGATCGCATTATGACAAATATTCAAATAAAGGAACTTGCTTTCAAAAGTATCGTCCCTACGGAATTATTAGACGTATTTTTAAAAAAATATTATTGCCTTTGTACAGCTAGTAGTACAGTAAGTTCAATAAAGACGCCAACTTGTAATTGCCTATATTTATAAAAATCGCATTACGACAAGCATGAAAACAATTTTTCTCGAAAATCCTCTCATAGACTCTCTCCCGACTCATTTTTTCACGAGGAATTACCTCTCGTATGCCATTAATAACGCACCACCCAGTATATCACGAGCTAAACGTCAAAATACGTTCACCCTTCCACTCTAAACCTCAACTACCATCACCGGTCACGTTTCGTTTTATTAATTCTTCCTCGCTGGTCACCGATTTCAGGGGTAGTTTTCAAAGTGCCCGCCAGTCGAAATACATAGGATCGCGTTATTGTGATTGCTCTCGATCAGGTCGAGGTAAAAAAAAAAAAACCGAGAGGGGGACGAGGAGAGAGAGAGAGGTAAAAGAGGGACGCGTGTGACGCGAGAGAGAAGGGTTCGAGGGGGTGGAGTTTTGGGGGAGGTTTGAAGCTATCGGATAATTAAATTGGCCGCAGGACGTAAAGGACACTGATTGACGGGTGCCGGCTGCGCTCTCTCATCATTATTCGTCGAAACGACATAATTCGCGTTTCGCTTTTCAACGGAAGCTAACCGCATTTTCCACTACACAGCTCTCCACCAGGCGCCACGTGTGCGTGTACAAAAACCCTTTTCTCTCTCTCCCCTGCACACATGCTCCCCGTTGCTGCTGCTGCTGTGTTGGCTCGCCTGTTCCCGTTTTATTCCATGTAAAACGATGAATATTTTAAACCGCGGCGAAAAATGGATTTTCCCCGCGGCGCGCATCCTTGCAATTTTTCCTATGGAAAAATCAGAGAGGAGGAGAGTGGGCGGGGAGCAGCGTGCACGGGTTACGCGTGGCCCCGGCATTTCGTTGAGTACACGGGAAACGTGCACGCTTTATTATTGATACGGCCGTGCACTAGCGCCGCGCTGGCAAACAATGTACCCGGGGAAAATTTTTTTTTTCTATTTTTCTTCTTTCTTCCCTGCCCCACGTCGCGTTTTCAACTTGATTTCACAGGGACGACACGTATTTATTACGCCTTTATTTGATCGCGCCAATTGCCGCGAGAACGATATTGGAATTCTGTCTACCCGCTCGCCGCGTTAAACTAATAACATTAAAATCGAAAAATCTGAATTTAATCCTGCGGCGCTTCGAAACCGAGATCTGTTTTCGCGTGCTTGATTCTGCACGGGCGGGCGGCGAACGATAATGGAATTGTCCGATGAAAACGGCCATCGTTTATTTCTCTTTTTTTTTTTTGTTTTCCTTGTTTCGGAAGATAATTATGATTTATAAAGATCTTCGTGCGATGTGTGTATTGGACGAGCTACGTTTCTGCAAGTGTTTTATCGTAGATTTGTACGTAGGAGTGGAAATATCCCCGGCGAATTTAACGTTAAAGGCGATCGTCGATCGATATCAGCGAGAACTTTCTCTCGACCCCGGTAGCAATCTGATCTCCGGCAAGGAGATCCGCCGCCATTCTACACGTCGAGAGCCCCGGCGCAGAAATATTTCCGTAGAAAATACACGGTGCATTTTAAACGTGGCGAATATCTCTCTAAATGGAAACATTCGCGGCGGTCCGGTTTCGCGCATAAAATGGCAATTATAAACGTAGCGACGTGAGCGGCCGTATAGTAACGAAATAATAAAGAACCTGGAATTCTAGAAACGAGGCAAAAAAGGACCCATTTACGGGGCAAGTAGATGAAACATACCTCGTGGAACCTGGTATTAACGGTGGCTGAAAGTGGACGGAGAACGTTACGTAAAAAATGTAACGTATATTTCGAATAGGTAGAAAGTTTTATTAAAATATTGTTTATACGCTCGTGAAATGCACATGTACACGCGCAAATTGTTGAAACGTGGTTTTTCCACGCGTGTACACCTGTGTGTGGATTGCAATGGTTGTTCGTAATATAGGATCCGTAATGTAGAGTACCGCTTGGTACTCCGATACTCTGTGACCATGTTTGTAGAGATGTGAAAAATTGTAACCAAAAGTCGCATCTGTGTGCTAATGAATCGTCAGAAATGCAAGAAACTTCATCTATTCAAAGGTAAAACTGATTTTCCCTAAATCAAAGTTGCAAAAGTTCTCTCAAACTTCCTTTCAAACGTTATCAACTAACACTTTAAGCGTCTAAATGCGTTTTTACATGTTTGTGCAGAAAAAAATATGATATCTCTTGAACAACAAGTGGCCGAATATTTGTATCATCAACAATCGTCGTTGTGCCTGTAATCACTGTGTAAACTTTTAAACTTGAAATTTTGTTTTGCAAGAGTTATTTTATTTTATATTGTAACAGTGCATGTTTCTACAAAACTCAAATATTGCGGCGCTTTAAGTGTTAAAATACAACAAAAGAATCAACCACAGTGCTTAAAAAAAAATAAACTAAAATTGTTGATTTCTATTAATGTAGCCCGTGTGTGCTGCCGCACTGAGCCGACTGATTAAAAATGGACAAATGCGTGTTGCCTTTCTAACTTTGTGTAATTTTTATTGTATGTAAAAATTAAGTGACTAGTTTGACTGATAGATGTTTTTGCTCTGATGGTTGTAATGATTCTGACTTCTCGAGAGCTCGTCTTCGCCCTCGAGAGCGGTGGTTCTTGAAAAATACGCTGATTGGTGAATATTTTCTAGTATTCATCGCCAATCAACGTGCCTAATTTTCTCGCCAACTCCTTCCAGTGCGCCCTTAGCGCGCTTTACCCTGGTGGAGTGGGAGAAGATCCCAAGGGGTAACCAAATGTTTATAATAATTCGGGAAATTCCTCCGGGTGACTCATCGGCCAGCGGACCGTTACAGACAATTGTACCCTTCGGAAAACCCGTGGTTTATGGCATGTTCTTAAGCTATTGAGCGCGAAAGGCACAAGCGGCAAAAAACTCTAATTAAGTGATTCTACCGGCCTTCGCTAGGATGGACGTTAAAGCATAAAATAGTAAATTAAATCCTAATCTCAAAAACAGCCTGTAGGTGCGATCGTGCCATAAACCTTTGCTGAATGAAATCTAACAAAAATCCTTCTCGACAAAAATTAAAAAATTCATATTTCCTTCAACCTCGGCACATTCCCAAATTTCAAATTAAAAAAACTAGTACCTAAACGTCCACACTGGGATCTTCACCGAAATCAAACCTAACTCACGAGAAAACCAATTTCTGTCGCTCGCGATTAAATTCTCCTCTCGGATATTTACCCAGACCGCTTCTCAATTTCACCGCAGAGCAGGCGAGAACGAACGAGCGCCGTAGAGAGAGAGATAGAGAGAGTTAGGTGGTCGTAATCGGTCGGATCGAGCTTTTCCTGCCGGGTGGCGCGCGCATTATCGCGATGTGCGCGACGACGGAAGCTCGTGCCGTTAAGTATAGCGTGTAGCGAAGCGCGGGGGACGAGAGAGAAAGAGAGAGGAGAGGAGAGAGAAAGTGTACGGGTGCCAGTGCTCCGCGGCGAAAGCCAATAAATTAATTGGATTGACCGCGGGTGGCTTTGCGCGGACAAATGGGATCAACGATTCTGCCGATCAGCAGGCGCGCGTGGCTCTGTCGATTCTTGCAGAGCCTTCCCAGCTCGGTATGCCTGCCTCTGCCCCTCTAACTCGTTCATTCGCTGGTGTACGGCGTTTAAAGGTGGCCCCCGTTAACTGGATCCAGGTATCCCGATGCGTTTACACGTGTTCGATATCGCTTAAAAACACGATCACACAACGTACAACTTCTCTTCGCTTTTACGTGTGCACGCACACAAACACACACGCGTCACACGTAACTTCGTAGACGTGTAGGTTGGCTTTGGTTGACGACTATACACGCGACAAATAAGATATGCGGTGTCGCCTTTGACGGCTTCGCCCCAACGACTAGCGCGTTAGACGCTGGCAAATATCACGCTAACCTGATAAGCACGAACTATCGATTCGGGTAAAGTCGCCGAGGGGTAGTTTCGTTTCATAAGCCGTCGCCCTGTGCCAGCTTTTATCGAGCTGGCCCGCGAACTTTACGCCTCGCGAAGGCGCGAGGAAATCGTTGTTACGTGCCGTGATTTAAGGGAGTGGCGAGGGGTTTTTATTTTCCTCTTCTCTTCTCTTCTTTCGTGATAAGGTTACTCCGAGGGGTTAGAATAAGTCGTGTGATGTGTTGTTTTTTTTTTTTTTTTCAAGCGTTGATATCACCCCGTGCTTTATACGTTGGCTGCAGTTAAAAGTGATTCTCGTTACTTTGTTTCTTTTTTCTTCTTTATCGTAGTTCTTGTTAGCGGGGTTTGTTTTAGCTGGTGTGCTCGGTGTTATTAGCGGAATAGCACGGAGAAAGTATAATTCGCTTCCGCTATTTGAGGATAATTGCTGGATCTAGAGATACCGCCCGCGGCTTTCGTGATTCGTAAATGATGTGTTAAACAATAATTACGGACCGCTGTATCTTGTATCTACCTTTTTCTGTCATTAAGGATTTCTTAATAAATGAAAGGTATTAGTATGTACACCGATGCAATCTGGCAGAATGCGGGAAATCCCTGCCGTTAAAAGCTGAATAATACGAAACTAATGGATAAAAATTAGATACGATCGGTGTAGTTTAACCCTGTACAAACCGATTTTTCTTCGTTGGAGAGGAGAAAAATTACGGTCGATTAGAATGTTACATTTTCATGAAAGAAACAAGAATTCAGTAGAATAAAACGTAAATGATTAAATACAATCGTTGTAAAAACGTCTATCAAAAATACACGCATCGGCGTTCCCCGCAAATCCTCCTACCACAAATTCCGGCGCACGAAATCTGCAAATAAAAAAAGGAAAAAAAAGAGAAGAAAAATCGCTGCGTGTAACCAAATTCCGCACGACGATTCTGTGAAACGCTAATTTCCTCACGTCGCGAGAGGGAAGCTTTCCAAAATATCCCGGTGCGCCGGTGAGTTTCCAGCTTTTCAAAATATCTCCAGTGCACGAACAACTTTTACGTTCGAACGTTTTGTATTAAAGCCCCGTGAGATACGGGGCGGCGAAACTTGTACAGAATAACGCGTATATACCTTGTCTCTCTCTTGCTCTCTCACCGGTAAAAGGACTCGTGTGCAACGAAGATGGAGAGAGAGAGAGAGAGAGAGTGAGTGAGAGAGACAGCGTGTAGAAAGAGCACACGGGTTATATAGTGGTGGTGTAGGTTGGGAAGGGTAGAAGAGGTGGAGGAGGAGGCGGTGGTGGTGGTGGAGGAGGTGGAGAACTATTTCAGCTTTTACGAGGCCGTCGTGGCGTATCCGTTTATGCGGGGTACGACGTGCAAAACGATCGATAACACGCTCGTAACGTTATTACCGACAGGTATACGGAGGTGGGTAGCAGCGGTACTACCGGTAATAATGTGGCTTTTACGGTCGTGGGCGCTGGTACAGCTGCCGCCAAAGTCGGTAAGCGTGGGTTTCCATCGGGCTCTCAAATGCCGGAGCAGCAACCGAATTTGCGCCACTATTTCCGCCGTTCCTCTGACACTCTCTCTCTTTCTCTCTTGCTTGACTCTCTTCTCCTCCACCCCCGTTGTTTCAGCCAAGGAAACGAATAAAAGCGGACACGAATGGGAAGGAAGAAGGAGATACATATGTGCATGTGTGTGTGTGTGTGTGTATGTAGGTGGCGTTGGATCCTTTATATCGATCTAATCTCGTCGAATCTCTTGTGTTTGGAGGGTGGAGGAGGGGTAAAACGATTTCGCGAGATAACCGAGAGATATCTTTTGGTCGGTGCAGAAAATCCGGCTGACGTGCTCGAAATGTCGTACCGACGACGCGACACGGTATCTCTTCCTTTGAATCGTAAGAAGGAGAGACTTGTTGGAAGCTCTCTCGAAAGTCGAGTCCGTTCTCGTATCCGGTTCGAGGGAACCATGTAAATTTCATGAAACGTCCCAGATACAAACGTCAGGTGTTGCGGATGTACCAAGTGTGTCAGAAATTCTGGATGTAATTTTAGAGCGTAAGAAATATTGCGTATGTATGACAAATCTAATTTTCACGAATTTTATTCGTTATCCTGATTTCTACTATTCACTCCTATTTTTGTTATTATATACACCCTGTGTGTTGTTCAATAATTCGTAGTACAATGAATTATTGCAATATTGCAAATTTTTACGAATTTTCTTTCCTATCGCCGTGTCTGCTATTCACTCTTATTTCGGTGTACACCCTGTATATTCTTAATCCTGCGAGGAACGCAGGAAGCGGGAGGATGCTTCCGAGTTTCTCCTCCGAGGTTCTCTCGTTTTCTCCGTTTTTATTTTACACTTCCTTCTTATTGAAAGCGGTGCAATTAATAACAGACTCGGGGAACGCTTCGACGCCGCTAATTAACGACAATTACTGTACCGATTATACAGGCCGGAATTCACTCGATTATCCCTCGAATAGGGATAGTAGCGGTAGTTGGTTGCATCTTTACACTCGACGAGGCAATATCTGCTCTACGGGCTTTTACGACGAGACTTCTCTCTCTCCTCAAGAAGTAGAATATTCACCGGCTATAGGAAACAATGTTTCTCGCGGTCGACAAGAGTCGATTTCCATCTAAAGTGTTTCCTGAATCCCTTTTTTCCTCGCAGTCGGTACTCTCTTATGTGCTGCCTTTACGAGCTGAAATTGTCAGGAGGACGGGGGGAGGAGAGGAGGGAAGAACGGTGCTCTGCAGCACGAGTCTCGGGGTACGCGCAGGTTTAAACTGGAGGCGTAATCAGCGAACGGAAGCCGAAGCAGCGGCACGATTTCCGCCGCTTATGCCGATTGCGTTCGTGTGCACGCCTCGAGGCGGCTGCTTACGTGGGCCGTGACAAGTGCATCCGGCACATCGAAGGATTACCGTTCGTTCCGTACGCAATCACGACGTCCGATTGCGCTCGGGAATCACTCGATTTCGCTCATAAGACAATCTGTCGCCAAATGCACCGGCGTTTTCCTTTCGAACCGCTCCAAGTTTACCACGATCATCCATAGAATCACCGATCAGGCGTGTCTCTCTCCACGTTTGTCAAACTCGTAACCACGTGCACACTCTTATCTTTTATCTTCACCTTATCTATTTTCTAATCCTCCTTCGCACTATTTTCTCCATTCCAATATGTACCAATAAATAATGTTCTTCGATGTTCAACAGAACAATATTGCTTATATTTTTATTGCAGCGTTGAGAAAGATAGAAAAGAAATTTCGGTTGTATTTCCGCGATTTTTAGAAAATCTAATTTCGACCAGATATTTCACTTTCTCCGCGTGTGGTGTAACACCGAACGCGGTTCGTTCGCTGCAAATTCGAGGCACGAGAAAATATTTCCCAGCCGTCGCTCCTACGTTTCCGCGTGGCGGTTGCACGGATGCAAACAAGATCAAACAGAGTCGTTTAAGGGTAACCTTTTAGTCCGCTGCTTCGAGGAGGGCTTCCCTTTTCTGTCCCGACGCCGACGCCGCCCCCCCGCGTCGCCCGACTGGCGTAGGAAAGTATATACATTATAGATCGGAAGTTCGAAACCATACTTGGGCCTGGTAGACCGAAAATAAACTGCTTTATGGGAATTTGATATGACGTCGATCGCTGCTGGTTGAGAAAGTTCGCCTATTTAATTACAACTTTCGTTAGAGCATCGCTCTCTTTTCAACTGGAAACTTGTTTAAGCCAATACTCCTAGTAACATACTATTTCGTCTTTTTCGTTTTTTATTAATTAATACTCTTCGCAAAGTATATAGACTAGATTTTACTCCACCCTCGGGTAATGAAATGCAAATGAAGCGAGCAGTTAAAAGATTTAACGATACCGCGGAACAACTTTCGAACCATTGTTCTACACGGTAGAACCGAATGGTATTTAACTTCATCTAGTGGTACAGTTAAAGGGTAATTATACCCGGTTTTCCCTGTCATATTACAAAGTGTGTAACAATGACGGGAGTGGCCGGACAAAACGTGATTAACGTGTGTGAAAATGTTCTTTTTCCTCGTCATTTTGTGTAAAAGAATTTGAAAAACTGTTTTCGATCGAACGAAGAATGAAAACTGACGTTGTCGTTTTGTTTCGATGTTTCAGGGTCCACCACAGCCTAACCAGCCGTATAAATTCTCGATCGGCGAGTTGTGCGATCGTATCAAGGAGGACTTCAACTTTCTTCAGACGCAGTATCACAGGTAGATCTTTAGTTTCAACGTTCGTAAATCAAACCCGAGCCTTTTTCTCCCCCTCTCCCTCTTTTCTCGAGAGGAACTCCGCCGCGGTTGGGAAACGAAGTGTGAGATTTTGTGAAACGGTTAGGCACAGGGAGGAGGGAAATTTAAATTGAACGATCGCGGAGAGAGAAAAATGTCGTTATTCAATTAAAGTTGCGAATCGAACTCGTTTTCACGGTTGGACTTTTTCTTCGGCGGATATCTGATCGCCGCGAGACACGCAATATCATTTGTAATTATTATTCGAGCGGACTGGCTGGCTGGCTCGTTGTCAAGAAAAGGTAGAAATTATATCTTCGGTATGGGAATAATGATACAGTTGTCGGCGGTGAATTAAGTGAAAATGTCGGGTTATAAATGTAGCAACGAGCTGCTCCGTAGGAATTTAATCTTTAATATTTACCACGTCCACGGTAATAAGCTACAATGTGTGCTGTGTAATTTTTGTATAAATTCCACTCTGGTTTGCACATCGACGAGACCGAAGCAATGGAAAACGTATATATGTATAAATAATTATAAACGATACTGTACTTTCTATATTGAAAAATGGAAAACAGAGAAAATAAAGCTGAAACACACAGTTATTGGAGTGAAAATGAAAAATTCCACGCGTACCGCTAATTAATACGTTTTTGATTAAATGATAAAAATGTTGGAAGAAAAATAAATGGAATATTGAAATTCCGCTGGTAAGCGTCCCCCTCCGTTTTCGTTCTCACGGTTATATTATATTTCACAATTGTTGTATTTTTCGTGACAACCGGCTGACAAAACGGTATTTATCCAGTGACGGTAATTAATCGAGTAAAGTCGATTCCACAAGCGTACGCCGCCGGATCTTATCTCGGAAATGTTTGCGCGAACGTCGTGTCGGCGCGTAGGCGAAGCGAACAGAGACAAACCTGACAGATGTAGGCAGAGAATTGTTTGTCCGAGCGGAAGCTATGCACACTGAAGTATGCACATAGCCTGGAGGACGAGCAGGCCTCTCGGTTTCGATTCTATGCACGCGTGTTACGCGTCTGCGAGCCATTCAGCTTCTTCGCGGATCGTCCCGTAACATTTTCTTTCCGACACGCCTGCGTCTCTTTCTCTCTCGAAGACATACTTGTTATGCAACAGACGTGTGTAAAAAAATATGATTTCGCCTGCGTACGAAGAAGATTTTCAGTATTGAGTCATATTCGACTCGACATCCGCCATTCGCTATGCAAGGATTAGTGGAAAAAAAAAAATTTGCATATGTACAAAAGTGTCTTAATAATTTGTGCAATTTGAAGTAAGTGTGAAGTGTTGAAGAAATAATCGAGCACGATTAGGAAAATAACGATATAATTGGAGAGGCGAAGAAAAATCCAGCTGGTACGATGACAAGTCTGGAAACAAGAATTTCCACGAACCTGATCGAATCCTTGTTCCGCAGCTTTCCATAAAGTCCACCCGTTACGTTCCACACGGCCGGCCATACGAAATAAATAACGTCGTAAAAACGTAACAAGTATAGGAATATAGAGGGTAATCGTGCGATACGATCGCGCACGCAACCGAACGAACGAGCAAGCAACCAAGCAGCGGAGAGAAAAGTTGCTCGATAAGGGAACTTTCTTCGGGGCGAAGCGTCCGTTTTCACCGTATGCCCGAGCGATCTTTATCGAGCGGCCTGACACGTTAATTTATGTCCCGACCCTTTAACGTGTTAATTCGCGACGTCACGTGCCGCACGATTTCCACCGACGACGGAAACTTAAATTGCTGTTTCGTGTCACAGCGACACGGGGAACAGACACACAGAGGGTATAGGAGCCGGGAGAGTGAAGAGAGGACGAGAGTGTGTGTGAGAGAGAGAGAGAGGGGGAGTGCCCCTGGGGCTGTGTGCATACATGCATAAATATGTGCGAGACGTACGTGAGCCGCGTGCGACATTTCGACGCGCTCATGCCACCAGTGTGTACAGGACAGTCAGAAAGTAGCCAATTTCGCACTCGGTGCACACCAACTCTTCCGGAGAGTGCTCGATTTTTCCACACCCCTTCCCTCTCCGCCCTCCTCCGTTGGGACCTCTCTCTACGGCAGCGCGTTGCTGGTAGCGCACAACGTGAGCCGAGAATGAAAATGTTTGCCGCGGGAACGCGTAGTCGTGACTAACGATCGTAACACTTTCCGCTGCAACTCTTTCCGTTTGATCGTGTTCGACCACGCGCGCCACAGCACCCTGAGGAACTTTTGCTCTCGATCGGCCCGCGCCACGTTCGCCGGCCCCGTTTTCGACTACACGTTTAACGTGTTTCGATGTTTATTTAGGATCGAATTTTTTTTTATTTTTATTCTCTTTGGGAGGCGTGGAATATTTTACTTTAGTAGATTCCAGTCAAATTTCAAGTACATGGATACGTTTGTCAAGCTTTTTTGACTACCGAAACGCTGGACTGTCATGGCGGCCTCCTTAGCGTCGCGCGGTTTCCATGACAACGAAGGCACGCCCCGCGAAAGAGCGAGTGGAGGGGGAAGCAGGCGCTTGAGGGGCCCCTACGCTGTACAGCACTGAGCTAACTCGACTTTTGTCGCATTAACAATGCTCGGCTAACGAGCGGTTCTAATCGAAAAATTCCATCGGCCAACAGGTTGATAAATATAAATACGTAATTACGTCTCCCCCTTGGTATTATATCCACAATGTAGTCACGCGAAGTGTATCAGATTGAATTAATTCGAAGAAGTTTGGTCCGGTCGAGTCGAGTCGGATCAGATTGTGTCAAAGTTGGATCAAGTCGGATCATACTGGATCCAGTTGGATCTCTACATATACGATATCCTTGTCGCTTTCAATCAAAGAATAATTTCATTTTTTCCCGTTCAATTATTCCCGAGTTGGATTTCATTCGAAACCGGATTCTCTTTGAATTATTTCATACACTTTGCGTACGTGAATATTATACATACTTGCGAAACAACCTAATTATTCTGCTATGAATCTGAATAAAAAGAATATCGATGAAAATACTCGATTTACCCGATCTCCGGCGTTATTTGCATACACATTTCTATATAAAAAATAGGAAGAAGAGAAAAACAGGTAACCATGGAATAACATACATAAACGAGTGCACACAAATTTTTTTCTCCCCCCCTCTCTCTCTGTCTCTGTTTAGCTCGGTGATTTATTTTCGACAGTTTCGATCGTGCGGCATATAACAAATGCCGCGTGTTCGCGCGAACACCGCCGACTAGAAAGATTACATAAGCTCTCGCGGCGGGAGAGAATTTTCCGTGCAAACAGCGGCGATCGCACGGAATAATTCATTTTATGTCTGTATTATACGCTCGATGATGCGGAAAGTGGCGGGGCCGCGTTAGTTTTATTATCAAACGCGGTACGCTTGGATAAATGCTTTCGCGAATTCGATTCCCCGCCGCCGCCACACCAGAGAGAACCGGTAGCTTGGCAAAAGGGGCGTTGGAGGGAGGTGGAAAGTGAGTGTGTGTGCGTTTGTGTGGGAGGGGTGAGCTATAAATTTGCCGTTTACAAATTGAGCGAACCGTCCCCTCCCCCCGGGAACCACCGGAGAATTTCGCGGCGCAATGAGGAACAGGTGCGAGTTTCCGCGTATTTATGTCTCAAAAACGTTCACCAGCGAAGATATGGAAGGGAAAGGGAAGGCAGGAGAGACTCGATAAGACGGCTTGTAAATCGTTGCGTCGCGTCAATCTGAAATAATTAATGGGCTTCACGAGGGCCAGTGGCGCAACCAGAATTATCGTTTGACCGATCGTTAATATCACGCTAATTTATCGCGTCGATGCCGAGACCCGGGATCCGTGTAACGCTACTTTTCTCGCTTTTTCTCCTCATCCTTGTACGGCCACTGAAAATGTGTTAACGATTATCTGAATATATTCAGCTGTGTACCGGCGTAACTGGTAGTCGAAAATTGGACGGTTTTTAAAGAATTTCCTCTTTCCGATAGTGTATTATATGAAATTGGACGGCCTTTTAAAATGTTCGTTAAATCGTAATCTTGCGTCACTGAGAGACACATTTTTCGGATATTATATTTTCACTGCTGCGAGGAGATAGAGTATACTCTAGTTAATAAATCTGCGCGTGAAGAGGAGTGTATAGTCGATCGAAGAAATATAGCGAGGTCGTAAATTGAAGTATTAAGCAGCGTACAGATTGACGCAGCGATACGAAGATTCACGCACGTTATACTAAGTTTTTCGATTGGAGCTGAATCGAAGCTAAGACACGCCAGCAGATTTCGAGCCTCTTATCTTCTCAGACTTGTGTCGATTCGCTCGTCGATATGCTCGGTACACGTAAATTTCGACGCCCGAGCAAACTTACCAGCTAGCCATATTTCTTCCACCGACTATACGCGCGTCTCGTTCGAGAGATATCGGGCTTAGAGATCGTCGATATCGACGAACAGAGCCCGGAAGGGGGGCTACTTTACGCGACGACGACGACGACGACGACTGTCCTGTACACGCGCGATATAATACCGTCTGTCGATCACAGTTCGCGACGCGCCACTATAGGTCCCACAGGCTGGAACGGCAAAGGTCGAAGCACGCCAGTCATTCGACGGACTTTCGCTTCCGTGATTCCAGAATCGAACGGAGAACAATAATTGCCTATCAATTTCCATCGACGGGGAGGCCTCTCTTTCTCTGCTCTACGGGTTTGCGCGTTCAATTTCTCTCGAACGCGATGCCACTGCAAGATTAGTTAATCGCCTTAGACCTTTTTTCCTTCCGTCGAACCTGTCCTATTCAATTACCGGGTAACGAATGAAAATTGCCCTCGCGGACTGTTTCCCCTTATCGAATCGTTTCCGCGACTGATAATTAGGTATTCGATGCGCGATATATCGCGAATTTGATGCTTCCTCGGAATCGTAAACGACTATTTACCGCTGTGAAAATATAGCGCCTTGTGTCAGCGTTAACCCTGGTATTTATTTCTTCCTCCGACTGTACACTTAAGATTTTTGGGTCTTTTTTGACCCGAAAAGAGATTTTTGAAAGAAAGTCGAAGAAGACCAGCACGCTGTATTACGAACCTAGACAATAAACTTTTAGTGCAACGTTGAAGGAACATAAACTTGATAGCAGCAAAAGTTATTTTAAAAAAATAAGAAGAGGCTGGGTCAAAAATGACCCGAAGACCGTACTAAGCTTAATAGGACATTCTTTCACCGCTAATAAGAGACTATCGTTATCTGGAACAGTCTGTATAAATACAGGCAGAGATGGGAAATAGTTTTTAGCGCGAGTCGCGTGTTTTACGAGAACCAGCAGCTATGGCTTATTATTCTCCCGTTCGACTGTGCGCGGCACGAGACCCCCACGGTCGTTCTTCTTATTCCATTCGTTGTCACGAATTAGCCGACGTACTTATTTCCCCGCTTTTCCTTTCTCTCCTTCCTTCGGACGTAATAATTTTTCTCGTTGGTCCCATTGTCGGTGGGGAACGCGAACGCGCGCGCGTTTTAATTTAATGTCGCGACTACGACGTCAACGTACGAAGGGACAAACAAAGGCTCCCTCCGTGTTCTCGAGGGCTGCTGGTGGATATTAATGCTATGTTCTTGTGTTCCCTTCTGCAGCTTTAAATTGGAGTGCAAGAAACTGGCCGGTGAAAGAAAAGAAAAAAAAAAGAGAAATAGAGAGATAACAGAGAGAGGCATTATGCGATGGTAAGCCCATGAGAGGGAAAAAGTGAAAGAAAAAGGGATAGAAGAATAAAGAATACGTTTATCGTGCGGTACAACACACCACCGTCATCGTCATCCACCCGTCTTTTCCCAGATTACAGAAAACGCGTCCCCATCTCGTTCTCCCCGTCCCCCGCTTCGATATTACTTCACTCAGCCCTGGTTCGACTCGTCGAATGAATTCTATATTGCGTAATTAATTCGTTACGTCTGGCGGAATATTTAAATCGCGACGACCGATCGAAATAAATTTCATTCTTCGTTTATTCCGGCCAGGTCCGGTTATTTCAATTTTTATCGTTTACAGCGAGCGAAACCGTCGGGGGGAGGAGGGTATAGATTCGTGGCAATCGCTTCATTCCCTCGCCAATCCTATTTTTCTTTCTCTCTCTTTAATACGCGGTAATGCGGCTTGTTAAATGATAATACCGCCGCTTTCCATTCGCGTCGACGATGACCGGGCAAAAACAGGCGCGTAGTTGCGCGTCGCGGATATATCCGAACCGACGAGCCCGGCGAAGAAAAATACCGTAAAACATAATTTTTGCGTAATTGGTGTTATAACACAGGGAAAACCGAGGAGAATTATCTCGATGTCCGTGCTGCTGCTGTCCGTTCGTAAAATGCTAGGAACACGGGTGGAAACGCGTACCGCATAAACGCGCCAGTACACACGTATACAAATGTACGCGTACGTACCGGGTGTCGCGTTTCGACTCAGTCCACGTGAATATTTTGCAAAAGTGTCGCGATAAGGCGTAATCGTTCGGATAAAATTGGACGAATAATTAAAGAAAAAAGAGAAGTGCAACGCGATATTTTAGTGTAGAAGTCGTGTGAAAGTTGCGTTTACTCTCGTAAAAGTAAAACCGTGTATTCTTTCGTCCTTCATTTTTTTTTAAATTTTTCTATATTCATCCGAAATATTTTTCCGTACGATCAATTATTTCCCGAATTCTCACGCGGATAATCGGTTCAAACGCGACACCCTGTACGTACCGTCACACGCACGAGCGAATACCGCGAGCACGAACACACGCGGAAGGTTTTGCATACGGTGTTACCCAGTGCACTCAACTATTACGAGCACATATTTATTATACGGAATGAAGGGGAAGGGGTGCAATTTTGTAGGAAGGCGCGCGCGTCGGACCCGAGTCTATTTTCCTGTCAGAGGTCGGCAAACAAAAATATGACGCGGTCCTGTTGTCGTTAAAAAATTACTTCCGCCGTGAACGGGAACCTTATATGCGGTCGCACGCGTAGTTCCACGCGATGTATTGTTGCGCCACGCGGGATCAATGGAAATTAATTTTCCATTTAACGCTCTATTATTCCAGCAAGCGCAATACCGCCCTCGTGCCACCGTACCGCTATTGATACGGATCGACTCGCGCCGATGAAAAACCAACGTTCGTCCACCCTCTCTCTGCCGTAGCTCGTTTTCGATCGCGAATTGAATTTTTTCACCCTCGTCGATTTCCTCGAATCTCCGCGAAAATAACATGTTTTTGGTATTTTTCATGGAGGAAAGTAGAAGTTTTTGTCTTAACCCTATAGACTACTTTGTCGAGTTTGACTCGACATCAGTTTTATTCGCAGGTATGAACGAGGTAGTTTTTAAATTGCCAGTTTGAATATGTATTATATTTTGCAATATTTTTTCTACCTTGGTGAGCGATAGGTGTTTGGAAGCGACGTGGTGCAAATGATTACTCGCCAAGTGGGTAACGAAAATATATTTATTTAAACGTAATGCTTAAATTTCAAATGTAAACTACATGATGCACGTGCAGAGAAGGTCTAGGACAAAAGGCCTCGTGCCTTTTTCGGGGCTCCCTTAACACGTTCGTCGCCACGTCACCCAGACATGGGTGACGTTCTTCTTCGTCAAGTTAAATAGGATTTTACAAGTAATTTATAAAAATCCCATTTGTAACACAAGAATTTAATGGAATATCACACTATATTATACTATACATTAATTTATATTTAAAATAAAATACAACATTATACTACGTAGCATGGTATTCGTTAAAACAGTTGGAACACATTTCTGGTGATTTTGGACAATTGGGACAATATGTTGTCGTCTTTTTTACATTTTTTCTCGCTTCCTGGCGTTCGAGAATTTGTCTCTCCTTCTGGTAACATAGAACGCAAATTCCAGCTAATCGCTCTGTTTACGTTCTTGCGCTAAAGGCCTCGTGCCTTTTTCGGGGCTCCCTTAAGTAGGCCCTTTTCCCTGGGAAAGTCCCAGGAAGTTGGGGCGCGGGCCTACATTGCCGAGGCAATACTCTTGTCCTCGGGGACGAAGAAACTCGGAGATGTTTGGAAAAACATCTCTCGATTCTTCGCCTCGAGGGCCAAGAGTCGCCAGGCCTAAGTGCGTGGCCCCCCCGTGGCGGTCGCCACAGGTGCACATAGAATATGACTCTTAATGCTGTTTTCAATATAATTAGTAAAAAAAATTGTTTAAATTGCTTCCTGTCAACCAAATGTCTCTGAAGTGCATTTCAAATCAAATTCTTAAGATAATAGGGAGTTATTGAAAAGGAAATTTAAAAAGAAATATGGAGTTCAAAGGGTTAACCTCTTCAGGGACATTGACACACGTGTATAGTCGGGGCCACGATATAGCGAGGTCGTAAAATCGGTTAGGCGTCAAAGTAAACATGTTTTAGCTGCCGGGACCCGAAAATTGACAGAGATACGAGCAGATAAGTACTTGAAACCATGGTCAGGACCGTACAAAGAATTCTTCTATCCAGCGAAAGTCAAACTGATTCTAATATATTTACTGAAAATTGAGTTCAGCTAGGACAATTTAGGGTTTTTTTCTTCTGGGAAAAGCCGCATTTGGAAGTACGGTTACAAGATGCAGATAGAAAATGCAAAAGGATTGTGTAGCTTTAATATTAACATATTTTCCATTTGTAAATGAAATACCATTTTCTACTTGAAGTACCAAATCATATGCTACCATTCGTTTATTGTTGGAACCCTCAAACAGACTGCAACACACGGCCTTGAGTGCCGCAACATCAATCGATGCCGATTCTTGAGAGTTTAATTTACGACCTCGCTATATCGTGGCCTTAACTATACGTTTAGTGTTCTTTCAAAATTTCAGTATTTGTGATAGAGAAAATATGGAAAACAGTCTCCAGACAAGGAAAGCAATTTAACACGAATATAACTGTAACTGCATAAAAAACTGGATCAGTTTTTTCTAACTTTAAAAAATCGTTCCCGAAGAGTTGCGTTAACCTTTCTGTCGACAATCAAGTACCCATTTCTGTATTTCCTCTAACAATTTTTTACGTTCTCGTGAAAGTATCGTAAAACCGTTCGTTTTATCGAATCCTCATTTTCCGGACATTTTTACCGCCGACACATATGTCCAAACTAAAAATTTCAAATATCAAAGCTTAAAACAGCCGTGAACATTTTGCTCGCCAGCACGTGGGTTAAATCTGACAGCAACGAAAAAACTTAGTAAGTCGTGTAAAGTTGGGCGAACAATCGTTACCGGTGCATCGATTTCCCCCTTGGTGTTCAATCGAACGAATCAAATTCCTACGCGATTCCACGGGAACATTCGCGTAATTGCACGCTGTTTCCGATAGTTTTGATACGCCGTTCAGAAGGTTGCATCGCGACTCACGCGATCTCACGTTGTACAAGTGGTGTATAAGTCACCGCGTAACAACAATTATATCGACGTTTGTGTGTGCTTTTTAACCGCTCGCCTCTGTGCACACACGAACTCTCTGCGATATCGTCCGATTAAGGGACGTGACCGAGGCGGAAAATCGGTCTCTCCGAGGAGGAAAGAAGGGTGAAAAACGGGAGAGAGAGAGAGAGAAAGAAAGAAGGAAATAAAATGAAAATAAAACCGG
>NW_017100174.1:1130361-1133018 GCF_001263275.1 Habropoda laboriosa
ATGTATCTCGTGAACGTTAACGACGTTACGAACCTGTTTCACACGCGATCACGTTCCTTACTCTTTACGGAGCCTGACACCGAGTGTCTCCGACTAACGCGCGTGAACTATTCGACGGTGTTTTCTCTCGAGTATTGTTCTCGTAGGAATAAGTCTGTTTCCATCGGAATTATCAATATTGACCGTCTCGGTTGTTTCCCCGATTTAAAACCCACCCCCTACAATTACCAGTGTTTCGCTTACAAGTGCGTTCTTCTGCTTTCTTCTGTACAGTATTAAGTTGGAGCTGGAGAAACTGGCCCAGGAGAAGACGGAGATGCAGCGCCACTACGTTATGGTGAGTTGAAGTCAATTTTAAAAAATTTTTAATCTTCGTCTGTATTTTTTAATTTTTAAACAGACAATCGCAAGTTTTTTTTTTAAAGTCTATTGTATTTTTCAACACCGACCACTTTAACGAATCTGCGTATTAAAGTACAAGGATGAGATTGAATTGAATTTGTGTGCCCAGGAGCTAGTGCGAGGTTAATGTAAGACACCGTGTTATTTATTCGAACCTTCGGAATAAATGAAAAGTGAGTTACTGATTTATGGCCGTCCGTGAGGTAATACAGATAATGAAAGTTTACGCAAATAATTCGTTAATCTGTCTATCATTTTCGTGTTGGGATATTAATTCGACGAGGGGGAAGAATCGTCTGGACCGAAGGATTTCTGAAATGATAGGTCGCAGATAGTAAATCTCGAAAATCCTACCAACAGTTCTTCGCTCTCCTGTGTGTATCGTTGAAGGATACCATTTTATGATGCCATTCGCTAATGCCCAGAGCAATAATACACCTTCTCTACCTGAACTTAACGAGCAACTTAGCCGCTTAATTCCCCTCGTTTTCTAGAAAATTACACAAGAGGTTTCATAAATAACCACTTCTTTTAAATCTGGTAGCCGCGCGCTCCTTCCTATTCAGTTAATCACACCAATCTTCAGAATGTTCAACCCTTTCGCTATGGTATTACCCGGTTGGAAACTCCTCGGCGTTTTTCTGGTCAACGGTGCGTCGTTACTCCACCGGTAATCTTGAAAAGTCGGAAAAGTCTAAAGAGATCAGTGGAAAAATTAACGATCGATAATTCACAAGTGGCAACTAAGGCTTTTTACCATCTCACTGTGGGTTTACTCTTTCAACATCTTTTCACTACCCTTTCACAGTTTGTACGTGCAATCGTACATGTTTCTTCATTACAGAAAAATATGCTGTGTAAAGTGTTCGTTATTTTATCTACGTGTAGGTATTATAAAATCAGGACACTCGTTAGGAAAATTATTGGAATCCTGAAATATTATTTATTTCAGAAATTAGTGGAAATGTGTGATTGAATCACAGGAAAACATTCAGTATCAATATTTTACTCACGTTATTCTTCATTACCTTAAATACACTCATTAGAAAAATTAATATTTTGAAATACAAGAAAGAATACAATCTGTACAAATAATAGATATCCCAAACACCCACAAACTTCAATACCCACATAAAAAAATAAATAAAGAAGCACATAACCGTAACCCCGCAAAGAACGCAAAAAGAAAAAGGAAGAAATAAATTCTCTCTCCACATTCAACAAGCGTTCAACAATGAGCAACCACGGTCCCTTTAGTACCGAAAGGGTTAAAACTACTACCGAGAATGATCCATAAATCTTGACCATGTTCGGACCAAGCGAGAGAGAGAGAGAGAGAGAGAGAGGTAGCAAAAAGAAGAAAAGCAGTCGATCTATGCGGTCGTGTTCTAATAAAACCGGCAGGCACGACCTCAGAGGGCCATCAGCCATTCAGCCGACCCGCTGAGCGGCTTCTTCCCGCGTATTTCTTCGCGGTCTCCTCCTCGCCGCCGTCTCCTTTTCAGTTCGCCGTCGCCTGAACACACGCAGGTGTGTATATACGGCCGGCAGCCATGCCGCCGCGGCTTACTTTCGCCCGTAGATCTTCATTATTGCGCGGGCAACGTCACCGGTGTGTATGCGTCTTCATTAGCGGCGGATACACCGCCGCGGCTCTGCGACTCCTATGGAGAAGGTCGCAGGTCGCGGAGGGACGCCTTTGAATTTACGCGCCGCCACCGCCACAGTCGCGCGATCAAATGATTCGCCGGGTCGCGACCATCGATACGTCTCTCCTCTCTCTCTGTGTCCCGTGGGCGGTAGTCGGTTGTACATAAGTACTTTCTCGGAAGTATTTTTCAACTGATTGGAAGAACGTACGAAGGTTTTATGGTAATCAATTTCGACGAGTGAATTTTAGGTAGTAAAACAGTAACGGATTGTTATTACCAGGATAATAAATTTCCTTTATATGTTTCTTCGTTTTATTTCTCAACCAATCTCGACGTCTCTCATGATTCCGTGTCGCTCTTTTATAGAGTGGTATTTTGATGGAATATCTCTTTCGATGTCATCCGAGGTTTTCATTGCCGCGTTTTTAAACGCCCGTCTTACCTTGCGCGCTTTTTTGTGAAATTTAACTTAATACGTCGTTCGATCGTTCTTACGATCGATTTTTAATCGAAGTTTTCCGTGATATCGGAACTGGTTTAAAAATGTATACTTGTAATTTAATGGTTCGTGGCGAAAGAAGGTTAACAGGAGCGTTTTAATCC
>NW_017100174.1:1134245-1141759 GCF_001263275.1 Habropoda laboriosa
GCTGAGTAAACGAGCAGTTTGAAAAACTGCGATTAAGGTAAACTGCACGTTGAATAAATCAACGTATTATCGTGAAAGACGTCAAAAGTGTTAACGTCAATGGCCAGAGTCACGTGTTAATTTACCTGCACACGAACTGAGAGAGGGGTAAGTCATGCGGTGTAAAACGCAGTGTAGAGTGTAGCAATTAGATCCGTGCAAAGGTAGTCGTGTTCGCTAATATCTCTCTCTCTCTTTCTCTGAATGAGGAAGAAAAGAAGAAAAAAAAGGGAAAAGAAAATGGAGAACAAACAGAAGCGTTCGCGTCGCTAGAGTTTATTGTCTTTCGTTGGCGTTGCGGTTATCGCGGACGGACGGTAATTTATAGGCCACACTTCGTGGTCGCGTTCGATGCAAATGACTTCATATAAAATGCACACTGGTTGCTTGCGTGGACGTGGCACTTCCGCCGATTCACGCAGCACGAAGATTAATCGCGCGATCGCGCGACCAACGTATACGCGTACGACAACGACGACAGCGTCTCGGCCGATCGATCGATCTTCCTCCACGAGGACATGTGATTTTTCTATTCTTACGACGATCTCCGTTCCACTGAAATTTATACGATGCACACAGTCGATCACGCGGGAGCGTACTTGCGATATTCGTGAAAAACGACAGGCAGAAGCGAGTGATGATCGGAGTATAGGTACATCGTCCGTTTGTTGGATGAGCGATACGTCTGAAAACTCGTTAATTTTGAGACGTCTGCGAAAAGTAATTCTGAAAGCCGGCTGTTTTTATTTTGAAGTGAAATTATTAACGTGAACAATATCAGAATTCAAAGTAGGGATGTTTTAACCCTTTTTCTGATGGTTAGTTAAATTCTAAAAGAAATTTTTTTTTCGTTGCTAAATGGTTGAGTAATTAATAATTTTCTACTATAAAAATTTCAAAGGATTTTCTTGAAAAATTTACTTGCGTCGTTCTTGTAGGAAACCAACGATTAAGCATTCTTACGTGAATTAGATCACTGGGAACAGAGGCTACTTTGATATTTTATTACGATCGAACTGTATTTATTCCGTCACTAGATTGCTCGAAATTCGGTTTTCTGCTTCTCCTATAAAACGTGCAGTTCGAATTTTACCTAATTTTCATTCTCTAACTTGCCTATTATACCAAACGATATCAGACAAATTATCGCAAAGATATCGCAGATGCGCTCTGATACGACAAACAATAGATACACCCGCTCTTTCATTCGCTATCTCTATGAAGTCGTCGCTGTCGTTCGTTCTAAAAATCAGCTTCCACAGTCCCGGCGGCTAGTCCGAGTTCGTTTGTCAGTGGTCGGCGATGAATCGCGAGAAAAATGTGTCCGCGGCGTCGATTGCATCGCGGCTGGGAACGCTCGAATCGTTCCGCGTCCGCGGTCATTTGTTATTAGCGCCGCGTCGGACGGTATCATATTACAGCGTTTTGTCATTCATGATTAATCATTGACGCAACAAGAATTTATTGTATTGGCTTCGATCGTGCGGCACTAGCTCGTAGTACCAGCAACAGGTACACACAACACTTGTCGGACATACGCGCGCTCACTGTTCTGACGTTGCTGCCGCCCGCCGCCGCCGACGTCGTTCTCCTAATGAATCAGTGGCGGTTTATACGGGCTCCGGTGTAATTGGAATGATTCAGCCGGAACGTCGAACCTATTCATTATCGGCCCGGTGTGTCTCGGTATCTGACCAAAGGGGGCGGAGAGGCCATCATTTTCTCTCGCGAGTCGCGAGAGTTATTCTTCAACTTAATGCAACCGCGTCGTCACTCTCTTCTTCTCTCATTTTCTCCGTATCTTCTTTCCTCCATGGTAATACCGTGTGCTTCGTAACACGTGGGATTCGCGATGCATTAACCCTTTCGCTGCGGTGGATTTCAGTACGTGACGGATGTTGCGGAGACGGTAGATGGTCGATCGCGATTGCGCAATCTTTCGTTTCGACGTTGCAAAATTTTAAGGAATTTTAATCTTAAAATTGGTTTGATCGACAAACTTCAATTTGGAATCTTAAAATTTGAAATTTTAATTTTCAAATATGGGATTTTAATTTTTAAATTCGGGATTTTAACTTTAAAGTTTGGGATTTTAATTGTAGAATTAGACTGCAAAATTTTAATTTGGAATTTTTATTTTAAAATTAACGTGCAAGTACGCGAAGAAGAAGAATAAAGGCTTGAAGTTGAAAGCGTGCCAAAAAGCGTCAGTTGCACAGTGCGACCAAATTTTCAAAACGCCTATAGACACCAATAGCAGTGAAAGGGTTAAACAGTGTTTTTCTCTTACCGTTCACTCATACCAATTTTTGCACTCTAATAATTACAATAATGCGCAGTATTGGATAACTTCTCGACACTTCACAATTTCTGCAAACTTGTACATTCAATAGCTACAAAATAGCAACAAAATAGCTACACCTGAGAAACAAGGTCAAACAGAGCACACGTTGGTACGAACCTTTTTCAATTGTTCCACTGTCCCAGATATTACGAAACACCCCGTATATCCGTGACTACTTTCCCCGACGTCTAATGAGAAAGGACAAGATACTACCGCGGAATTGACATGGTCCCCGCCTGTCGTGTAATCTTAATTAACTTCCCGGATCGAATCGATACTCTGTTGGGTCCGTATCGCGAGTTACACCGCAAGAAAGAAAAAAAAAGAAGGAAAGAGAGAGCGAGGGAGAGGATCTTTACGGGGGAACGTTTCGCTTAATTCTCTTGGGTGAATATCACACGGTGCTCTCCTCTGTTCTTGTCCTCTTTTTGCCACGGAATTACCTTCTTTTTCCACTCGTAGCCGTCCGCAGCCGGTTTAAAGGCTTTCGTGTTCATGCACCGCGAGCAAGTGGCCGGGATATTTTATATTCCCGGAGTATATAAACGCTGCTTCCGTATTTCCTTCGGCCAGCTGACTTTTCCACGCGGAAAAGCCACCGGGGAACGCCCGTTGGAGATTCCCCTTATTTCCCCCGAACTTTTCTCCCCTAACCTAACCGTTTCATCGGTCTTTCTCTTATTTTTACCTCTTTGTCCTTCTCTATATTCTTCCAGCTAGAGATTCTCTTTCTCTCTCCGTTCACGGATTTGTTTCCAATGTAGCACCACGTGTATATGTGGTGGCAGCCGGAACGGTATTGGTGAAGGAGGATGCTCGTACGACGTCGTTATGCGATGGTACAGCCTGGCCACGAGGCATTACGCTTTTACGACTCTTTCATGTAATTGTCGAGCTCGTGAACTTTTACGAGCGCGAACCAGCGCGCGCGGAAAAGATCGCCTTGAAGCGCATCGTCCGGTACATTGACTCCTACGGAACTTTCGACGTTTTCGACTATTCTCCGACGCTTCTGCGGTGATTCACCGCTCTTTCTGTTTTCCCCGATGGAAAGGGGTGTCTTTGTGGAAAGCGGTTTTTAACTTGCGCGAAGTGTGAATCGAACCTCTCTTATTCTCTCCTTTCGACGTCTGTTTCATATTTCCGGAGATTTCCTTGCGAATTTTGTCGTTTTCACGGCAGGAAGATTTGTCTTGTTGAGTACGACGATTGTTAATAACTGTCAAAGAAGAAAAATAAATTTTTATACATTTCTTTACGATTATGTTGCAAATAGCTCTGAAAATCTAATTCGCAGATTCCGTTTGTTTTCTAGTTTTACCAGTCTTCTCTATTTATTCAAATCTCTAATCACTTGTAAAATAGCCATTTTTCTCGAATAAACGATTCAAAAGAAGAAAGAATAAAACTTCGCATCCCACTTGAATCGTCCATTAAATCCCACACTTCATAACCAGACCAATCTCTAAAACCCCAATCTCTAAAACGAAGCACTTCCTCGTCAAATAACTCCTTGAACCTCGAAAGATACCGATCAAACGTACCCCACCGCTCGTTCCACATCTTCTCCGCCAATTATACCCCATTAAATCAATCACTCTCCTCTAAGGATCTCTAGCAGAACAAATTCAACGACGTCGAAGGTCTCGAAACCCCGGAGAAAACCACGTTGAAAATCGTCAGGTTCTCGTAAAAGGAACGGGCAACGAATGCGACTCGCTGGCTGGATGGCACGAGCACACGCGCTCGGAGATCGTGGCGATTTCGCGCGCGCTGTTTGATGGCCGGTCGAAAGTGTGCCATTAAATTCCAAAGAGACGACCCGCGCGCGATTTTACGCGTTCGAGGTTCCGTGGCGTCAGAGATTGCCGCGAATTTCGCGGCGAGGATACGACGGGGTCGGTTAATAGAATCGTGCCGGCGTGAACGACCACGGAGTTCGGGTCGTTAACACCGCTAACGCCGTGTCCAGGCGTTATACTGGCACGAATTTATGCAATCGTTGTAACACGCGAGCGTGCACCTTCCGGCCTCAAATTGGCCCGTCTCTCTGTGCTCTCTGGTGTACGAGTTTCGGCCTCTTCGTACCCGGCCTGAAAGCCAAGCCGCGAACGTGTCAGGATCGTTAGCGTGCATACTAGCGTTTCGCCGGTGTGAATGAACGAAAATACCAGAGAGAGAGAGAGAGAGAGAATTTAATTGTACGATCATCGTTTCCATGTGAAATTCTAGCGACGCTTGCACGCGGTCTTTGCTCACCTGGGAATATTGGCTCTTCGTTTTGTGATTAAGGAGTACGACGGCTTTTTCTTTTCTTTTCTCAGATGTACTGGTAGTTGTTTCAATCATATTTTTGAAAGAAATTTTGATTAAAAAATGAACGAAAAAAAAATGAGTTTCTTTGGGTTTTAGTGAGTTTAATCGTTTCTGAAAAATGAAAATTTGGTTATTTGTGAATTATGATTGTTTTGAGAATATATGGTTGATAATCGAAGTAGTATGGAAAGTTTTTCTCAATATAAAATGTAAAAATAAAGCGTTTGTGATGTGGGAAGGTGTTAGGGTGTTGGGAGTGTTGTTGCTTCGTTGATCGTTTAAGTGAAGCTACCTTCGTTGGGATGCGCGGTAAGATGGGTGACCGCTCCGCTCTCTCTTCGCTTCAATTAGAAATACACTCGTTAATAGCTTTAGTAATTGTTAGTAGTTCCACTGCTACTTAGGATCCTATAATTTAACCATTAAGCATTTTCTACTATTAGAATGTTACTAATTACAATGTGAAATGTAAAAAAGTTGAAGTACATTTAAGTGGGTTGATCTGTTGATAATGTTGCAAGAGGAAATTGCTGTGTGATTTATATATGCATTTGTAATGATTGCAGTTGGAAGATCAATTATCCGTATTTATTAAATATCTTTTCCCGGGAGTTTACGAGATAAGTCGTTATATGAAATCGAGAAGGGCAATCGAGGAACGGTTTTTATATGTATAATAAATGTAGAAAGTTACATTCGTTTCCACATTACACGTGGTAAGCAAAAAAGGGGTTATGAATTAGCCGTTTTACTTTGGGTAGTCGTTTATAATTTAACTTCTTCCACCTATAATTTGCCTCTTTCTTACATCGACACGTTTCCCCCGAAATTTATTACTGTCAGTATCAAATTACAAGGTGCTCGATATTTATTACTTCCTCTCGCGTCACTTCTTCCAATACGTTCTGAGAAAAATCGACAATTGCTCATTACCTGTTCGTCAAAAACTCCTACTTTTCAATTGGAAATATTCAAGAAAGTCGAATATATACATCTATCTACAGGCTACAGTACGGAACGTGTGAGTACATCGAAAAAGAGAGCAAATCTCCGGAACGTAAAACCCATTCCGTTCTACCTAGTACTCATTCCGTTCGATGCTTAAATCACGTCACACTGTAATCATCGCCTGTAATCGGAGGGTCGAAGAGGCACTCTCACGATGCACCCGAACTCGTGTGTACATCAACGTTCGGCTTTCGAGTGTTTTCCTTGATTAAATCAAAGCGAGAGAGGGAGAGCTAGATAGATCGCGAAACGGGACGAAATCGAGGGCAAAATTTGCAAGTCGTACAGAAGAACGTGGCTGAAGAGAGAAAGGTAGATAAAAAGAGGGCCCTTTATGTAAGGGTGTGTTCACAACAGGGGTCGTTTCATCGGAGGGAAGATAAAAAGGGGGATAAGGGCTAGCGAAAGGGACGAAAGAGAGAGAGAGAGATAGCGAGGGTCCATTAGTCTTGCGTATCTCGTCACGGTGGAGATACCGATCACGATCGATATCGGTCGTTTATTCGAGAATGAAAGCGGCGATTCGTTTCGAAGACCAAAGGGATTATGCGATTCCGAGGGGTCGATCCGTAGTTTCCTCGGTTCGTTTCACAATTTCTTCTTTTTTTTTTCCCTTTCCTCCTCTCGAATAAGATATATCCTCGTGTGCTTCGTTCGCACAAATTCGTTTTTTCGCGCGAGAATCGAATAATACCACCCATCCTCTCTATCTCGCGCAATCTCTTCCCATCCGTTCAACCATCCCTCTTCTATCCACTGTTCGCGCGAGATTTAACTGCTCGGTTTCCGGTGTCGACGGTGGCTGCTGCTGCGAGTGGAAATTTTGCTCGAGATCGTCGCAGATTGAATTTCCGGGCTTAACTCGATAATGTGGACACGATGATGCGGCATAAAACTCGCGGATAGCGGCGTAAAGCTGGTTCAATTTGAAAATGCAAACGAACGGGGGACTCTCTCTCGTTCCACTGGCGGCGGCGGTGGTGGTGGTAGTGGTGGTGGAATGGGCGGTGAGCTCACTCTCTGAATTCGGCCGAGTTTAATGGCTGAACGACGTTTATTGCCGCGCCGTTTTATCATCTCGCCCCCGCGAATCGAGTGGTTCGCCACACCACCTCCATCCCCTTCGCGGTGGTGTTCTCGCGCGACACCCTGATTCGCCGTATTAAACGCGTCCAGAACCACCATTCCAGGCTTCGTTTTCCAGCTTCGCGATAATTAAGATCCTGACCTCGGTGAGAGCCGCCCCTTGGGACGAGTCTATTAATTAAAGGCTAACTACTTCGTGGCGAGAGCTGTGCAGAGGAACTTTCTTCTTCTCCCCTCGAACTTCTTCCCACCTTCTTCTCCGTTACGCTTTTTCCCTCCCCCGTGATTTCTGGTCGCATGGAATTCCCCGCGGGATACGATTACTTTCTGTGCGCAAGGATACTCGAGATACTACCAACTGTTTCGGCCACTTTTAAATCCTCTTTTTGCCACGCTTAAACCATGTTCGTTACAGGTGGAATACCTCTCTGATACACACTCGGTGGTTTCATCGTAGAGACACACGTTACAGGTAGCAAAGGTATCTCGCGGTTTTTCTCCAGTTTTCGTAATTAACACACGGTTGAAGACGATTAATTACCCGGGACGGGCAAAAATACCGCGTCACACGGGTTTCTACTGGCGTGAAACTGCGTTGCAACTCTCTGTTTTTCGTCTCGACGGAAATGAACCATTAAAAGCTGAAATTTGCTCTCGCGTGACATTCTCCAGTCCTGACCAGATGCATTGTAACTCAGTATCTGTGTTGGTTTTTCGCGTT
>NW_017100174.1:1141785-1144944 GCF_001263275.1 Habropoda laboriosa
CGGGATATTTACTGTCGATAATTTGAAATTTTATTTATCACGTGTATATAAGATAGCGGTTCGACCATGTTCTAAAATTGGCTTTTGCCTTCGAATGGCAATAAAGACTGTTTTTCGACATCGGAGGTCATTGTTTTTTCTATTTTTACCGAAACACTCATCTGCGTTCTGGATACTCGTAAAAATCACGGATTACCATTTTTTCCTGTTGCCTACCAAGCTCCTCATAAGTCACAGGTTCTTTTTTTCTCTTACCGTTACCTTGTTCCAGTATGTCGTCGTTTGAATTCTTTCTCGTCCACGTCGTCAATGACGGAGCGAATTTTTTTCTTCTCTTTCATGTCCTCCATACACGTCCCAGTGACGTTCTTCCGCTGGATACGGGTGAGTCAGAAACACGAGTCGTAGGATGAGTCATAATTGAAGGGATGGAAGGATATGTGGGCACTAAATGAGAAGTATTTCGAAGCTCTGTTCGAGAGAATTTTTTATTGAAAAATTTTATTCGAAGATAAATTGCCGGCCGTTGCGTAGGAAGGACGAATCGAGGAGATTGGAGAAAGCTTGCGTTAGGGGATTTCTCGAATACTTGGCCAAACTGTCGGAACGTATTCTGATTACCGTGGGGAGAGAAAAATATAGATCCCCGATTGGTGCTTTTCTGCCGTGTAACCGTTGAAAGATGCATATCGGGGGAAACGTTCGAAGCGGTTCCCTTCTGCCTTCTGCGGATCTCTCGTGCTCTCGAATACCTGAAGCACCACGTTTATGGATCATCTGGAGGATGAAACAAAAATTCTCCGTTTCCGAATTGTAATTTCAAGAAAAGCTACAAATTTAGAGCTCAAAATCTGAAAAGTGAAAATTTTTAAAAGGGACAGTTTTTCGTCAGTTCGTCAACTTAGTTCAATTTTTGTACACCAATGGACTGTAAAAATTGAAAAGTGAGAACTTGAGAAAAGAAGATTTCAACGTCTGCTTATCTCATTTTTATTTGATAAAAAAAAAGTGAAAATAAATTCCTCACTTTTCACGCAGTTCAGCATACTCCAAAAATATATCACTGGTATCGTTGCCTCGATGAGAATTTTATATTCGAGAAACGAATTTCGCTCATTTTCCCACTAGCGAAGCGTTAAATCAAAAATCTGGCAAACTCACCGTGCCCGAGTAAGGATAAATTATCGTCCTCGTATATTTCCATTCTTGTTTCCTCTTTTTCCTCGATTCGCCGAGTAAAACTCAGCTGAGAACCCCTGTCCGGTAGGTGAATTAGTTAAAGCATACCCGGCCCGGGATCTTGTACACACGATGTAGAAACGATGTTACGAGAAACCGGTCTTGGACCGTGGTGTACACGCACAGAGACACGCATGTCCACCACGCGTTCATACACACGTACTCACACACACACACACACACGTGTGCATAAACTCCTCTTAGCGAGGAGAATCGCTGGAAGGGTAGGTAGAACGATTCCGCTGGTCGTTTTTCTCATTTTCTCCGCGCGTTTATCCTCCTCCTTGGCCGGGATCTCGCATTACGGCTCAATTTAGCCCGCTTTTCGTAATCTCGTTCGATCGATGTAATCTCGGCTCTCGGCAGCCGTGTAGCCGGCCCTAAAGACCCTCTTCGAAGGGTTCTTTTAGACGTTATTACGAATTCGAGCAGCATCTCGGTTTAGGTAACTCGATAATTCGATTAGCCCTTGGGAATCTTTCTGCTCGGCTTAACCGACTACCTTCGACTTATCTCTCGCTCTCTCTCTTTATCTCTACCCTACGTTACTATATACCCTGGATCTCTCTTCCTTCCCTTTTCACCCTTGGATATTTTCGGTGTCGAACCGTCGTCGTCGTCGGCGTCTCTCGGGCACGATTAAATTAGGATGTACCTAGAGGAGGAAGAGTTGCAGCTGTATTATACTTATATAATGGACGGCGTTAATACAAAGTGAGTTCCATTAGCTGGGGAAGACCGATCGTTGAGATTGCCTGGGTCTGGTTTTGGTACCCTTGGCGATCGGGCTCAATTGAATCACGCGTTGCATAATAAGTTGCAGCTGAGTACACTCGATCGAGAACCTCTCTTCTGGCCCCCGTCACTTTTGCCCGCCTCGAAAATGCCTCTTCTTCTTCTTCTTCTTCTGTTTTATTCAGGTTTGGCGGTACGGCGAAATTATTTATCATCCGGCTCCTGGCACAAATTCACCTTATCTCGATCGTCCTCGGTCGAGAGAGGAGTTCGCGAATGTACCTGCATGCAGATCGATTCAATTAAAGTGGTCGGTCTAAGAGGGAGCGTGTGGTGGGGAAGTTGAAGGAGAAATGAAATGTGCAGACTCGTTGCTTTCGCGAGAAAGAGAGTGCTGCATACAAGGTGTATCGGAAATTGTGGTGCAATTGAGAAGAAAAAGGAAAGAACGCTTCGAATGAAGTTGTTCTACTTATAGTTAACACTTATGGTGCCAAGACTGGCAAAAGCATTTAATTCGAATGAACGGTGATATTTCACACAGCATATTTAACCCCTGTAACAACGAGTCACTTTCGTGACAGAGATTCCAGTCAAGATGTGACTAAGATATTAATAAAAAAAATTCATCGTAATCCTAACTTTCCTTTGAATTTATAACACTGATAAACTTTTCTTACCTGACACGGTACTAAAACAGTAAATGACTGACACTTAGACGTATAGTCGTAAAAAAATCGTAGGTTAAGATATCGGGGCGTATATTTACACAACAAGCACTGAAAAGTGTAAGGAAAACGCAGGACATGCGCCAAATGTCTCCGGACAGGCAACGCAACCTAAAACTTTAGAATAATATTATATCTAAATTAACTATGTAATATGCATAAGCACTTAATGTGGTTGTATAACACTTGATAATAAGTTCAGTAGCAATATATTTTATAACAGTAACTGTAAACACACGTAAAAAGAAATAATGATAATTTGATCAACGCTCTCTAAATATATCTCGCAATAAATTCTCACGCACTCTCGGATACCAATAACAACGCGGTTCTACTGTTTTACTCCCTCTTCCCCTGTATGATCCGCTCATTTTCCAAATCTCGAGACGATTCGACAAACACACTACATTCACGCCATCACTCGCAACTTATTATTAAACCAATTCCACACTTAAGA
>NW_017100174.1:1146456-1153127 GCF_001263275.1 Habropoda laboriosa
CACACACACACACACACACGTGTGCATAAACTCCTCTTAGCGAGGAGAATCGCTGGAAGGGTAGGTAGAACGATTCCGCTGGTCGTTTTTCTCATTTTCTCCGCGCGTTTATCCTCCTCCTTGGCCGGGATCTCGCATTACGGCTCAATTTAGCCCGCTTTTCGTAATCTCGTTCGATCGATGTAATCTCGGCTCTCGGCAGCCGTGTAGCCGGCCCTAAAGACCCTCTTCGAAGGGTTCTTTTAGACGTTATTACGAATTCGAGCAGCATCTCGGTTTAGGTAACTCGATAATTCGATTAGCCCTTGGGAATCTTTCTGCTCGGCTTAACCGACTACCTTCGACTTATCTCTCGCTCTCTCTCTTTATCTCTACCCTACGTTACTATATACCCTGGATCTCTCTTCCTTCCCTTTTCACCCTTGGATATTTTCGGTGTCGAACCGTCGTCGTCGTCGGCGTCTCTCGGGCACGATTAAATTAGGATGTACCTAGAGGAGGAAGAGTTGCAGCTGTATTATACTTATATAATGGACGGCGTTAATACAAAGTGAGTTCCATTAGCTGGGGAAGACCGATCGTTGAGATTGCCTGGGTCTGGTTTTGGTACCCTTGGCGATCGGGCTCAATTGAATCACGCGTTGCATAATAAGTTGCAGCTGAGTACACTCGATCGAGAACCTCTCTTCTGGCCCCCGTCACTTTTGCCCGCCTCGAAAATGCCTCTTCTTCTTCTTCTTCTTCTGTTTTATTCAGGTTTGGCGGTACGGCGAAATTATTTATCATCCGGCTCCTGGCACAAATTCACCTTATCTCGATCGTCCTCGGTCGAGAGAGGAGTTCGCGAATGTACCTGCATGCAGATCGATTCAATTAAAGTGGTCGGTCTAAGAGGGAGCGTGTGGTGGGGAAGTTGAAGGAGAAATGAAATGTGCAGACTCGTTGCTTTCGCGAGAAAGAGAGTGCTGCATACAAGGTGTATCGGAAATTGTGGTGCAATTGAGAAGAAAAAGGAAAGAATGCTTCGAATGAAGTTGTTCTACTTATAGTTAACACTTATGGTGCCAAGACTGGCAAAAGCATTTAACTCGAATGAACGGTGATATTTCACACAGCATATTTAACCCCTTAACCTGTAACAACGAGTCACTCTCGTGACAGAGATTCCAGTCAAGATGTGACTAAGATATTAATAAAAAAAATTCATCGTAATCCTAACTTTCCTTTGAATTTATAACACTGATAAACTTTTCTTACCTGACACGGTACTAAAACAGTAAATGACTGACACTTAGACGTATAGTCGTAAAAAAATCGTAGGTTAAGATATCGGGGCGTATATTTACACAACAAGCACTGAAAAGTGTAAGGAAAACGCAGGACATGCGCCAAATGTCTCCGGACAGGCAACGCAACCTAAAACTTTAGAATAATATTATATCTAAATTAACTATGTAATATGCATAAGCACTTAATGTGGTTGTATAACACTTGATAATAAGTTCAGTAGCAATATATTTTATAACAGTAACTGTAAACACACGTAAAAAGAAATAATGATAATTTGATCAACGCTCTCTAAATATATCTCGCAATAAATTCTCACGCACTCTCGGATACCAATAACAACGCGGTTCTACTGTTTTACTCCCTCTTCCCCTGTATGATCCGCTCATTTTCCAAATCTCGAGACGATTCGACAAACACACTACATTCACGCCATCACTCGCAACTTATTATTAAACCAATTCCACACTTAAGACACAAATAAAAACTAAATTGTTAAATTGTTAGTTGGCGTAGTGCGCGAAGCCTCGGCTTGCTACGCCGAAGGCCCCGGGTTCGATTCCCGTTGGGTCCCAAAAAATTTTTCCCCAGGTTCCTACAAACAGTCTTGTTTCTCAACTGTAGACACATTTCGACGTGCCCTATTAAAATAAAAAATTCGTTTCTGCACTGTGGACAAGTTACGCAGAATTGGTCCAGCATTGGACGTGTTAATCGTTCATACAACTAACCATTTCCCTACGAAATTTTCGCGCGCCTATTTCAATCTCACCGTACAATTTCCAACAAGCACATCCCGCGAATCCCCACACGAGCCGTGTTTCTTTCTCCTTCGTTCAACGAGCCCAGACACACGAGCGCGATTGCACCGGGGGCGCGCATGTTCCTCACGTTCGCCACGGCCGTGAGACAACAAGCTCGCCGCGATAGTGCAGAGAAGAGAAGAGACGACGACGACCCTTTCATACGGTCGCCGCGCGGCGCGCGTACCATTGCACAAGACGCATCGCGTTAACGCTTGTAACACCAGCACGCTTCCTCTCTATATTATCTCGCGCCGTTGCGGTTCTACCACCGCCGCACTTTATATCTCTCATGTCTAATATATCCTAACCGTTTTTTTCTTTCTCTTTATTCTTCCAGTATTACGAGATGTCCTACGGGCTGAACGTGGAAATGCATAAACAGGTAAGCCTTCTTCTCTCTTCGCGGTGTGCCTGTGTGTTGCTCATTTGAATTTCAAATGAATATCATCGAACCGCGCGCACGCCGATAGAAGCCATGAATTGTATGTATACGAGTTGTTCTCTCTCCCTTCCTTTCTACTTCGCGTTAATGTATCTGTATGTACGGTGATATACGCGCACGTATACTGATTTACGCGTGTCCTGCTGCTTCGCCTGTACATACACGCGAGGATATTACGCGCGCGTGTGAGAGAAACCTGTCGTACACGCACGTGCACCGGTAGCTCGGTATAGTAATTACTTCGTTGACTTAACGCGCGATAGCTCGACGTGCCACGCTGAAATTTATGTTTTCATTCATGACGCGTGAGCGCGAGCGAGCGCGCGCGCCACAGAGTACAACACCGGAGCCAATATCCGTGCGGCGACTTACTAATCGGCGGAGCCGGCGCGGTTTCGCGCGTGACCCTTAATCCGAAATTAAAGGGACGTGGAGGGTGGGGTGGGAGAAGGGACGGGCTCGGGATTACGGAGAGGATTCTCCTCCGGGGATCTCTCTTGGGCTATTGAATAAATATGTAAACAAGGTAATAACATGCAAATTGCAGAAGGGAGAGACTTCTTCCCGTCGACTTTCGAATTGAGAAAAAGTCGAGGATGAGCCCTTTATTACGAATTATTGAGCTTATTTCCGCGCCTTGGGAGACGTACGGAGTTGGGGAGGATGTTCCCTCTCTCTTTCGCGCGTTTCGGAGCGCGAGCGTGAATTAGTTTCACGCGGGGAGGATACGAAATGGATTGAATTACATTAGAGCTGATTAATTCTTTGAGTAAGGGTGATTTGAAAGGAAATGCTGATACTTTGGAGGAGCGAGAGGTGATAGTACCAGGGTGCCACGCCTAAATTGTGCGTTTATTTTTTCATATGAACAAATATTGCAGTTGAGATTATTTGTTTGGAAAGCACAAATATTATGATAAATGAAAAAAATTTTCTCGAGGTCGTTGGTATTTCTTACGTGTTTTTGTCATCGTGTCGTAGTAGGTGATATCAAAAGCATCGTCTGATTTTTATACGAGCTTGAAATGTGTGGGAATAGATATAAATAGTGAAATAATTAGTTCGAATTAATCGAAATGACGTGTGGAACACTGTATATTGTTAAGAAATGTGTTTTGTCTTGAAGGTGTCTCTACCCGTTCACCGTCGTTGTCGACACATTCTTCGAGTATTTTTCCCCTTGCGAAGAAAAGAAAATATACGAACGTAGAAGTTCCTCATACAAGTGATAAGATTTCTTTTGAAACACCCTGTATTTCGATCCGGTCGAAGCTGTTTCGCGTATTAAATATTATATCACAACTTTTTGCTGAATTTTTTCTACAGAAATAATATGAAGCGTAGATTGCTCTCCCACCTCATCAGGCTGAATACGATGTTTGTCCTTTTTATCTTTCTTTTATGCCCGCACGACGGCAGTGTGCACTTGAGTACGTAGCGGGAAGTATGTGCGAGCCATGTGCAGATTCACTTTACTTTTATATTAATATTCAGTTTGTATTCTTTTATTATTAATAAATTTAAGTGTTGATCGTAGAGTGAGGCTTTAGTTCGTAAGCACCGCCACTTATTATCAGTTCGACACGTTTAAAACGCGTTCGAATTATGCAGACATTTCGTAGCGAACGAAAGTCTGCGTTTCAATGCAATTCGCACCAGACAGGCGGCATTTAAAATTCAAAACAGCGCAAAAAGTGAATATCACGAATCGCCAAAAAAAAAAAGAAGAAGAAAAAAAGAAGAGTCAACCCGACAGTGTACAGTTAACCAAAATCCCGATCCAATGCTTTCCATTTGCCAAACCCCTCCGGTCTGTCAACAGAATTATCTAGGTCGTCCACGAATTCTTTTTCACGCCCAACCTCTAACGCTCGAAACACTGTCCGCATACAGGATGTCGAGAGGAAAGAAAGGTTAGAAAAAAAAAGAGAAGAAGAGGAACTAACGTTTGAAGTAACGTTTCCTGACCATTTGAAGTCACCATCGTTTCGTTGTTTGCGCGGAAAAATTACGTTTCTCGCGACTCTCTTTGAAACTCTGTTTGCGTCATCCGCCGGACGATATCTCAACAGAATTTGTCGCGAGAGCCGAAAGAAAAATGGCGCAAGGTTGCCCGCCGGTGTGTTTCTCCGTGTGTGTATATACACACACACAATACTTTCGCCACTTAATGGTCCCAGGCGATTCGTTTACCGAGTAAACAGGCAGAAATAGAATCGGAAGTGGTTCGTTTGATATCGAGAATTAACCCCGAGTGCAAAGAGAGAAAGACGAGAGAAGGGAGGGACAAAAAAAGGAGAGAAAAATGAGAGTGGACGAGCACCAAACGCTCTCTTTGCCTCCTCTCTCTCTCTCTCTCTCTCTTTCCACGAAGGGACGAGGAGAGGAAGCTTCCCGTCGAAAACACATTCTCGATATTAATAAAGACAAGGACCGTCGCGAAATTTGCATCACAAAGATCTCTCCGTCGTGTTTTTCTTGCGCCAGTCGACATCCATATTCATCGCGGTGATCGGCCGATTTGAATTTCCCGTTTTCTCGTCGCCCGATCGTGACCGCCATTGTAAATATCCCGATTTTTCTCTCCTTCGAACCACTCTTTCGTTCTTCCCTTCTCTCTCTCACTCTTTTGTGCGACGTCTCCTCCGTCCTCGCTGCTGCCGCCGCTGCAGTACCCCCCTTCTGTCTGTCTTTGCTGGCTTTTCTCTCTCTCTCCCTCTTCTTCTGTCTTTTGAAAAGGGAGAAAAAGAAAAACGGCGTCGTCCGCCGGTATAATTTGTTGGCGGCGAGGCGGACCAAAAGCGGAACGCGCGCGCGGCTCTCCGCCGCCGGAGAGAGAAACGTCGTATTTCATTTCGCGCTCGCTTTTACGGCATTCCGGACATTAATGTCGTCAATTACCGTACACGTCTTCGTCCGTTTTTACCGGCGATTCATTTACGAGGTCCGATCATGAAAATTTATCGAGTCGAGTCGAAACGACCGGTGAAACAGAGATCGCGGTTTATGCACGGCAACGGACACTTTTTGTCCTACGGTCTCTTTTCGGCTGGAAGCTTCTTTACGCTCCGAACAGACGCATCTGTACAAGTATTCTGCGGAGGAAAAAAAGTCAGTCGAATATGTTGAGCGATGTACTGATGTAGAAAGCTTCGGTTTCGGGCAAATCGACGGTGAAAATTCATGGAGTGCACGTGTGGAAGTGTTGGTCGATGTTTTTGATAGTTCTTCGTGTAGAATCCTTTTTTACACTCTGCACTGTGTCTGCACTCCTGTTCATAGATATTAGGACACTTGCTAAACGTGAAACGAACCTAAATGGTCATTAAAATATCATTAAGTTTGAAAAAGGAAAAAAATATTCAATCTGAAACATATTTTTCTGTTATATGTTTTATTTTTTCGAACGAGGAATATTTATATTCGTAAATGGCCTTAAATGGCTAGAATTTGTATATTTTATTATTTTCTTAAATAGCTAAAATTTGTATATTTTATTGCACCCATAACTGACTAAATTATCATATTTTATTGCATTCTTATATTTTCTGTACGAGTATAACGGGCGTCCTAATACTTTACGAACAGCAGTGTACGCAAAGTGTTGTTTTTCTCGATCAGGAATATTCACGAGGGCGTACAAATAGCCGTTCATGTTCTTCCCTTTCGATTCTTCCACCACCTTCCTACCATATTCATCTCACACCTCAACCACCCTCGCGATTTTTCTCGCTTCACCTGCACTCTTTCGCGAGCCAGCCTCCGCGTCGACGTGCCAGGAATAATGCCCGCGTTTATTGAATATTTAACAGCCGGGTCCCGTTATTTCCTCCGCTTCCGGCGCTCCGTTCCCTCTTTCTCTCGCCTCGTTCCGGCCGGATGCACCCCTCAAATCGTAAATCGGGCTTCGTGTCGGCCCCGGGGTTACCCTCTCGCGCGATCGTTGCAAGACGGAGAGAAAAACACGTAGAAACAAGCGCGAGTAGAGAGAGAGAGAGAAAGTGAGTGGGAAATAAGCAAGAACAGCGCCGAAAGTGGCGCGGAACGATTCATAAATTAGCCGATGTCTGGTCTGATCGAAAATAGAAGGAGCTGAAAGTTTCGCGACGAGGAGAACAACACGCAGCCTCTGGGGA
>NW_017100174.1:1153182-1161089 GCF_001263275.1 Habropoda laboriosa
GTTACACGTTCGATAAATTCGGCGGAGATTTATACCTCGGAGCTGCGTGTCGCGTGCTTTATTTCAAAGTGGAACAAGACCACGGAGAGAATTCTCGCGTGCTCTTCCAAAATAAACAAGAGAAAAGAAGAATTGCAGCCGATGATCGTACAAAGTGAAGGAAAAATGTGGGGAAACTGATCGAACAGATATCAGCGGTATAAACGAATAAACGAGATTAAACACTCTTACAATTAATATCGCGAATATCCGCCGCGAAATCGACCGTTTCCATCGAGTCACGCGAATCACGGTTTGTGTCCATTGTAAAATTTCAACGGCGGCCGTGTCAGAAGCTGTTTACACGATCGTATTTCTGCGGCACAATTTCGTGCCCGATCGCGTTTATAAACGCGAAAGCCTCTACGCCTCCTCCGATCCCCCCGCGGGCCTCCATATTCTGCGCTATATTCAAACCAGGACGATTAATCGTTCGCGTTTATGACGAGCCAACGTTGTCGTCCATGTGGAAATGAAAAACGAGGCAGAAAAAGGAACAAGAGAAAACACGCACACACGCAGGCACGCGTACGCACGTGTGAAAAAAAAAAGAGGAGGAGAATCGCGAGAAGGGAGGGAAGGAAAATTGGCAGCGGGAACGAGACGACGCGGCAGGGGTGGAAGAGGAAGGGTTGTAGGTGGACTGGGGCGCGAAGGGCGCTGCGCGATCGAGATGAGTAACAGCTCCGACGACGCGAGAGGGTAAAATATCGGGACGGGAAACACGCGGACGTTTCGAATCGAATTTATCGGGCGTGTATTAACGCGGTCGGCCGGTCGGTCAGTCTGGTAAGTGTCTGCGAATGGCGGTGTAAACGCGCTCGATTTCGCCTGGATGTAATTAACGTCGGGTAATTCCCGACAATTACCGTCATCATCATCATCCATCAGACCGCAGTCGACCTGTTACGTTTTCCTGTTATATACCTGTACGATAATTGTCGTCTCGAATCACTGGTTTCGCATCGATGCGCGAGCCACACACACGGGATACGCGCCGCGTCGCTCGTTAAAACGGGGAACGCACAGGCGGAGCATGATCGCAAGCTGCGCTGCCTGTTGTGTTGTTACGCGTACACAGAGTGCCCGGAATGGTTCGTGTCGAATTGGTAATCATCTTAAGATGGTTAGATGTCACAATACAGTCGATGTCTCATACGTTAACCCTCTCGAACGGCAAATGGCGTGGTAACACGCACGGCGAATCCTGGGTCAAATTTGACCCAGTTCTAAAATCTTCTTCGTTTGCAAGCGAAACCACATCTTTTTAAATTTTACTGGGCATTATATTGCTTAAAACTGTACAAGTACATTATGTACATAAAATAACAAGCATAACGATAATGTAAGGGGAGTAGAGTCGCGATCCAGAAGCTGGGTCATCGATGACCCGTCGTTCGAAGGTTCCCCAGAATTGCACCTCCGTATTCACGTGTATTGATACCACTTAAACGCTTTCGGAGCTCGTGCGTAGGATTGGGTAGGACGTGTGCGATACTCCCGGTTCGAGGATGGCCTTTTTTTTTTATCGACGTTCATTACGATCGCTACGACTGGGTCGTCTCTATTGAATTTTCATTCGATCATATCCCTCTTCCTCCTCACCTCTCTCTCTCTCTCTTGTTGTTTTTTCTTTTATTCAGTACCACCGCCCGATGATGCCCGGTGTGCTCTGTTGCTGCTGCTCATCGTCGTCGTCGTCGTCGGTTGTTGTTGTTGGCGTTGTACGCGGTGCGGCGCGTATTATCGCCGCTAAACGATCGGCGCGTTTTTATTCGCGGCAAGCGACGCGTATTGTAAATGTTTTCGGGCATTACTCTCGATTCTGCTAAAGCTATTACCGGCGATTCCGCAGCTGCAATACGTGTCGAGCAGTCGGAAAATTCACGCATGAAAAGTACCGGCGGCCACCGAGAGTGATTCGATTTCGTTGTTTTGCGTTCGACTCGTTGCGTCCCTCCCTCCTCTCTCTCTCGCCTCCACCCACCGCGCTCCACGCCCGCCAGTTTCCGTTTCCACCCTCCCCCTCGTCGCGGCTCGCGCCGTGTTCAACCCCGTATAGTCTGCTCATTATTCATTTATCGGTTTAACGAGTACATCCGCGAAAAAGCGTTGCAAAATACCCGGACTGGTCGATACCACACCTCACCCCTTTTTCACCCCATTCCGCCCCGCCCCCACCCCCTTGCTCCCGTATTTTCTCTACTAATTTCCTTCCTGCGCGGATTTCCACGCGTTACACTGCGATTTCGCGTATTGCGATTTTTCGCAGTTTAATTCCACCCCTGCGCTCTGCCTCTCTTTTCTTCCACCCCGTTGTAGAGAATTGGCTGTACCGTGGAAATTTGTTGAAACGACACCCCTTCGGGCAATTCACGCGGTTACAAATGTAACATCCAAATGAACACGGCGTGTGTACGATACGAATATATGTATATATCTACATATATTGTAGATACTCGGCAAATTATCGTCTCTACGTATTGCACAGGAAACGTTACAAATGTTCTCTGTGCTGCAACGCAAAAGCCAGATTCAGAAGCGCAAGAAAAGAGAAGCTGGAGTGGTGGAGGAGGGTGGACTCCGAGAGCCTTTTATCTATTCGATCGGTTTGCAGGGAGATTGCGAAGGCTACCGAATGGTCCGAGCTCTCCGTTCATAAATCTAGGATTCATCGTGTTCCCCCAGGCATCCTTTGTCCCCCGGGTGCTCCCGAAAAAAGAGAAAAAAGAACGTAGAAAGGGGAAAAAAATTGCGGTCGTAGAATCTCGTCAGGTGCTTCATGAATAACCTCTCAAAACCGTGGACCCGTCGCGATTTCTTTGCCCCCCCCCCCTCTCTCGTCCTTGTTGCTCTACCTCCGGTAAGGGTAACCTAATACACGCCAGGTTCGCTGGACCCGTCGCGCTCTTTCTTTCCCGCGCACGTCCGCCGTCCGTCCGCGTACACTTTCTGGCCGACGCTTTTTCCACGTTTTATTGTGTCTGCAGCGCCACCGGTTTGGTCGCCTGGGCCTCCGCCGCCGCCGCGCGACGGACCCGTACGAGAAGCAGATGGAGATTGAGAGAGAACGAGGGAGGAGAGACAGAGAGATAGGCAAAAAAAAAAAAGAAGAAAGAGGGACAGAAAAAGACTACGAAGAGGGGCGGTGGCGCGGAGGTCGAGATAGAGAGAGGAGAAACGAATGGTACGCCAGGGAAAACGTGGTGCACGTCGACGGTGCCTGTGCCGACGGGATAGGGTGAATCGGTGATGAGAGTGAGAAAGAGGGACGGAGAGAGGTTGAAGCGTAGCGGGGGTGGCGGGGAGGGTGAAAAACGAAGAGCAAAATTCGCTATCGGAAAAATCGAGCTGTCTCTCCGAGTGCCACCGCGCCGACCTCTCCACGCACCATGTTGCCCCCTGTGTTATACTCCATCCTACCCTGTCCTCTCTCTTACACGTCTCTCCTGTTATTCCCCTCTTCTTCTTACCACGGAACAACCCCTTGGTGTCTTCTCCTTCCCTCCGACGCACGCCGTGCCTCACCCACATCCGTGTAACTTCGATCCCATGTATCTTCCCTCTCTGTTCCCCAGGACACATGGTTCGTGTAGCACGCGCGTGTACGTGTGCGTTGTGCGGCTTGGCACAGCCGCGAAGAACGAGTCGCAATATGTGCACGATAAAATATACACAGAAACGTCTACCCCGCTACGTACCTACTACGTCTACATCCTTTTTCTCCGTCTGCTTGGCTCGCTCGTACATCGGGTAGAGGTATGATGGTAAGAGAGAAAGAGAGAGATTGAACGTGTGTAGTATTATGGCATACCCATACCGGCGCCCCTAGTGCGGCTCGAACCTATACGTTGCCTCTTTCAACGTAGGGATCTGCAATACCGATGGGGTTCCATGTACCCAATACACGTCCTCCATGGTCGCGATCTCTCAACACGATAAGTCCTTTCAACCGGCACCGACGACTTCGATCCCTTTCTCTCCTTTCTCCCTTACTCGCCTCGCGTACGTGTACTCTCCTCCTTTCTCGCTCTTCCTCTCTACCGCTGTCGGTGGTGTGTGCTCTCTTCGTCCTGTTTTTTTTTTGCTCGCGGATAGGAAGGATGTTACTCGGAGACGACGCGACCGAGGAGGAAGGTTTTATCCGGAGCAACTCGAGTTTGCCTGGCTGGAAATACCGCACGAATTGAGTCGATTCTTCGTCTCTGTCTTTCTTAGACGGTTTATGGAGTTCTTCTGCGTTCGCTCGTTCCCTCTGCCGTGCTTCTTCACCCCACTGCTTGGAGCTTCCTTGAATAGGATGCCATTACCAATTCTGTTTTCGATTCGAACGAAAGGAGAATTCTTTCCTCGGTGGCCCCCTACCATCGCGACACTTATCTGCCGATGTATTGCGGGTTTTCGGTAGTTATTCTTCAAGCTTATCGGATCGCGACAGTAAAACGGAGCGAGATAGATCTTCCCGGTGAAGAGATCGAGTATATCTAGCTTCCTCTTTTTATTCGCAACAAAGTTGCTTTTTAAAGAAACATTCATTTTAAACACTCCATCGCTCAAAAGAGTGAATGTACTTAGCCGCGCGTTATCTCTTATCAGACAGAAAAAGGTCCGTGCGAGCCGGCTTTATCGGGAATCAGCCAGTGCCAACAGACTTTACTACGCATCATTCACCCAACCGTTGCACCCTATCCACCCGGTATCGCTCTCCCGACGATTTACTCGTAACCCTCGTTGCACGCGCGTGTCGCTTACCAAAGCTACGAAAACACGTGCAGAGAGAGAGAGAGAAGTAACTCGCCGCGCTTGTCCGTTGCATATTCAACTCCTCTTACCGAACGTACGTACACGCGCACGCTGCCGGACAGACTATAATTAAGAACAACGAGTTGGCACTTTTCCACGGGGGTAATGTACTCGAGAGCCTGGCGAAACAGAGATGGAGAGAAAGTGAGCGATAAAAAAGGAAGAAGAAGAAGAGTAGGAGGAGAAAGGGAGCGAGAGAGAGAATTACGTGGATGACTTAACGCTGTAACAGAGAGGCCGCGCGGTATAATCGGCGTTACGCGGCTGGATAACCCTCTCGAGGTCATTAACACGCGAGTATCTTCGATGGTGGTGTAGACAGAGGTACAGTGCCGCGGCCATGAATTTTTATCGGACGCTGTTCGCGTTTACGCCGCCCTTTAAGACCCCGGCGTGGTTTCACGGGGCCGAAGACGCCGCACGAACGAGCCAGAGAGGGCCGCTTAATTCTCGAGCCGCCGAACGGCCACTTAAATTTCGCGCACTAAAACCCACCCCCTCGAGAAACAGTCGTTAACCGGGAGCAGTCTAAAGGCGTTCCCTTTGGCCCACCGACGGGACTCCTCGCTCGCTCTCGGGGATTTAAGTACCCGCGCGGATACGGTCCGATGTTGGCAACGCTCTGGCCTGGATGGCTTTTGTCAGTCGTACCACTTTTACGAGCCAGCAGCCCCTCTTCTCTTCTCTCTTTCCTGTTCGAGCTGCTTCTTCTGCTTCGTTGTCGTACCACGCGCGCTATTCTTCTACTTATTCTGTGATCTCTCCTTTATCCCTCCTCGTGTCGCTTAGCGCGGCGCGAGGCTCGTATGCAGATGAGGTGTAACGGGTGGGTTTGTGGGAAAGTGGGTTGCTTGTTGAAATCTGGGAATTTGTGCAGATTTTGTTTTTTACATAATATTGCAACACATTTTTTAACTAATGGGAATATTGGGTTGTAAGTGCCCTTAAAATATAGCTGTGTCGTAAACTGTGGTTCGCTGTTGAGGGGTTATATTAAATAAATGACTGGTGTGGAGTAAGGTAGGTAAATAATTATATTTCAGACGATGTTCGCAAGACGGGCGCACAATTAGAGCTGCCTACAAAACGTGGTGACAGTGTGCGCATTTATACCTGGGGTTCTCGCAGGCATCCCCAAACCATATTTAGCGGACGTGTCATAAACGTACCGTGAAGAAGAACTCGCTTCTTCCAATATTTTAGGATGTCGAGTTTTTCACGCAGTACACATAAAATATTTTGCTTCAAGATTCGCTATCAAAGTGTTAGAGGTTAGAAGAGGAAACACCGAAAGGTCTAAAACGTAAAACTTAATTTCTCTGTCGAGAGAAACAAAATTATAAAAAAAATTTGCAGTATCCTCGTCACACGAAAACCACTGCAAATTTAACAAACCTACATAATCCACCGTATTGCACATAAAATATAACGGATGAAAATTTAAAGAAGGGAGAAAAAGCTGAACTCTGACCTCTTCTATTTTTCCCACAAATCTACCACTCGCGAGAGAAACGCGGGAAACGCTGTACTCGTTACCTCGGCTTTTTAATCACCTTGAAAATTACCGACACACGAGAGAATGCAATCGAAACGTACACCACCCGAGCAATTCTAGCCGTAGAATATTTAAGCGGGTAAGTTTCGCGACGCTCGAGCGGCGAGCGTACCGTATTTCGTTCCCTTTCATTCAACTTCAGCATCGATCCGGAGCCCTTTCTAAAGCGAGGGCGAAAATTTCCCTTGAAAGTTTGCAAAGTGGTACGTATCGATCGGTGGGTAGTCGGCAAACCTGGCAATTTGTTCACCGCGTCGTCGAGAATTCGTTTTTACACAGGACGAGAGCCCCACGCGCTCGCGCGCATATTCTAAATCATGAGCGATAAGCCAGCCGGCATTTACATTTAATTAATCCCAAGAGGGAAGGAGGGGAGAGTCCCCGCGATCTCCCGGTCCTTTCGAGACACCCTGTGGGCGTATTTATGTACTCGTGCAACGATCGCGAGTCTCCGGACCCTCCTTCGCTGGTTTTATACGCGACGTTTCGCACTTTTATCGATGCCAGGGTGTTAGCATTATGCCGGCTATCAAGCAGAGGGTAGAAACGAACACCCGACGACCCTCTTACACCCCTGGGAGTCGTTAAGAGGTCGCCTCCTCCCACCACCCCTCAGTTTTCCACGCCCCATTTTCTTTTCATCCCTTCTAACCATTGCAATCGTCGTCGTCGTCGTCGTTCACCTTTTTCTCTCTCTCTCTTCCTTTTTTTCATTTTTTTCACCCCTACTACTTGCAGCGACTCGTTTTCCTATCGAACCACGCTGCTGGTGTACGATTAAACGGGAGTGAAAGAGAGAGAGAGAGAGAGAGAGAGAGAGAGGAACGAAAAAGAGAGAGCGGGAATCGTTTGAATTGGACGCGGAGAGATGGGTCGATCGTTAAGGTCGATTCTTTTCGGGCTGGAAATGAATTTTATCTCTCTATCGTGTGGAAAGAATCCCGGAGATTTTCACAGAGGTATCTCACTTTGTTATTTTCTCTTTCCCCCCCTTTTTTTTCTATTTCTTTTCGTTTCTTTTCTGAAGCAAGTTTCGTCGAAAAAACAGAGAGTCGCCTGGTGCTGTGCACGGTTTAATCCGCGATCTCGGATTACTCCGGCGAAGAGAACAACCGGCCAGGGTGTTATTTAAACGCGGGCTGGCGTTAACGAACTTCGAAGCGAAAAATGGTGGAAACACGACGGAGGAGGTGGAGGAAACGGGCCGCCGCGGGCCTTTGAGGAACGCCTTTGGCAAGCGGATCGTGGAAATTTCTCCTCTTTTCCACGGGATCGCTGAAATCTCGTTGGCGATCTGAAAGCTTCTCGCTCCTCTTTCGGAAATTACGCGGCGTATTAAGGCGAGCCCGCGGCGGGAATTAATGATTACCGGGCCGTGTCGGGCTTTAATCGCGCGGATTCGAAGGGAAAAGTTCGATGAGCCGCTTTATTTATCATTCGTGTTTGCTTTACCGGCTCCCCCCCCCCTCTGTCTAATTATTTTCGTATTAATTATCCGCTGTTTCGCGAG
>NW_017100174.1:1161607-1180254 GCF_001263275.1 Habropoda laboriosa
GTTCCTCCCCCTTTTTTTTTTTTTTCGTGGGATGAAATTCGATGATACGCTCTGCGAAATGTAGCTGGAGTATTTAATATTGAACTTTTAAGCTGGTTTGCGTGTTTTAATTTGCAAATCAATCCTCTGTAACGCCACGTGGCTTGGAAATTTTTACAACGTTTCGTACTGTACTTTGTGAACCTCGTTTTATTCGTTTATCCATGTACTATTGCATTGTATTGTTCTAGTCAATTTTTTGATAACAGTTGAAAATGTAAAATGGTAATCAACCGCAATTTTTCTTCCCGCAAACGAAGGAAACTCGGATTACAGAGGCGTAATATTATTTTCCACAAAATGTATCAACCTGGTTATCCATTGACAAAACGGATAAAAAGAAACGTCAATATTTACAATATAAAACGCAACGAAATATTCGTGCAGAAGCAAACAACATCCACGTCGATATACAGACATCACCCGTTTGATCGATTCCTCGCAGAGATTCACCGAGAATACTACTCCCGGTCCTCCCCTGTTGATCTTCCGTTACATAATCAGGGGCGAGTTAATTGTACCCGCTATCAGTCCGGGCACGAAGGTCTTGTTTTCCTCAGTGTTCATCCTGGAATTACGAGGGTCCGCTGACAACGATAATTCCTTGGTGTTTCGGTGGAGAGGAGAGATGCGCGTATATATACGCCCGTCTGTGTCTCTCCTCGTCCCATAGCCGGCCGTAAAGCCGCGTTCACAATGCGAATTCCCCTCGTGTCTGTGACGTCGTTGTCGTCGCGAATGCGCCTCGAGGCAACTCTCCCGAGCATCCTCCCTCAGAGAACCATCAGCGACACGACGGAGGTAGGGGAACGGCGAAGAGTAGGAGGAGGACAGAGGCGAGCGATGGGGATGATAGCAGCGGTGGCAGCAGTAGCGGGAGAAGAATAAGGGAAAAGGATAGATCGAGAAACGAAGATCGCGAGAAAGGGAGACAAATAGAGCGAGTGAGAGACGTAGGAGGGTGTGCCTTAACGAGAACAGTCAGAAAAGGGTGTTCCCCGGTTCTTTCGGTGCCGTGACACTAATTTGCCCGCACCGCGCCACATCGGATATCATTCCGTCGCGTTTTCACCACCTCCGCGTTAATTACCGCGGTCGTATTTACACCGACTAAGATAGAAACGAGTTCCCTTGCCGGGACAAGAGGAGGGAAGGGTGGGCGAGAGGCGGAGGCTCTGCTTGTTTTGTGCACCCCGAACAATGCAGCGCGCTAGAGCTCAACAGGGTAATGGCGGGCGGTTACGCTGCCTTCGCTTTTCCCCCTTCGCGCAGACTGTTCGGAAAAAATATTCCAACGGTTTTTTGTGCCTGGACGATTGTTGGCTTGCTCGATAATGCCCGCACGGTTTTTCGTTTCGAAGTCACGCGGCACGCTGATGCGTTCGTCGGTGTATTCTGATTTGAGGGACAGTATTTTCGACGTTGCGAAGTATTTGCTGATTTGTTGGTTTCATTTTCGTGTGAATTTTGAGTTACTTCGTTTGTTGGTTTAGTCTTGATCGCTTGAAAAGTAGGCGATCTTTGATAATTTTTATTGGCTAAACTAGTAGGGATATCTTAATTTTTCTTTTTTTGATAGAAAGAGACACCCTTAGGCTGCAGGAAAAAAATTCTGTTCCGTGCAATTTTTAACATAGTCGCAAAATTTTATGCTTCAAGTTAAAACAGTCATCGATGCATTACCTGTGATTGGCGTACAGCTTGGCACCTGTCAAAGTGATTTAAAAGCAAAAAAAGAGAATCAATTTTTGGACACTTTCAAACTGTACTCCTCCCCTATCACAGTTCAACGACTAAAATAAAATTTGTTCATTTCATTTGAAGATACGTAAATTTACATTAAAAAGTCCCTCGTCAAATACGAACCGAACCACAGCGTAAAAAGAGGCGTCGACAGAAGTATCCGTAATCGCAGCAGCGAGTATTCAGTCCAACGCGAAACGTCACGAAACCGAGCAACGCGTCTGCGGAGATTCCCCTCTTCGAAACTCGAGAACAGTCGAAATCCAGCTAGCGTACATGCCAGCCCAATAATCGTGGCCGGCTATAGAACACTACCGGGGGCTGACTCGAAATCGAGAGGAATAGAGAGACCGCGTCTACCGTGTCTCTCTCTCTCTTTCCCACCTGGCTATCCAAAGTGAGAGAGAGAGAGAGGAGGTCAGCTTCAGCGGCCGGACCGTTAATGTTTAGCGCAATCAGCGATAATGGCGGTCTATAGCGCGTTTAATCAAGGCAGTAGCCCGTTGCGGCTTGCGGTTCGAAAGCGGCCTGCCCCACGGTGCAAAGGAAAGGGTCACTGTATGTATATACCTCTGGCTATGTGTCCGTGTACGTGTCTCTCAGTCTGTCTGTCTGTGTGTATACGCGAAACGAGGAGAGCAACAGAGTAGAAGAGCAAGAGCTGGAACGAGAGAGAGAGAGGGAGATAAACGAAGGGTTGGCGAACAAGAGGGTTGAACATATCAGGTGGGCTTAGCGGTTGATGCGTTCGTCGGTGTATTCTGATTTGAGGGACAGTATTTTCGACGTTGCGAAGTATTTGCTGATTTGTTGGTTTCATTTTCGTGTGAATTTTGAGTTACTTCGTTTGTTGGTTTAGTCTTGATCGCTTGAAAAGTAGGCGATCTTTGATAATTTTTATTGGCTAAACTAGTAGGGATATCTTAATTTTTCTTTTTTTGATAGAAAGAGACACCCTTAGGCTGCAGGAAAAAAATTCTGTTCCGTGCAATTTTTAACATAGTCGCAAAATTTTATGCTTCAAGTTAAAACAGTCATCGATGCATTACCTGTGATTGGCGTACAGCTTGGCACCTGTCAAAGTGATTTAAAAGCAAAAAAAGAGAATCAATTTTTGGACACTTTCAAACTGTACTCCTCCCCTATCACAGTTCAACGACTAAAATAAAATTTGTTCATTTCATTTGAAGATACGTAAATTTACATTAAAAAGTCCCTCGTCAAATACGAACCGAACCACAGCGTAAAAAGAGGCGTCGACAGAAGTATCCGTAATCGCAGCAGCGAGTATTCAGTCCAACGCGAAACGTCACGAAACCGAGCAACGCGTCTGCGGAGATTCCCCTCTTCGAAACTCGAGAACAGTCGAAATCCAGCTAGCGTACATGCCAGCCCAATAATCGTGGCCGGCTATAGAACACTACCGGGGGCTGACTCGAAATCGAGAGGAATAGAGAGACCGCGTCTACCGTGTCTCTCTCTCTCTTTCCCACCTGGCTGTCCAAAGTGAGAGAGAGAGAGAGAGGAGGTCAGCTTCAGCGGCCGGACCGTTAATGTTTAGCGCAATCAGCGATAATGGCGGTCTATAGCGCGTTTAATCAAGGCAGTAGCCCGTTGCGGCTTGCGGTTCGAAAGCGGCCTGCCCCACGGTGCAAAGGAAAGGGTCACTGTATGTATATACCTCTGGCTATGTGTCCGTGTACGTGTCTCTCAGTCTGTCTGTCTGTGTGTATACGCGAAACGAGGAGAGCAACAGAGTAGAAGAGCAAGAGCTGGAACGAGAGAGAGAGAGGGAGATAAACGAAGGGTTGGCGAACAAGAGGGTTGAACATATCAGGTGGGCTTAGCGGTCTCTGCTGGCTCGGCATCGCCTCGACCAGAGAGTGACCACTGTGCTCGCATACATTTAAACGCCAGACAGGCACACGGACACGCCACGTCTGTGGCGAGGATCGCGAACCCAGAAAGAGAGGTACAGAGTTTCTCCTTCACTTTCGTCTCGTTGGATAGTATTCTTTCACCTTTCCACCATGATTTCCATACTATGTCTACGCATACAGGAATCGTGTGTTCCGCTCTTATACCAAGAGAGAGTTTCACAGCAGAGAGGTACATAGCAGCGGTCCGTTTCTCCTTTTCCACCGGTCGACTGGTCCTTTCTGCTTCATAGAGTAGCTTCAGCTCGCTTGCGGTTGGAACGCGGCCGACGCGAGTGCATACTGGACCTCTGATAATCCTCTTCGTTTCGTAGATTTGCGGTGCGGCTGGGTATAGACACGGGAAGAAATGTAGCGAGCAACACGTGCCTCTACGAGCTAAATGTTTTTACAATGTAATAGGAGATTGGTGCTGTTTTCATTTTACATTCACGTGGATCCCCAAATCATCGTCGTCAAAATATTTGACTATACACTTAAAATTAGGAGATCCTTCCTAGAATTCGCAGATGAAATTAGCCGGGTAGTCAAGGGTTCTCTTTTTTTTTAGTAAAACAAATTATGTCAATACCTGGGTTCCCCTTTGCACATTTTCTCACCTAAAATATTTCATCTTCCCGGTAAAAGATTCACACGCCTGTTTGCTCAAATTTAGAATTTTGTTATCAGAAACCCGCTAAAATTTGACGATAAAGTAGACAGTCGTGATTATTGACCTAAGAAGGTTTAATTCGACATCGTGAATCTTTATCGTACATTTACCACATTTCTTCCATCGGCTATACATCAGAAGCAGGAATCGCGTGCGGACAGGGTGGTCGCCGCTACCGGTGTTACCGTGCGATGCCAATGAGGCGGCGATCGTAATTGGATGATCGCCGATCGGGATTCATTGGTCGCGATCGATTAGCCGAAGCCGAGGCTGGGAAGACTGTTAGCTGTGCCAGATTAGATTCCCCGGTGTAGATAAGACTCTCCCTCCCCCCTTCCCTGTTTCTTTCTACCAGAAGAGCAACGAACCGATCACCGGGGTAGGAGAGAGTATATCCGCCTTCAGCAACCTCTACGACGAGATCAGAATTTATCGACGATGCTATCGTGCAGTCATGGCTGCGTTAAAGGGGTCCCTGGCGAAACGCACGGCGGCGCAATCGATTATTTACGACAAATTACTGGCTGTAATTTATTAGGAGCGGCGATAACGCGATTTTCTCGTCGGAAACCTATTCGGAGGCTGCAATCTCCTGGCAACAGCCCCCTAGTTTCCTCTAATACCTGCCACGGCACCAGCCGCATCCCTCTTAATAGCCCGAGCCCAAGGTTCGCCGTTGTTATTGACTGCTACCGGCACTTTCCTGGCTCTCTACGTGCTTAGAGCTACGGCTTTCCTGCTCGTCTAATATCCTGAGTGCCGCTAATTTGCCCGGCGTAACCTACTGACACGCTGATCGATCATTGTGCACCGCCACGATGCTCTCTCTGGGCCCTGTGCACAGAGCCTGGCTCCGACCAGCAGCAGCAGGCGTCTCTTGGGAACCGCACTCTGCCCCGTCTGTGGAAAGACGGAGACCGTGCCACGGGAGACAGAGAGAACGCGAATTGTGCGAGTTTAGGGACATGGAGACGGGTAATTAGGTACTCGAGGGTAATCGGGTTTCTCGACTAACCGCCCACGCCGGTGATCTCGACGACGACGATGCGCAGATTGCTGTTGCACGCTGTGTTAACTTTGCTCGGCCGAGAATCGGATACTACGGTGTATCGGTTCCCGAATTACCCCCTTGATTTTTCGTTTTGCGAACGAACTTCTCTTCGCCGGGGGTAACGGAAGAATGTTTAACGTCTAGTTTATCCACGGAGTAATTGTTTTTTCTTGTAACGAATACTGATTTTTTATAGTTCGTCTTAACCCCTTAACGTCCCGCTGAATCTTAGAGAAACGTGCAAAAATTACCACCCATTTTTTAGTTTCTTATTTTACTATGTAAATGTTTGTAATCTTGGATGAAACACAATTTTTCGAAGAAGCTCTTATTTTTGTGCATACAATAAGAAATTATACATGTTAAATCCAGAAAAGTAAGAAAATTCTAATGAAACAATACCATAAATAATTAATGTAAAAGATAAACTGGATGTCACTAAAGTTACGTTTCTGTCGAACGTGATATTACGAAGGTGGAATTTTGAGACGTTCAAGGGGTTAGGACACAGTAATATTTTGAAAAAATCGAAATTTTTATTTTTGTCTTAAATAGTAGTTTCAAGTCTTGAGAAACAGAATGCAAAAGGTGTTACATGGATTCCAGGCTTCGGTACAAATTATTTCTCTAAGTACCGTTTCGAGAGTGAATTCGTATACCTGCATGCCGTGACGCACCGATGCGTTTTTCAAAACGGTGTACAAGATATCTCGAGTTCCACCTTAGCAATTACATTAAAATTTTACAGTTATCTTTACTATAATATCTGTTAGGCGTTGACGAAATAAAAAAGTAACAAACTTTTTACCGAAATTCAATCGTTAAATTTAAAATATCTGCCATTTTGTTAATTTTCACAAAAATTGAAATGTGGGATCGTCAATGCCTAGAGAATATATCACAGTTTATGACATTTTTGGGATTCTGGAGATAGTTAATTCGATTTGTAGAAATCCTGTACACCAGTTGGCCATCTGGAAGAAAAGATATTCCGAGCGAAGACGACGAAAGGCATAAGAACAAATTATTTTCTAAATATTACAAGCATATTTTTATAGTTCATAGTATAGTAAATTGAAATACAAAATTTTATATTCGATTGTTCACTTTTTGCTGTACTGTCGTTTAAAAATCTTATATTTTACCCACTTGTTACTGTGTGTAAGGGGTTAATACGAATAATTCTGCAGGACACTTTTTCACGTTTCTCCTAAGGTGACACGGTCATCCAGAAATTTTCACACGCATTTCAAGGTTCGATCATTTCACAAGGGTTAATACGAATAATTCTGCAGGACACTTTTTCACGTTCCTCCTAAGGTGACACGGTCATCCAGAAATTTTCACACGCATTTCAAGGTTCGATCATTTCACAACGAATCGTTGAAATTCATTCAGCTCGAGAAATTCGACGACACTAGAAGTTCGTTAATATTTATCACGGTACACTTTGGAACAATTCTCCCAGAAATCCGTCCTACTTCCACTTCGTACAAATTCAACGGTTTCTGAAATCAATATCACGAGTACGCTTCAGCCTTTCATATCAAATTCTATATTGATGTCCAAACGACGAAGTACAATAGGTACTTGAAAAATAAAGCAAGTGTCTCGTTGCAAGTTTGAAGCACGCGCGCCGGTCAAAGGCCCTCACCGAACGAAGACGAACATTCCACCGAGAGTCGATGATTGATGCATGCCCAGCGTGAAGCTCCTTTTTATCGTGTAGTAATATCGATACACCCGGTCGACCGTGATTACTCATGGTTGCGCTTGAAAGAATGACCTGTCGCTGTCAATTCGCCAGCCGTTCGCTCTTCTTTATCTTGCGCTGCAGTCAGACAAGGCTGAGTAATGCACCCCGGTGTGTTCGATACCCGAAGGTATCGATATTTCCTCCAGCGTGTTTTTCCCTCCCATCGTGAGACCGCCTTATCGGCTCTGGTTTCTTTATCTGCCGCAACAATAGCGGAATTCAATTTTTTCTCCCTCTCTCTCTCTCTTTCTCCGTAGAATTTATCGCGAGATCAAGTGCTCGGAAAAGCTTGTCGACACCTAATAGACGTGTACTCTAACAGCCAACTCGTCTTCTCTTTCGTCTTTTGTTGGAATTATCGGAGGTTACAGTGTGACTTCCACTAATGTCAGGACACTATTTGGAACAGTATAACTTGGTTTAAATTGAACTTAAGGGTTTGAGTTTTTTTTTTTGGAGAAGTTAGAAGGATTATTCAATTTTGAAAAAATTGCAATTCGTGAAAATCGCGAGGAAAATTTGAAAAATTCGTGTTATTTATACGCATACTGAAAATTGTATCGAAATCGGTTAACGTTGCTATGAGCTACAAAGGGTTAAAAATTGTAAAAATCAGGCTATTCCACGATTTTCAGCCTGCAACTGTAATAAATCTGAAGAGTCGCTTGTTCCTTTATAACTGACATAACTGTCTTTATAATTTTCTTCGCGATTCCCATAAATTGCAATTTCTTCAACCTTCTTTGCACGCGTCGTCTAGTATACCAATCCTTCTTACTTCTCAGAAAAGCTCAAGTCGTTAGGTCCAATTTAAAAAAAGTTATACCGTTCTAAATAATGTCCGAATGTCAGCGGGAGGTACTGTGTATCGAAAATAAAGCAAAGGAAAATGTTTGCTTCGACGTGACAGTGCATAGAACGAGGTTTATGGGGATTCTACTATTAAACAGTTCAGTTACCACCCATATTTGAGCAACGCGTGACTTTCCACAAGGGCTCCGTCATCCATATGTGGGTGACGCGTGAGTTTCCACAAGGGCTCAGTCACCCATATTTGAGTGACGCACAAGTTTCTACACGGGGCTTTGTCACCCATATTTGGATGACGCACGGATCTCCACAATGTTCCTGCTGCCCATATTTGAGCTTCTTAGGGTTCCGTGGTGAAATTGGCTGGGTAGTCAAAGTGGCTAATCGATGCTTTGCTTTCACATCAAAGGGTGTCGGAATTACTTGCAATCTAAAGCCACGGCGACGAACATCGTGATTATCATACTACACATTCACTTGAGAATTACTCTACGAACACCCTAATAAATGTACACGATACCAACAAACTTTTCGTTTTATTTCCTTCGTCGTCGTGTTTCACTTCAAATATTACACCACTGCGAACTCGACCTTTCGGTGTTTCAAGTGTAACAGATTTCACGCGCCATTTAACGAAAGTCGAGAAACGATGGACACCCGTTGTATCTCGATACAACGTCGGAGGGTAGAGCACTCGAAGTCGAGCAAGCTAGAGAGAGATAGAGAGGAGGGGTGGAAAGCTCGAGTGCTGAGGCAGCACTCTGACGTTCAAACATCCAAACATCCCGATCTTTCGCCGTCTGTCAGATTCTCTCCCCCGCCCCCATTGGAGCTCGAGTGCCACTTATTCTCTTCCGTCGTCTCTTTCTCCATCTCCTTCTCCGATCTCTCGTAGCAAGTCCACTTCACTTCCTTCTCCTCTGCTGCCACACCACCCTTCACTCTCTCTCTCTCTCTCTCTCTCTGTTCACCCTTTGCAACGGGCAATAGCAGCGCACCAATGTCGCTGACTGATGCCAATGCTAGCTCTGGTGCAGGTAACAATGAGCACCCACCCCTCGATGTCTCTCTCCCTTTCCATCTCTATCCACGCCTGTGTATCACGCTCTCTCTGGTCTGGATCCAGATGTATATCTCTCCGATTCAGATATATATATATATACAAAAAGACACATGGACGTGGGGATAGAGACAGAGGGAGAGAGGGGGAGATGCATCAGGAGGATTCTCTGCGCAGCGACCACTTGAAGTCATCCCTCTCCTCGACGAGCAGCCACGATGAACCCCTGAATTGATTGCAGCCTGTTTACCCTCGAACATTCACACATAATGGCCGGTCCTCCTCTCGACGTTGTCGATTACCCTCTGTCTTCAAAGCTTAACCTCTCAGACTGTTCTCGAGCCGTGCGCGTGATCAGTCATCGATCCTCCTCGTTTTTTATTTTTTTCTCTCGTCCGCTGGGTAATTTCGACCGTTCCCGATGACTTTTCGTCCGATGGACCAGTGGAGAGGAGGAGAGAGAGGGACGCGGCGAGGTTCTTTTCTATTTTCACGAGAACAAGTGGAACTCGAAATTTAGATTCAGAGAACCGATTCACGACGGGAGATTATCAGAACTTTTTTCCAATGTCAATTTAACTCCTCTCCGACACGGTGCATCTGGGCACCCTTAAAAACTTGGTTCGCAAAAATGTTCAAAGCCGTGGAAGAAGGGAGTGTGAGTGGCGTTTATGCGCGATCGCGCGGGACCAGCAATTATTTTGGCCCGGAGCTCGCGTCGTCGAGCCGCCACCGTCGATCCATTGTCGCGGTCCAAGCCCCCGCGTTCGTAACAGTTGTAACTTTTGTCCCGATAACTCGTTTACCAGCACCAGGCGGGTATTATTCGTCGGCCGTAGTCGACGTTACGCGAATCGTTGCCCGTGCTATGCTATTTTTTTCCCCAGTTCGTCCATTCGCGAACCCATGTATACTCACGTCTGTGTGTGTGTGTGTCTGTGTTGCCCGGTCACGCCATCGAGGTGACGCGCAAGGGGGTGAAGAAGCACATATAGAGTATGTGTGTGGATGCAACGAAAATGCGAGCGGAGCACGTGTGCGCAGCATTGAAAGCGCGAAGCGCATAAAATTCCATCGAGGGGTAGGGATATCTGTGTTTTTCCCTCCGTCCACCCTCGCTGCAACCCTCTCACCCTTTTTGCTCTGTTGGCCCCTTCCTACTTTCTGACGCGGTACAACCAACACCGCGGAAAATTAACCGAATGACAATGGCGAGCTCTAATATTTATACGAGCAATTTTCGGCGCGACTAGCCGCGCGACCCTCGTGCCGCAATTCTCTCCATAAATTGCGCGCGCGTATATTCGTCACGCGTGACAGCATTGTCGAAGCGGCTGCTTTTTCCGCGTAGAGCTGTCTTTTTTTCCTTTTTCCTTTTTTTTTTCATTCGTAATTTGTCATTCGTCGTCGTCGTCGATGACCGTGAGATTTCGTATTCCGACGCGTTCTCAGGTGAAAATTTGATCCTTGGTAAATGGTAATTTTCATCGCATCGAGGAGTAATTGATCGTTTGAACGAGGAGTGGAACAAGCTGGTACGAAGAATATGCGAAGCTTTTTTTGTTTCTTCTTCCCCTTGTTAAGTAATTGTGGGAATTATTCCGTGTTTCACGTTAAGGATCTTGTTATATTACTTCGATACGACCGCTTCCTGAATAGATTGATCGTGGATTAATCGTGGGTTGGATGTATAGAGAGAGGTTTCTCGAAGAAATCGAAAAGTGAAATTTCATCGTGCCGAGGCGAAGCCAGCAGCCTACGTTTTGATGTTTTCATCGCGTTGTCGTTCTCTAACGTTTTCCCTCTTCCCGATTCCTTGCCGCATTAATCACGCGGCAAACTTTCTATCGGTCCTCTCGAACGCTCGCGCTCCGTAACGAGCCAGATAATAGATAAAACATTAATCATTCGCATCGCGATGCAACCGGTTATTATTCCGCCGCCGCGATGAAAACTAAAAATAAACTGATTAGCGAGCTGATTAAATCCAGCTTCCGACACGGGAAACGAACGCGCACAATGAGTAATGATTATCGCGAGGATAATGGACGCGCAATCGCGCAACGATTTTCTCGAATCGTTCGCAAGGGAAAAGTTGTTGCATACGTTATACGTCGCTGTACAGGGTGTCTTGATAAAGCTGCTACTGAATTACATTTTTTCCCTTTCACTTTGATCTATGCATCTTCGTGATCAATCTTACTCTGGATTTTTCTGGAACGTGCATTTGGGAAAGTGAATTTTTCGAAAAAGTGAAATACCTCGTCAATGACCTCAACTTTATATTGGAAATTTTGCAAAAGAAGGTGTACAGTTGTGTTGAGAGAAAAGGTATAGTTGCACTTTGCAAGTGCACCGATGCATTTTGGGGAAAAAGTGGTACCACGGTATGATGTAGCTTGTTAAACAGTGAAATATTTTTCTCTGCTATTTTTCTTCTAACTTCACTGGGAACAGAGCTATAGTTCGGCCCAGTTACTAGCATCACTCTGTATATTTCCAGCGCAAACTTGGAAAGTGCGTTTTTTTCTGGGTCAGAGCGACGAGATCTGACGAACGCAACGCCATAATTTTCTTTCTGTTATTCTTATTCCCCTTATCCTTCAGATCGATCGACGAGATTCCGTAGGTCTCGAGACAATGTAAGCCAGACGAAAAGGTATCGTAAAAATTCACGATTAAAAACGGATAAAAGCATGTGAAAATCGCAGAATTCGGTTCGAGGGATACTAAGATTTGTTTAACGATTTGACAGAAGGTCACGTGGTTCCCCCTTTATTTTGATTCCATCGGAAAACGGAGTCGAACAGAATTCCCGCACATTGTATCAACAATTCATTTGTCCTTTCCGTAACGCGAACGCGTGTGCCCGCGTTGCCGCGGCGCAGAAGTTTGCAGCAGAACGAGCATTGGTTACAGAAAGCTAAATTGATTAAACCTAACTTTCGGTGCCGCGGACGAGCACAATGGCCGATGAGTTTTCAACGGATCCTGTTGTATCCTTCTCTCTCTCTCCCTCCGTTTTATCGTAAACCCGTTGCACAACTGTGCACCGGCCAGCAGTACGCCCTCGTCGGCTATTCACTTTATCATTTCCATTCCAATTTAAAATTTCCAGGAAAAAAAAAAATATCGGAACCCTGTTTTTTCCTTCCTCTCTCTCGATATGACGATACTGCATGCATACGTGTAGGTATATACTGCGGTATGGAAAAATTGGAAGGAATAATAGTTTGCGTTTGAATTGTTAGCGGCTGGTTATTTCAAATGTTTCGCTATGCTAACGTTGTACGATCGAATTTGATTAGTATCCACCGTTTGATTGCGCCACGAATTTGGTTACTTTTCGCATCGATGGATTTCGTTAACGTTCTAACTCGACTCTATACGCCGGGATCGGCTACGTTTTCACAGTTCGACTACACACCCGTTCAAATTGTTCTACATTTCAATTTTACTACACTTGGAATTACTCACCTTCAATATTGAACTACAATCCCCGCATGATCGAAATTAACTACGCTTCGAATTGGCTACATTTCGATTTGACTACTCTCCAAGTTGGCTACATTTCGGTTCAACTACGCCTCTGAATTGGCTACCGTTTCATTCTGACTACCTTCGGTGAATCGACTACACTCCCGAATCAATAGTTCCAATTATCTACTTCTCGAATTAACTACGCTCCAAATTGACTGCGTTCCAAAATTAACCACTCACTCGCGCTCTCTCTCTCTCTACTTCGATAATACACTTCCCTAGCCCACCTTTCGACGCACACCTGCAGTCGCTCGTGTACACACTGATCTAACCTTGAAATCTCGCCGACGAATCAAAAATCCAATTACAAATCAATTCACGTCTAATCCAATCTCCCTGAAATTCTCATTTCGGTACCGACGTACAGTATAATCCACTTAACTTCCTCTGTTTAACTACCCTAACCTCAACAACTAACCCCCGATGGGGTGTCACGCGCGCGGGAAGTCTGTTCGCGTTATACTTTCTCGATAAAAAAAAAAAGCAAAAAGAAAAAGAACCGCGACGGTGGAAAAGCGTTCGTGACACGTCCCGGGTTGCACGTTCGCGACTTGATTAAATTTAACTTTCGCCAGGGCGGGGACGAATGTAACGGACAATGAGTTTTCGCGGTGCATCGTGCGCCTTAACGTCTGATGCTGAGAGGGGGGTGTGTGTGTGTGTGTGTGTACACACCGACGTGGAGAGCACAGGAGAGCGAGCTGGTGCTCGCGCGCCAACGCTCGTACATCCGGCGCGTACTCCACAAGCCGCGGAATATTGCAATCACGCGGACGTTAGCCGGGCTTTACAGCGAGTGCAGCCAGTGTATAGGGGCTTACCAGAAACCAGGGAGTTAGCCGAACACGCCGGTTTATTTGCTCGTGTAGCATAATACCGGCAAAGTCCGACGAGCAACTGCTGGTTTACTCGTTAGTGCGAGTAACGGGCCGTTTTACCGGCGCGTTCGCTCACTTCTGCCAACTCTCTCACTCTCTCGACTCTCTCCAGCCAGCATATCGAGCTAAACGTGCCACCGTTCCCTGCAAACTTTCCGGCCGCGCTTATAAACCGGCCCGCTGCTGTTGCCCGTTGCTGCTGCTTCTGCTGCTGTTGGCTGTTACCGACTCTTCAATTAAACATTCGGAAGTGCGTCACTCCGTATCTTCGCCCTTCGTGCACGCTGGCCGCGTGATTATCGCAGCGAACGTTTCCTACGCCCATCTCGTCGCCCCGTCTCTCCAAGGATCCTCCGGGGTTTTGTGCAAGTTCCGTTGAATTTGGAACTTGTCGAAGTGGCGGGGTGTTTTTGTTTCGTGGATCAGTTGTGGGTGGGGACTTTTTGGAGTTTTAACTGGATCGTGGAATTTCTTTTTCTGTTAGCTGGAATTAGTTGTTTGGTGATCCTTTGCGGGTGGAGGTACTTGTTGTGGAATTGGTTTAATAATATGTTGTGAGTGATGGCGTGAATGTAGAGTGTTTGTCGAATCGTCTCGAGATTTGGAAAACGAGCGGATCGTACAGAGTAACAGGGAGTAAAACAGTAGAACCGCGTTGTTATTGGTATCCGAGAGTACGTGAGAATTTATTGCGAGATATAATAAGAGACCGTTGATCAGATTATCATTATTCCTTTTTACGTGTGTTTATAGTTATTATGAAATTATTGTTATAAAATATATTGCTATCACGTGTTATACAACCACACTTGTTACTTGTGGAGTGTATAATTGGGTCAATATTTAAATTCCTTTTTTAAAAGTAATTTGTAACGAAAGAATGTTTCGGTTACTCAAAAATATGAGTGTCCATTATTAAGAGATAGCGCTTTGGCGGGAAATTTAAATTACATTCGATCTATAGTTTACAGTTTTTCGAGTCGATTGTCCGCAAAGAGTTAAGAATATATTGAACATTTGTAGTAACATCGTGACCAATCAGTCGTAGATTTCGATTTGGCGCGAAATTTGAATTGAATTCACTCCAAACTCGACATACTTTCCTCTTCACAAATTTAGCTTCAATTTCAGGGTCTCTGTTCGCTGCATTCCTCTCAACGCGAATTACAAAATACCACACGTCAAGTTAGTTGAGCAAAATAAACAAAACCGTGAAAAAATTCAAATCCCCCCGGCAATAATTACATATTTCAATCAATCTCCCTATCTACCGTACACTAAAAGCATCACGTATAAAAACGTTCAAACAAACTCTCACACTGCGTGTACTATTTTTGCCGACAGTTTACGATGCTCGAACGATGTATCGAATTGGTAATACGCAAGGCACAACCGCCGTGTATTGGCCCGAAATTTTTGTTATCATCACCTCTTTGCGGCGTAATACCCACGCGTGTTTGCTCCGCGAAACCTCCAACAAACAGCGCTTCAACACGGTGGAAAATCGGGCGTGAGCAGACGAGGTGAACGAAAAGAACGGTCCAAACAAAATGTCGAGGTGCGTCACACGTGGATATCATCGAGATGCCGCGTGATTATTTTTCTGCTGTTGGAACGGTGCCGTTTGTGTATGATTCAAAAGGAAGGCATTTGGGAATTTCTGATGCGTCTGTGTCTGTGTGTACGTGTGTGTATTCTGCGCGTATTATTCTACCCGGAGATTTGGGTCATTCGAAATCGTTCCGCTCGTTATTTCAGCGAGAAGAGGAGGAGGAATATAAGGGCGTGTCTCGTCTTTAGCGAGATGTCATCATCACGGTCAGCGAATAGTTGGAAAGTTTTTTTTCTTTTTTTTTTGTCGATGTGAAATCCTATTTATAATTATTGAGGATCTTTAATTAGCGAATAAAGATTGACTCAATCGACTGCAGAGAAAAAAACGTTTATTGATAGAAATGAAATACAAAAAAACGGAGGCGAAACACGAGTGAAAAACAGTTACTCAGTTCGGGGTTGTCGCACGACTCCTTGAGATGCGGGAAAACATTTGTTATATACTCGGCATCGCCCCACGGTCAGCGGACCCATGGCTTTTATGGCCCGGCCTGGGCCTACGTTAAGCAGAAAAACTCGCAGTAGGAAAGTAAAAATACAAAATACAATCTATTCTCAATATTAATTCACACGGTGGTGTGTTCACGTGGGACGTAATGATGCGCCAATTTGTAAAAATACAAAATATAATCTATTCTCAATATTAATTCACACGGTGGTGTGTTCACGTGGGACGTAATGATGCGCCAATTTCGTGTACGCGTGGGGAGAGATCGTAAAGAAGAGGCTAGTTACGGGTAAAGCTGTTTATCGAAGGCAATAACAGAGCACTTCTCGACGATAAAAAGCGTTGGAAATACGAGAGCAAGGAAAGCCGATCGTATAAAAGAGTAGAGAGACGGTTTAAGCGGTTTAAGTTGACTGAGTAATCTACGATTATCCTAATTTTACAGTGGGTGGATACCTTCTTCGTTTCACGTAGAGATGAAGTTTCCGTTCTGTATCATTTCTTCGTGGTTGTTATTGCTCGGAGCTGTTGTGGAAGATCGAAAGTCGTTTGAAATTGTTCTATCGGGATCAGAGAGGTTTCTGGATAAGCTGATTGATAAATTTTGATTCAGGTTCGTCATTTTAGAATATAGTAACAAGATTCTTCCTTTTCAAACCGTTTTCTAAATTATTCGATATTCGATGTTTTATCAAATTATTGCGTCAATATTAGCCTCTCTTTTATAACGCGGTAAGGAAAGTTTCAGAATGAATTAATTAATAAATAATAAATTTGCTTGAGGTTAATAATATTCCCTTCAAAATCTATTTTTGTCTTCCAATATCATTAAGACCCTTCAATATTTCTCACTAAATTATTGTATCAATATTACGAGATTTCACGGCTCGACAAATCATAATAGAAAAATGTAATTTCTTTAATTTTACTTTTCTTTATCTGGAATTTTTTTTAACATGTTGGTGAGATTTTTCTGATGAAAATGACATAAAACACGACATAATTTAACAACATTTACTTATTAACACGTTCACTGTCGCGCCAGATTTACAGGTAGCTGTCAGGCGGCCACAAGAAAATACATTTTAAACATAGGATTATAGTATTATGCTTCATAATTTTTTTTTTCAATTGAAAATAATGTCTAGCTAGCTATGACGTTCAAAATTTTTAGTTGACAACATTTATTTTATTTTAATTATTCTAAACATTTGAGGCACTCCATTTGACCACCATGGCCATATCGAGGAAACAATCTAACGTTAAAACTTATTGAGTGATTAATTTAATTTCATAATATATCGCTTTAGCGAGCCACCGTTTGGTTGCCAATTGTTTATCACATAGTCGGCCTACCTCCACGTAAAAAAAAAAAAAAAATGTAGGGTCGATTCCACAAGTGTCAGTAAAATGTAGGGTCGATAGCAGCAGAAAAGCTGCTAAACAATTAGAATTAAATGTAACGATAGAAATTATTGCAATAATGCGTAATGCAATTGAAAAATTGAAAGAATCAAAAGAAAAAACGCGAATTCGTATCTTTTTCGATTCTAGAATATAAGAAAATTTGAATAAAATACGCGACGAGAATTGGGGAGAAGCATAAGTTAAACGCGTAAAAATATTCAATAATAAACGAACTAGGGATGAAGCTATTATTTCAATACGCGATGCACTGACTCTAGTATTTACTAAAATTCAAAAATTCTCGTATAAATTCCGAAAATAGATTATTAATTACGGTAAACTACTGAGACGGTTTAATTTAGGGTGGGCATGGTGCTGCTTTAGTTTGAAATGATTTATAAACACATAATTAACAGAGGAAAAACCGTGAAACGGCAAAACGTCTACATTCTAATTGTTATAACATGTAAACAGAACTTTAAATTTAGTGTAAACAGAAAAAATATATAATACAATTTATTTCACGGTATTGCAACAAATAAACGTTGAATCAATATTTAATTCGTATAAAAACAATTATTTAACGTAATAATTTTACCTTCACTATGGCTATTTTTAATCTACGACCACAGGTCAACCTGATTTCTAATCCTTACGAACTTTAAATTCAGTCTAAACTGAGAAAATATATAATACAATTTATTTCACGGTATTGCAACAAACAAACGTTGAATAGATTCTTAATTCGTATAGAAACATTTATTTAAAATAATAATTTCACCTTCACTATGGCTATTTTAAATTTACGACCAAGGGTCAACCTGATTTTTAATCCTCCGAACTTGATTTCACAACGAGAAAGTAATAAGATCGTTGAAACGTACTTATTTGTCAAAGAAACTTGCAAAAATGTATAAATAATAATATGTAATGTTTTAACAAATTTTTGGAAGTATAAATTAATAATAAAATTGTGAAAATTAATAAATTATACGTTATTATAACATTAATAGAATTATGACTAAACCGAAGTTCGAAGTCGAGTATTTAAAGTCTGATATTACGTGCCTAGCGAGTGCCGGTAATTGTTAAAATTTGTTTAATAATTAGTAATAGAAATTCTAATTGATTCTAATGTATACAAGTGTTACAAGAAGGCTGAGTGTGTACAGGGTGGACATAGACTAGCTAGTAGCCCCCGACCACTCTATTCACATCTCAGAACCTTCAGGTCAAAATACGCCGCGAAGTGTCTAGGGCCCAGTATAAAGGGTAAATGATTTCGCGGGACATCGGCGGGTCCTTATATACCTGCGGTACCCTCTCCCCAAAGTCATTAGCAAAATCGTCGGTTAGGTCAGGCGGGAAATTTTCGCGGGAGATTTTCGCGGGAGATTTCCGATATCGTAACACGGTATAATTTATCAATTTTCACAATTTTATTAAAAATTTATACTTCCGACAATTTGTTATAACATTGCATATAACAATTTATACGTTTTTACAATATTCTTCAATGGAAACATAGGTTTTAGCGTTCTCGTTACTTACTCGTGGTTAAATTAATTTCGTAGGGATTAAAAATCAGGTTGACCTGTGGTCGTAGATTAAAAATAACCATAGTACAGCTAAATTTATCGTGTTAAATAATTCTTCTTACACGAATGAAAAATGTATTCAACGTTTGCTTGTTACAATACCATGAAATAAAT
>NW_017100174.1:1185360-1197727 GCF_001263275.1 Habropoda laboriosa
GCGGGTGGACTCTCCGATCATACGCGTATCGCTTAAATATTGCGATAGGAGAGTACGGGAGCTATACCTGGGTCGCTCCTGGAATGGAAAGAACGGCTGGACTATCCGCCGGTCGCCTCTTAGAGAGGAGAGTACAGGGAGGTTACCCGGATGCATGAGGAAGCTAGGAGAGGATTGCTTAGTACTTCTGGTGGTATGGAGAGAACGGTTGGTATACGGCTGAATATAATTCATTTCACGATATTATAACAAACAAACGTTGAATACATTTTCGATTCGTGTAAAGAGAATTATTTAACACGATAAATTTAGCTGTACATAATTTCTTCAATTATCGATACTGACTTGGAATACTCCGCTTCGAATAAAATATTTCGAAATTATTTTGAAGGCTTTGGGAAATAAACATTTGAATTTTAGTCATCATTGGTCTTCAGACTTGTCGAATAGGATATTGAAATTACTTTGAGAGGTTGCTTTGTCGTTACAGCATAACAATCAATATGTACTTTTCTTCCGGCAACTGAAATTAATTTGAAATTTTTCTTTATTTTCTCTGATATTGAATTTTGTTTACTAATAATTTACCATCCAAGGAATGTTAAGTAGTTAGTTGATTTATTATTGTATATTGTGAGCTGATTTGAAACGAGTGAACTACACTCGTGCACTATGCCCACCCTAAATTAAACCGTCACAGTACTTTACCGTAATTAATTATCTATTTTCGGAATTTATACGAGAATTTTTGAATTTTAGTAAATACTAGAGTCAGTGCATCGCGTATTGAAATAATAGCTTCATCCCTAGTTCGTTTATTATTGAATATTTTGACGCGTTTAACTTGTGCTTCTCCCCAATTCTCGTCGCGTATTTTATTCAAATTTTCTTATATTCTAGAATCGAAAAAGATACGAATTCGCGTGTTTTCTTTTGATTCTTTCAATTTTTCAATTGCATTACGCATTATTGCAATAATTTCTATCGTTACATTTAATTCTAATTGTTTAGCAGCTTTTCTGCCTGCTATCGACCCTACATTTTACTGACACTTGTGGAATCGACCCTACATTTTTTTTTTTACGTGGATGTAGGCCGACTCTATGTGATAAACAATTGGCAACCAAACAGTGGCTCGCTAAAGCGATATATTATGAAATTAAATTAATCACTCAATAAGTTTTAACGTTAGATTGTTTCCTCGATATGGCCATGGTGGTCATCAGTGACTGGAGTGCCTCAAATGTTTAGAATAATTAAAATAAAATAAATATTGTCAACTAAAAATTTTGAACGTATAATACTATAATCCTATGCTTAAAATGTATTTTCTTATGGCCGTCTGACAGCAACCTGTAAATCTGGCGTGAGTGAACGTGTTAATAAGTAAATGTTGTTCAAATTATGTCTTGGCTACGTTCGGCAAGCTACAAAGGTGGGAGCGAGGCTGGAAAACGTAGTCCCTGACTCTACGAGTGTCAGGTTTAGCTTCCTTGCGGTCAGACACTTGTGGAAAATAATACTGTATTGCGTGATAGAGCGCTCAAACTGGTGTCGATTGTTTCTAAGTATATTAAAATCTGCTCGAATGTCGTGAAGTGGCTGTATATAACTCTTTTCGCCAAAATGGGGAGTTTACCTAGTTGGCAAGTCATGGGCCTTTCACCCCGTAGAGCCGCTCTCCTAGGCCCTCGTGCACTTCCCCGTGGTCCCCAGAGTAGGGCGGTGCCATAGAGGGAGAGACGGTCCCAAACGGGGGTGTCAGCCCCGCGTGGCGATCTTGCCGAAACGTCGATTTTACGGATTTACGGCACGTTTTCCGTTACTGAGCGCGCAGAGGCAAGTACCGGGTCACCATGTGGCCCGCAGAAGTGGAGAATTTCCGCGGCCATCAGGTAAAAAGCCGGATTTGCCCTCTGGCTTGAACAGGCTATTGTTATCAAAAAACTTGTAGAAAAACTTCTCAAAAGTAACGTCGCTTGGAATCCGTGCCATAAAACCCTGTTGGTTAAACACAAACAGTCCCCGAAAAACCATCCTCAAGAATCAGCGTTCGACGAATGCTAAGAAAATCCTCTTCCCTCTCGATCGGGATCATCGAGATTCCTGGATGTTCCTGTTCGGCGCGCGGTATTAGATTATCGGCTATGTATCAGGCTGGTGGAAGACGCGTTTGGGGAGGGCGACGGGTTGGTAGGAAGCGGAATGGGAAGTAGGTGGCGGAAGAGCATTCGGTTCACGTCACCGTTTTACCGGCGAAGAATTTTATCGGCGGCACTTTGTCGCTTTGCATTTTCATGCCGCGAATGTTGCTGCCAGCTTTTAGAGAGGAGGAGGAGGAGGAGGGCTGTGCTGCGCTCGCTCGCGATACGTGTATAGGAAGAACGCCTATTTCCCTTGGTTCACGAACGAACGTACGTACGTACACACGTATACACACGCGTATCAGCGTGGAAACGCGAGTATAGACGAAGAGCAGGCACTTTGCTAAAGCTTCTTGCGGCTTTCGCGATATTACGAGCCGCGGTATCCGCGCCGCCTGGCTCGTCTCGGCATGTCACGACCCCATGCTATGCGAGAGGAGGAGAACGAGAGTGAGCGAGTCGAGTAGAGAGGAGAGGGGAAAAACAGGCTAGAAAGGGGGTAGTCCAGAATTCTTGCACGTACTCTTGCATATCTGCGTTAGCATTATACGATGCTGGGATCCTCGATGAAATCGATAGGGCGGACGAGTTGTGTAGGCAGGTCCTTTATGATGTAATAAGTGCGGGTAAGATGACTTGGATGCTGCGACGAGGCAAGTTCGAGTGGCTTGTTACGAGGGGAGGATCACCGAGAACGGTAATTTGTTAGTGGGTTAAGGGGGAAGTTCATATTCGAGCGATTGCTGGATGGTAATTTCGTACTATGAGATATCTATTTTTTACAGATCTATTTTTATTTCTCTAACTGAATTTTTGTAGTTACTTTGTTCTTGTTCCTGGAGTATCGTGTGTTTTAATTGAGCGTTCTTGTTTTGCATCTTCTGCTATGCGTAATTATATGAACATTAGCTTCCATGATTTTTTTAGGTTGTTTGAAAGTATTTCAATAAAATTGGGGGAAAATTTATTCATAAAGAAATTCGTTAAATAAGTAAAATTAGCATTCGTGATTTTTTAGGTAGCTTGAAATTATTTCAATAAAATTGGGGCAAATTTAATTCGTAAGAAAATTCGTTAAATAAGTAAATTAAGCGATGAGAAAACGAAGGAAAAAATTCGACAATGCGTATTTACTAAAATTATTTAAAAATTGTCGCTTGAGAATTGTTCCTGTAATTTCGAAAAATAACTACGTAATCGAAAATTCTTCCTTTTAGCCCATACGTTAGCTCTAATCACTTTTCCGATCTCCCGAAAATAAGATCCAGCAGAATCATCTTCCTCTTGCCACCTCGTTCAATTAAAGAAAAGTGTCTGCAAACGGTTCGAAAAGACAGATCGTCTGCCACTTCGTATGTCCTCTATCAGAGCAGAAGAAGCAATCGTCGTTCCTTCCATAAAATGTATCTCAACCCAGTTGCACGAGAAACTACAATTAAAAAAGTCCCGAATATCCGTACATTCCCGCGAATCGTTCGCGTAATAAAAGACGACTTCGGTCGGCGGGCAGAGCAGAGCAGAGATACTTGTGAAAAGGAGGAGGAGGCGAGGATCTGTTCGCAATCTTCCAAGCGAAGCGTCTCTTTCTCGGTGGAAAAAGGGATACGTTAGCCGGTCAGAGACTGGCAATCTTCGCGGTCCAATTTGGCTCGGTAGGGAAAAATTCATTCCAGGCAAGGTTTTCATCTCTCCCGTGTGAAATCCCGGACAATGAGAGGTAGCTGTGTGCTTGCTACCAGCAGCACCGAAACTCTCTCTCTCTCTCTCTTTCGCCTCAGACCGTCTCTTCGCCCTCTGCCATCCAGTTTCCCCCTTTTATTCCCTTCACCCTTTTCTTCGCGCGCTTGCTCGCCGGGCTAAAGCATCCGCGCGCCATTCATTATTTCCTTGGTTACCTCTCACGGACCCAGAGAAAACTTCTTGGCAACGCAATTACGTCTTGCACTGTCCTTCCTCCTCTGTCTTGTTGCCACCGTCACTTCTCTTTCCACCGATGTCTCTCACCCTTCTCACGCAGTTTTTCCGCACAGCTTTCCCCTCTCTCTCTTCCTCGACGGCGAGAACCGACTGTTCTTTCAAGCGACCGCGCACCGGCCTGATTATGCGCCGGGAAATTGTATCAGCGCGTTCGAAATTAACGCGAAACTCGTTCTACCCGCGGCTACAGCCATTGGCCAGATTTAAAAGGCGGCGACGGACACTTGGAGAATGCAATTTGCCGGGGGTTTTTGATGAATACGGTAACGAACGATCCACTTTGTCTCGTTTCCTCGGGAAAAACGGTTTCGAGTGAAATTACCGATTGTGAACGATCAGACGAATTGGTAGAATTGATAGTTTGGCGTGTTTAGGATGTTTCTGTAGTTGGTGGGTTTGGTTTTAGTCTTCGACGGTAGGGTTGCTTCGACGAGAAAACGTATGACGGTGTTATGAGTGTTGAGTGACGTCGTTGCGAGATCGTCGAAACACTCATCCACTTTAAAAAATCTGATTTTACGGGAAGACTGACAAGGCTTCTGCTTGCAACTGTTTTATTAAACAGATTAACACCAGGGCTTAGAAGACCTACGTTCACATGGCTACAAAATGAGCGAACTTCGGGAACAATGGGATAAACTATCTCTTACATCTAATGCACTCTAAACCTTTGTTCCATTGAGCTTGCAAAAATGATGTACACAAAAATCTAGCAATCTATTCGGTGCCTTTTTTTGGTAAAGTCTTTGCTTCTTTATCGACTGAAAACCAGCTCATTTTTTCAAAAAGGAAATTATTTCGGATCTTAAAATTACGTTTACTTGTTCCACAAATAAACGTTGAAATTTTCAGGAAAAGAGGCGCCGAGATGAATTTGCTCACCTAATATCACCATCAAAAGAAAACGAACAATTCAACACGAGCGAAATCAGAGAACGCCACGACGTTCCAGCAGAAATGCAATTGCCATCGGCGGTATTCGCTACAAGCTACTCACCGAAGTAACAGCGAAATTGCAACAACAGCTTGTACCTTGATTCCGTCGCTCTCCAGTACAGCTCATTCGCGGATGGCGCGACTCATTTTCCCGTACGTTATAATTAGCGGTCTAGTGACTAGCACTCAGGAGGGCGGCGGGTAATTAAAACAACTCCCCGCGTTGCCACCGTCAGGTTGCCTCTCATTCTCTCCCTCCCTCTCTTTCTGTCCTCGTTCTTTCCCCCTTTGGTAACTCGTTCTCTCTGCTCGTTCGTCAGCTCGAAAGAGGGAAACTTGCCAAGAATTTTAGTGGCCGCGATATTTCAATTAGCATCCGAGGCTCGTTTAAGCGGCATTGAAAACGGTTGCTGCCAGTCTGTGTGATGTGCTCGTGTTGCCGTTACTGCGAGACATTTTGACGAACGAAGTGGTGGAGAGAGAAAGAGAAAAGTTGGAAGGGTGGGTTACATGGGGTGGTGGTCGCGTTTACCAGCGAGAGTTTATACGGGTCGCGTTTACGAGTCGCGCGGGCCCTCGACCGTGCACCGTTTTCGTCGGCGGACACCCGGTGCTTTGCTTCCTGTTGCGCGACGAATAGACTTCTTCCGTTTCCGCGACGCTTCCTCCCTCGCTCGTTCCGTCTTGCGAACGCGCGCGAAAAGCCCGGCGCAGAGGCGCCGCTTAATGGCCCGTCGAGGCGCCTCTCTCTCTCGCTCGCTCTCTTTGCGACACTCGCTTGGTAATTGGGCTGGTGAAGAGACGAGATTTTCTCGGCGTAATATTGCCTTCCTTGACAATTTTTCCTTTTCCCTTTTTTCTTATCGCGCTGAATCATGCGGGATATTCGGGTGGTTACTGAAATCACGTAGTCTGTGGAAGTTGTTATAAGTGTGTGTTTTTAACGTGTTTTAAGGGAAGTTCGAGGTTCGCAGAAATTGTTTTGCTGACTGAATGTAAGCGTCAGCTAATTACTGTTTTAGTACCGTGTCAGGGAAGAACAGCTGATGTATTGTATTGTAGATTAATTATATTTGGTAATTTTTAGTCTTATAAATTAACCCTTTGAAAGAGATACTGTTAAGGGGTATCCTGTAGCCGGATTTATGGCAGCGAGTCAAGTGGTCGCCGTCGCAGGCAAATATCGCTTTTGCAAAACACCACAAGTGTTTATTGCGTTGCCTGCGACACTTAGTCCCTAGGACCATCCCCTGCCATAAATCCTGGAGTCTCCGAACGGAAAATAGAAAAGTGGCCCACGACTTTTGCCAACGCCGATGGGCCACTTGACTTTAACAAAGCCTAGAAAAGCGGAGATTCCACAGGATTCTCTCTTCACCCTAAGATAACGCGCTAAAGGCGAAATGGAGGGAGGTTGCGATGCACCGGAGTAAACTGATTGGTGATCTAGAAAAGGAAAAAACACTTGGCCACTCGCATGTGAAACACCTCTCACTTCGCAGTAGAATTTATATCTCGAATTAGTTGTAGAAAATAGAACATAAAATAAAAACTTGGTGTTTCAATCAAGAAACTGGTCTTTTGAAGCCTTAGAACATTAGTCGGCATACACGTGCAAAAACCGGCAAAGCTTGAACGATCGAAAGATCAACTGCAAGCCCCTAACAGATACTCAGTACCTGTGAACACTGTCTAGACTGCGACGTGGGACTGTGTATTCCTTTGTTTTAGAATGTACCACACAAGGAGTGCATATTGATCAATAATTAACCCCTTGACATATATTGACGTCTGGGAGATAACCGATACTCAGTACCTGTGAACACTGTCTAGACTGCGACGTGGGACTGTGTATTCCTTTGTTTTAGAATATACCACACAAGGAGTGCATATTGATCAATAATTAACCCCTTGACATATATTGACGTCTGGGAGACGTCATTCATTTCATGTGCCATTGTAGACTTTGACGTCTCCGAGACGTCAAGAACTGTCTCATGTTTCCCACTTATGCGAAAGTCTGTCAAAGGATATAAAAAAATGTTCTTTTATATGCTTGATATAGCTATCTATAATGCTTATGTCCTCTATTCTAAGTTACCTAATTCAACAAAGCAATCGATTGTACATTTTCGATTGAACAGTGCAGAAGATATGCTATGTAATTTGTCTCTTCCTAATTATCCGACACGTGGCAGACCGTCGCAAAATGAGTGCCCAACTCGGCTACAGGCAAAACATTGGACACATTTTCCTCGACATATACCTTCGACTAATAGAAAGGAACATCCTGCAAAGAGATGCCATGTGTGCGTAAAAAATAATACAAGAAGCGAAACAACTTGGCAGTGTAAAAAATGTCTAGTTCCTCTACATATTCCAAAATGTTTTGAAATGTTTCATACTTTACAGAGGTACTAATTTATTATTTGATAATGTTACTTAATTATTGTCCATTAACATTATATATCAACCTGATTAAATGTTACATAGCAATGCAAATTTCAAAATAAAATGTTCTGTTTCTAAGCTTGCACATAACTGTTCAGTTGAGCCAAATTAAATAGTATTTTTCGGACGCATCAAATTCCGTTTTATTTCTATGTCAAGGGGTTAAATAGTTATTCTGAAAAATTCGCATAAGATCAATCTCTTCTTTTTAAAGTTTTGCGGTACTTTGAAGTGTTTTCAAACGTTATTTTTATTGCTGAACGTCATCTTCTTAATCCACAGCGAAAGGGTTGAAACGAAAATTAAGATTTGCTACCAGTTTTTGTCGCGCCTTGACCAGAATCTGTGACTCATTGTTATACGGCAAGAGATTAACAGCATTGAAGTGTTTCACATTTGATACATTTTTAGGAATATTTTGTTTGAATATTTCAGAGTATGTTTTACATAGTGTTTTTTTTTTTTTTAATGGTAAAGCTATTTGGACATTATTTAAGAGGTAATACAAGGATAGTTCAGCTCATTATTTGTAATGGCGGACGCGAGACAGGTTTATCGCGCAGTTTGAGTGGGATTTATTAAGAAATTATGTTCCTTTACGTTCTTTAAGCTCTTCGTTCCCATCGAGCTCACCCTGTGACATTTATAACGACTTCCTGGCTTTCTTTCGTGACGCATGCATACGATATTTTCAATTTGTTCTTTCTTTCCGCGTTTCAAAGGAATTACATATTTGTTGCGACAAACGTAACTTTATTCTATTGCTCTACGCTAGTTATACGATTTCCTTTGAGATATACATCACTCGGATCTTATTACCTTTTCAAGTTTATTTATTATTACCTGCATCAAACGGAACAGTTTTAATATCGTAATCCTCAAAGAGAGAGAAAGAGAAAAGCAGAAAAAAATGGAAATTATTACGAGAGAACTTCTTTTCTTCTATCCGTTCTATTAAATTCGCTCGATTTCCTTGCTTCTCGATTAACGGAACATCTTCACCTACGACCACCCCCCTCCCCTCGGAAAGTCGTCGATTTGTCGCGTCGTTAACGCAAATTAACCCCGGCGATTTCACTAGAAGCGGCGCCGGAAGGGAAGGGGGCCGGGCGGCGCGTTCAATTATGCATTAATCGAATTATTATTCCCAATTATGCGGCGGCCTCATTAAAGTTCGAACCGATTAAAATTCGAGTCGGGTGATACGCGACCCCCTTGTGCAAAATTCAGAATATTCGACGGGGTAGAAGAGAGAGAGGGGGGCTAGGAACACCCGAAATTTAGCTAGACAGTAAATGAAATAAAGACAGACTCTTCAAGTGGTTATTATGGTTTGCACGGAATAAAATTGATCAAAAGCTTTCGGAGTACGTTGACATCTGATTATTTCGAGCAATTTGTACAAAATTACTAGCAGAGGAGGTATGAACGAAATGTTTAACGTAATTTTCGACTGTAAACTTAGTCGAATAAATTGATCGTTTTAATTGCTCGGTGTTAATCCAAAGATTTCATCTGAACTTCCATCGTAAATTCGTATTGCTCCAAGTTTTTAATGCTCGTTTCTACAAGTTCGAGAGGTGTACTTACACCACGTGAGAATAAAATAGTACACTTGTAAAATAGTACGTTCTCCGTGGTTTAACACCGGTGTAATTTCATTGCAGGTGTAATTTAACACTGGGGAACCCAGGGGAGGGTGAAAGAACGTTCACAAAGTTTCAAACTTCTAGGCCTCTGATAATCCGTTTTTACGTCAAAAAGTATTTGTAATTAACCTTCGAACGACGGTTGCCCTGGTCACCACTGACTCAGCTTTAAATATCTCCTGTTTCCACAATTTTAAACAACCTGGTGCCTAATAAAATTGGAAAAAAAAAAAATAATTTTTCTCGCCTGAGAAAAAGATTTTAGTACTGGGTCATATTTGACCCAGCATCCACTGTGCGCGCCACTAGCACGCCATCAGCTGTTCAAAGGTTGATAATTTCAGCTAAACTAACTAAACATCGATTATTTTTTATTGAAATTAAATTAAATCTTGCAACACGATTCGACACATTTCGTCCCTCACAGTACAATTTACGTCGTATCGAGGTGAAAGGTGAGAAAATTGATCAAAGCAATCTCCGCCGTTGTCAAAATCTTATCGTCAGCGGTGTACAGTAGAAAAGGGATTAAAGATCGGGAAGAACGGTGGGTTGGTCGGTTGTCCGGAACAGTTGACGGTTTTCCGGTGGAGTGCCGCGCGACACACGACTTCTCCGGCTCGTCGAGCGACCTTAATTTCCGGCCGAGGTGGCGGCCAGATACAGGTAATGCCCGTTGGCTTCGGTCGGGACGAAAATTGAGCCGGAGAAAGAGAGAAGAGAGGGGAGAGCCATGCTACCGCCGATTCAGCGTGGATTTAATTTAATCCCCGTCAGTCTGTTCTGGCCGGAGGGCGTCGTAAACACCCTCGACCGGTTATGCCGCACCTGCATCTGCACTCGTTTCCCTCGTAAGGGTGCGTTAAGCCAGCCCTTACCTTATTTAACGATCCGCGTCCAAGCCAGCGGCTGTGGCTTCTCCTTGCTGGCTGCAACACACTGTCCTTTTCCAGCCGTTGTTGCGTTTATTCTGCCTGTAAATGGCGGAAGAATGGCCTCCGCCAGTGGTATTTCTAGGGGGATACTGGTTGGGATACGTTGATGATGCCGTTTTTGTGGTATTGCCGCGAATGCTGGGCTTCTGCGGCCATAGGAAGAAACTGTTCAATGTTTCATGCGGCAAATTTCATTTAGAAAATTGACCATCTGAAATGGTATACGACGCGAGTGCCGAAAAAGTGTACAAATAAATGAGTTTAAGCAATCTCGTACCATTTTACCAGTTGTTCTCCATAGAAACCTGTGAAAGTGGTAAACGCCGAAAGTTTCAAGCGATAAACGACGTAAATGCCAAATGGACACAACTGAAAATTCTCATTTGTAACACTTACATCGTTTACCATTTCAACGTTTCAGTTACATTAGGCTGCGTATTTTTGATAATTTGACTTTTTTAAATTTTTCATTCGCCCGGTCGAAATATTATCGCGGTTTTACGAGATACAGATTTTAACGTGTGATAAAATTTCGAATAGATATTCTGTCATTAGGGAGAACTTTCTATCGTAATCTTCACGGTTCGCGAATCTACATACACACTGCATATACGTCCTAACCGACATAGAGAAACATGCTATCGAGGGGCTTCTAGAATCTATTTAATTTCCCATCCTCTAGAAACCTGCTGAATACCATTACCATCACGCAAATGCGAGGTAATAACGGTCTATTACCTGTACCCATGTCGAGAGATTGACGCGAGAACTGCGATATAAATCACCGGTCGACGATCCGGTCTAGCTAAACGATCAATCGAGAAAGCCGAGCGGTCTCAATAAAACTCGAATTAAGTAATGCACGCGCGTTCGATACATTTCGTGTCACGCTCGATGAATGATACCGTTCGAATAACACGACGACGAGAGAAAGGAGCAGCGGATAAAAGAGGTGGAGGTGGCGTGGAGATGAGAAGGGGCTGGGGGGGCGAAAGGACAATCGTTATCCGAGTTCAATTACGCGAGCACGGATCGTCGATCGGGTCTGGTAAAGCGATTTACCGTTTAATAAGGATCGTTCTCCTTTCTGTTTTCAGACAGAGATAGCGAAGAGGTTAAACGCCATAATTGCTCAGATCCTGCCGTTCCTCTCCCAGGAACATCAACAACAAGTCGCTACTGCTGTTGACAGAGCCAAACAAGTGACCATGACCGAACTCAACGCCATTATCGGGGTGAGTGCACGCCAATGGAAGATAAATTACTTGTCGTGATACACGCGCAAGTGTGTGTGTGTGTCTACCGTGACACGAGAGTGAGCAACGTGTACAGTGTCGTTCGTAACTTTGACGACACTCGTGAAAATCTGAATGATAAAGTGGCAGGTAAGTATCACACTCGAGGAACGTTTATTCGAATGTTTTACAGGTTATTAGGGTTTTTTTTTTTTAGGAATAGCGTAACTTTGATGTTGACGTGTTTAAAAGAATTTAGTATTCCAAATTATTCAACTTCAAATATCGACATTTTTATGGATAGTTTTTGTAAAATTACACTAAAGAAATTTGGTATATTTAAAAAAAAGTAAATTTGTGCGATACACGAAAGTTCCGCGTGATGCAATTAAACTTACAAACGACACTGTACAGTTTCCTGTAACGCCACGTTTGTATTTACCGCTGAAACTGTCCACCGACATTATCGGAGTTACATTGAACCGGCAAATTAAATATTAAACGTAGTCGATGGCACGAAAAGCAAACAAGTGCGGGCTGGAACAATCGAGAGAGATAGAGAGAGATCTCTCTCTCGAAACGATCGAAATTGAAACGATCCCGCCGCTTTTCTAATGCGAAATCAATTTCAGCGCGCGTCGTGCCTCCTCCCTCCTACGCTTTGTGAATCGATACGCCGCCGGAAGTGATTTGTGGACACGGGGGCAGGGTGCCTCTTTTTTCTCCTTTTTTTTTTTCGAGCGCGCGTGGCCGGTTGTTACTTTTATTGCACGGAGTTATCGAAACGGTGGGTAGATAAATTTCTAAATTGAAAACGATCGCGGTAGCGAAATTTGTTAGGAGTTTGTGAAATTTGTTGCGAACGAGACGGGATAAAGTTATTCCTCGCAATTACGTGATTTTATTAGTCGGCGTTAAACTCTGCTTCACAGCAGGTAAAAGTTCGAGTTACAAAGGTGCGCGAACGTCCATTTTTATTCCAGCTACAGGTGTATTTTACGATCTACGAAATATCTGTGTACAGAACAATTCGAAACTTT
>NW_017100174.1:1197774-1198618 GCF_001263275.1 Habropoda laboriosa
AGAACAGATTCCTTCGATACGCCCCTGTCGACAAACTATTAACAAGCGCTGACGCACTGAAAAAAAAAAACCTTTCAAATCCTACAACACTCACCCGCCTATAATCCGACCCTTTTGTATACCGAAAAGTAACCGCGCACCGCAGTCTCGCCTAGAACGTAATTAATTCGTCCGAAAAGCCAAACGAGAAAGGAAGAAGCCCCGCCATCATCCCCTATGCGCGATCATCGAGGTGCACACACAACGGACCTCCAGAGGAAAAGTTCAATCTACTGCTTAGAGAGCGAGCGGAAGGGGTATATCTCTCCCCCGCAGCCGCAAATCCCCTTGGAGGAAAATTCACGTTTTCGCTGGGTTGGGGGGTATATATCGGGCGTTGTAGAATGGCCGGTGAATACATGGGCTTGGCCAGGTCTGATTCGCGTTCACCGCGGCGTGAAACGCGTTCACGGCGAATGAGAATCCCTGTGCTTGAGGAACGGTGGTAGGAGGAAGCCGATGCACGCCCGAGGAATCCGAAAGCGGACGGATGGATACGATCCTGGCGAATCCCGAATCCTCCTCAATATTGCTCGAGCACTCAATTTCCTCCCTATTAAGCCGCCGGCTTCTCTGCCGACGTTTTCTCTCTCTCTCTCTCCTGTCCCTCCCTCTCCATCTCTCTCTCTTCCCCCATGGCTGATCCACCCCCGCCTTCGTGATCTGCAACCCCTTTCCTCGACTCTCCAAACCATCCCTCCTTCGCCTTTCTCCCTGCCCCTCTGCCACCCCCTCGAGAATCTTATCCAGAGTCTTCCTGCCCGGTTTCTCCAGGCCGGATAGGTTATAGTGTTACGGCGCACGA
>NW_017100174.1:1198709-1205168 GCF_001263275.1 Habropoda laboriosa
GCCTTCGACTATCCTCTCCCCCTCCCCCTTCCGCCGTCCTGTCGGCCACCGCCACCAACCCATCCCCCACGATTTCACCCTCGTCGATCCTCTCTCCTTCCGCTTACTCGCTGTGCTGCTCCTCTTCTCAAACCCTCCACCCCCCCTTCCGACCATAGAAACTTCCACGGATCCGCGGCGTTGTCGGGCTACGTGCGGCAAATCCTTAGCAGAATCCCCGGATTCCGCGCGCTTTAAATCGCTTCTCTGCTACTACTACCTCTCTAGCTTTCTCCCTCCTCTCTTACCTCTACCTACCTCCCACCCTCCCTCCATTTGGTTCTTTATTTTCTTTTTGCCTCCACCGTCTTGTTCGTCTTCTTCTTATCCTACTGGAGATAGTAGAGTTTCTTCTTCCCTCGTCTCTTCTCTATCGTTTTTGCTGTACGCGCACAGGTAACTCTTCGTCTCGTAACCAGGGTGCTTCCTCGAATCCTTCGGGTTGTTACGGGATCGAGGGAAAAACAGCGTGGAACGCCTCGCGGAATTCGCTCGCTCGCTCGCTTTCTCGCGTGCGAATGACTTTGAAAAGAGACGGCGAAATTGTTCGGTGTAGAACGTATTCTCGGGAGAGATGAAGAAGACGATGGGGTTTTTTTTTTTTGCCGGGATTGATCTATTGTAGGCGGGGATTTGGTTCGCAGGAATGGTTCTGATGTACCAAGTGTTTTTAACAGTTTTTCAAATTGTTTCTTCGTTAATTTCCATTCCCAAAAATGCGCACTCGAGAGTTCGATCATTCATATTTGATACAGCCCGCGTACTTAACAAGCATGTCAACGTTTTATCAAGCTTCATCGAAATCATACGGAACGATTATTTGGCCGGTGAAGCAAGGAAGATCCTTATCCCCGTTCTGACAACTTTCTGTCGCTTTTATCAGCCATAAAACCTATCCGCCTCTCGATCGATCCTCGTCCACTGTACATCACGTCGTCGTATTTACGCATAGAAACATCGTTATCGAAGATTGGCGGCGACTCATCGTCGAAAGATCGATATCTTTCCCAAGTTACCATCTCGGGATCGAATCTTTCAATTGTCCACGTATAAACGGGGAATATAAACCGGCCGCGTGTGTTTTCCCACATTTTCAAAATTGTATCACGTCGACCTACTACGTAGTGAAATGAAAGCGTCTATTTATAAAGTTTTACGAGGCGTGTACGAGTTTTCGAGGTGAATCGAAGCGCGCCAGGGCGATGATGATGCTGACGTTCATAATCTCGTAGAGGAGGGGAACGGCTGCTGGCCGAAGACGCTTTTCAAGCGTCAACGACGTGTGATATAGAAGAAGGTTAAGACGATCTCGTCGGATCTTTTAGCGGCACTATCTTCACGGCTGGTTGAGTCAGCAAGTAGCGACACCGGTGAAAACTGCTGAGAACAAGCCTCTGCGCCGCCGCCGCCGCTGTCGGCGGATGCAGGTGCCGTAAGAAGGCTCGCGCGAAGATGAAGGGGTTCGTAATGACTTCCTCTTTGCCGCCACTCACAAAAGAAGACCCTCCTGGTTCGGAGCGCAAAAATTTCAGATTGAAATAACTCCGCTTTTACAGACTTAACTCTCTCTCTCCCTCTCTTCGTCCCGCGCTCTTTGCTAAATTGGCTTCGGGCCCGAGATTGCTGGTAAACGCGCGATAATTTTTCGTTAAACTGTTTCTTTGAACACGGAGAATTCCTCTTTTTTTTCTTTTGCGTTCAACAGAAGTTTACCGGATGCTCGGAATTTTTCCGACAAATTTCGTACGCGTAAATTGTGCTAAACGAATAAACGTTCTCGGAGACGCGAGTGGAAGGAGGAGGCCGAATTTTCTGGCAATACGATGATAAATTTTGTACAATTAGATTTATAGAAAGTCGATCGTTTCTCTTCGTTCTTTTTCTAATCAATCCACGGAAAATGAATGACTTGAATTTCGATTAGATTCAAATTCAAAGCACACGCCGACAAACTCCGTATTCGATATTTTGAACCTTTCGTTTCGCTGTTCTTCTTCTTATCGATAAGAAAAATAGAAAGTTGTTCCAGTCGTACAAAGCCAAACTTTCAATACGAACCTCCGCGCACTCCGTAAATTTGCATCACTCGAAACTAACATACAAGCGAGAGAAACCCACTCCACCGTTCTATGGAAGAGGGATGAAATATATGCAACTGTACGGAGTAAAGTTCGTCGTAATCATTAGCGGAATTCCGCCACAAATACGGAAATGATCTTCGCAACGTGAATGGACCAAGACGCCTGCGATGCCGCGAATACTGGCACGACAGCCTGAGGTCAGGATTATTATCGTTACCGGTGGTGGAGGAGGAAGCTCGGGAGGTTTCTTAGGGGGTTTCCACAGTCTGGCTGAATCCTCTGGAAACGTTTCGCCCCGACGCCTTCTCCTCCACCCTTCCAACAACCACCTCCCCTATCTTCTCTCCCTCACTCGCTCACTCTTTCATCCAAAACACATTTCATTCCGGCATACACATCTTCTCTCTCACTCTCACTCTGTTTGTGTGTTTTGTGGGTGTCTGAGACAGTCGGTCGACGCGAGGTTATTATATCGTTAAACCATTTAATTATCTCGGCAAACTACTCCCCGGGAATATTCGGCCTTGCCTTAACGAGTGTACACGACTGTGCAAGAGGGATGATGGCGGTGTACACCCTTCCCTGTTTCGTCTTCCGGCGAAACTTCTCCCCTCTCTCTCGTTTCCATCTTCTTCTTCTCTTCTTTCTTCGACGTTTCTCTCTTCTCCACCTTCGAAACTTTTCCCCTCGTTGCTCCAGCGGCATGATCTACCGAGCGTTAAAACGCTCCATGCCGCGCGGCGCGGCTCTACAATTTGTCTGGCAGCTGAAACTCGACCGACACCAGCCCAGTTCGGGGCCAACTAACGAGGAAACTACCGGCGCGGAGGGTGTACGTTTATGGTTCCGTCGAAACTTTTCTCCTCTTCTCTGTATATACTCGCCTCCTTCGTCGTGCACAGGCACTGCTCGTTGAAAGGGCTGCACAAGTCTCTCCTCACCACTTGTTTCGTACTTTCGGATTTACCATGGTTCCCCACCTCTCGTCGGCGAAGGGAGAACCGAGGGTTATTTAAACGCGACCCGTGCAAGTTTGCCTCCGTGATTTGTATGCTCTGCCCGTGGAAAGTTCTGTCCCGCGTAACGAATGCCGCACGAAACGGATAGAAACCGGGGGTGGTGACCCTCTCGCTCTGTGCGCTCCGAGAATGAGCGAAGAAAATTCAATTACGATCGATGACTGCTCGTTTTTTCTACTACTTCTTTTTCTTCCAGTTTTTATTCGTTCAAGGGTGGAAACGTTTATATCGATTCTCGTTGTGTAATGGACGGGGGAGGAGATCGGTGTAGAAAGAATGGGAACGTACTTTAACCGCGAGGATTAAATTGGTATTTCTGTTATCAAGGAATTCGCGAATACTGTTTGTTTCATGATTCCCGATTGATAAAGACGGCTTTGCGAAGGCGTGTTTCAACATTGTCCAATGATGTCATTTCACGTTTAATCTAATCGCGGTACGTATCTAAACGACGTGTTATCGGTTGTTTAGATTGGTTTGCTGGTGATTCGAGTTATCTGGGAATCTCGGCATACCTGTCAAGTAGCTGTAATCGCGTATGGAACACGAAAAACTTGCCTTTGCAACGAATCTCGCACCGGTGTTTCACGAATTTTTTTCCAAATATTCTGCTTCGCACTTCAGCACCTTAAAAGCGTACACTCGATATATTTAAAAACACAGAATATTAATTTTTCAAAGGTACTAAAAGTCTAGCACCCTGTAAAAATAGAAAATTTTCATTTAACAATCGCCCCAAAATTCCCAAATTTCGCCTATTTTTCACATCAAATCGAAATAAGAACCCTGCAAATCACAGAAACACCTATATCAAAACTAAACGACCAAAAATTCCCGCAAATTTTCGAATCGTTCCGATAGTTTTTCTGTTCCAACGCCCGGCTCAAACCCGGAAGCCTCGATTAAGAATTCGTAGAAGTTCGGCCGGAAAAGAAAATTCATTTCACGTTGACTTCTTTATCCCCTAAAAATAACGCGCGCCCGAGAGAGGAGGGAGATACTTTCCGAGGTGATAAAAGCGATCGTTTTTTTTTTCTTTTTTGTTCCGTTGCAGCAACAAAGGCCAGACCTGCCCAGGTTGCTCCAGCAGGTGCACGCCCAGCAGTTACCGCCAAGTGCCGCGATGGGTCCTCATCCAGGTATACCCGGGCTTCCTGGACTTGGTCCCGGCGCGGGGCTTCCTGTTCCTACGTCAGCTTCTGCGGCTCTTCTCGGATTAGGTATTCCGCCGGGCGCTGCGGCCACCGCTGGAGGCGCAGCTGCTCATCCGCTCTCGATGTTGACCAAACCGGACCTTCATCGGGGTCAGCCCGATGACTTGAAGCACAACGGAGGTAAGTCGTACCTTTGACCCTTTTCAATGGGTATGCGTGTGCCTTTGTCATTCACGTGGAATTTATGTGACAGTCGCTAAACACCGATGAAGACGTTCGGGGGTAATTTAACGTTCGTGTACAGCGTGCCACAAAAGCATATGTATATTGGGTACCCTATACCATCCAAGTGTTGACTTATTATACAATTAAGCGCATCTCTTTTAAGTAACACAATGAATGTAATAGAATCCTTTTCACGAAGGACATAAGAAATATGTTGTATTGTTTTTAAGCATTCAATTGATGTAAATTTTACTGAATAATAACGATTCTGTTTAACGAAACAAACACGAATATTTTCTTTTAACTGTCATAAATATTAACTAATATTTCAGTGAACTGTTGTGTTGTAACGTGGGGTTTTTCTTTTCTTCTTTTGTTTTTTTTCTCGAGCGAGATATCAGGTATTAGTGCGTTCGCCTCGCGAGGAGATGGTTGAACGGTAAATTTTGTATATGTAGATATTACAGATGTATGTCGAAGGTAATTAACTTTCTAACGGGGAGAATTAGCCGTACGATTTCTTCGTATCCCTCGGTTTCCTGCAATATCACTGGGTTATAAACAAACACTCGCTGCTAATGTTAAACACGCCTTCAAGATTCGAGATCCTTGTAACACCGTGAAATGTACAGGTTAACCGCGTAATTGGAATGATTCACAGTTCATTTGTCGTAAATCGACTTTGTGTGCGCGCGCTTGTTGCACCATCATCCTTCGTACGTGATAGATGTATCCTTAATTAAGCATATGCCTCATTAAGAACCGTGAAATTGCAATTGCTTCTTTCCGGCATTGTATGTAAGGAGTAAATCAAGTCGTAAGAAGATTAATCGAGGAACGTTACACTACCACCGGATAGTATTTATTTTAGCATCGGTCAAAAAAAAAAGCAAATTACACGCAAAAGTTCGAGATGTAAATGATTAAAAGGGTGTAATTCCCGCAAACAAGAAGTTAACAAAATAATCTTTCTTACACACACCGTGCAAATTCGTTTAGAAACTCGGAAAGAAAATTGCAAACCGTCCCATCGCGTGACCGATCCCATCGAGCAATTTCACAATGATACGAAGAGCAATTAACTCCCCAAGGAGAGCAATCACTTCTTGCACAATTTTTCACCGCATCCAAACCTCGAGTAACGTATGTTCTAATATATCCTTACCAAAGAAGAATTACAACGACAATTTAGAATAGAGAATTATTCGATTGCGTGGCTCATCCTGTGATACACAATTTACTCTTGAAGCGAGGTATACGCGTACTTTTCTTTGTCACACACAAGTGGTGCACCGGGAAATTGTAATAGGAAATATCTCGAGAGAAGAGACAATACACGACGAAGTGATACAAAGTGCCACCTGTTCTGATATCGATCGCAGAGGATTCCCGACGAGAGGATATCACGATACCGAGTAGCCAGGTTGCTGAGCAAAGGGTATTCGATTTACAAAAGCCGCTGACCTCGGTGTCTCGCGGCTGTTTTCGCGCGATCAGCATCTTGTCCCGCAAGTATTTCGCGTATCGAACGCGAACCGGCTGTCTGATTCGAAGAAATATTGCTCATTCGGCCGGTCGCGTTTCCTTTGCAACCCTGTCGCTTGTTTTTTCCTCTGCACGGACGGCTTATCTGTTTGCGGCGGACGCCGTATGGAAAGCGAAACGTTGTTGCAACCGGATCCGCATGAGACGATTCTCGCACGGCCGCTTTGCATTCCTTCCTTCGATTCCTCGCGAGCAAACAGAGCTAGCTACCCTGCCACGGCAGCAGCTCGGTTACGGCGAAGTTAAACAACGAAATCGCGGGATAAGCGTTTCAACCGGCTACTTCCTCTCCACTTCTGTTAATGGCGTTAACCGCTAGCCGAGGCGACGTTGGAGCCTTCGTTTCGTTTGTTTCGGTGTTTGAACGATCGAAGATGGAGGAGGAGTAACGAGCAA
>NW_017100174.1:1205339-1207391 GCF_001263275.1 Habropoda laboriosa
GAAGAATTTAGATTTCGACGTTTGGAATTTTTTAATTTTTGAATATTTAAATTTCGGAATTATTCAATTTTGGGATATTTAAACTTTGGAATATTATAATTTATTAAATTTCAAATCTTGAATCTTGCAGTTGGAATTTTTCAATTATGAGTTCCTGAATTTCGAAGCCTGACTCTCTGAATATAAAAATTCTCAACCGTTGAGTTTCGAATTACCGAATATCGAATTTTCAAATTTGCGAATTTAAGAACTTTTAATTATTCACACTTGGGAGTGTCGGATGACTCGGTCGTCTGCGCTCGGTCGATAACTTCTCACAGCTGGTTATTTTCTGAAGCATTATTCATCGGTGTGCTCACTTCCTGCCTCAAAGTGTAAATTCATACGAAGTCTGACTGCCTCAGTAAGCAAAGACTGAAGTTGTTAACATACATACATATTTAACTACTGTGTTCTCGCAGGAAGACGGTGTATTATGTCAACAGTTTGTAAATCGTGAAATTCTTCGATCAATTTAATACATCTACACACTACAGCACAGAAAAAAAAAAAGAAAAGAAAGAAATCTATCGATAAACCAAAGAAAATACCACAACGTAACTTCACATCGATACGTACATACCCAACTACTCCACAAACATACACGAACAACAACAAAATTCCACCGTCGCAAAAAAAGAAAAAAAAAAATAAATCACCAGGTATGAAATATCAATCCGAGATCAGTACATTCCCAGTCACCGAACAAAGCAACTAATCCCATCATTTCCATGCAGTAGTATCGCGTCGAAAAAACCAATAACGTAGATCCCATCGAAGGGAGATGGGAGAGTTCGTTCAACCGTTGCATCGAAAGCGCCGAGTATCAAGAAAATTGGTAGTAACGCGATACAGTGACGGCGGAGCGTGAGAAAAAAATGTGTGTGTGTGGGGTGGTAGAGAGAGCAGCCGCATATAGCGTGTGACAGAGGGATATTTCAAGCGGGCCGCAATACAACGGTGACGCAAACGATCGTGCTTAAGCCTGAAACTCGCAGAACCCTCGATCTTGACCTCGAAGATCCACTTGTGCAGCGGCACGTCCTCGTCCCTCTCCTTGGGACGACACACGAGTGCAAGAACGTTCGCACTTAGGCTCCATGTAGCGCTGACAAAGTCGCGAGGGCTTCAAGTGACTCTCCTATCTCGCACACAAACTCCTCTACACGTACGTAGCTGCGCACAGCCTCTGGTTCCATCGTTCCATCCCTTGCGTTTCGTCGAACCTCGTCTCTCTCTCTCTCTCTTACAGCAACGTCTTTTCTCCTCTTGCTCTCGCGCGCTGTGCATGGTCGTCTCTCAGGAGAGCACTCAGAATCTCCTCTTGACACGAGAGTACTTCCGACTCTTCCCCTCTTTCGTTCCATCCACCTCTAGGTGGCTCTTCTAAACCTTCGCGCCCCTCAGCCTGTTCCTCTCATCCTCTTCTCGCGCCCTCCGCCTCTCTCACCCTTTCTCTCGTCCTTCTCTCGCCGTTTCTTCCATGTTTCTCTCTATATTTCTCTCTCTCACCCTGTCTCTCCTCCTCCTCCTCCTCTCTTTTGCCTTCGTCTTTCTTCAGCACGTTCGCGCTCCTCCACTCACGTTGCTGCTCGGCCGAGAGTAGTTGCCGTGCTCGCGCAATATCTCGAGCTGCACTCTCGCCTAACTATGTTACCGCGGGCCGAGTATAACCTCCGGCCAGTTGTTCCACGTTGTTTCGCGTTTTCCGAGCGTTGTCGGGCCGCCTTAATGAAATACCGACCGATCTCTCTGCTACCGAGAGTGCAGCACGATGTTCTTTCCTTCTCTTCCTCTTCTGTGTGTATTTCTGCCTCGATTCTTGCGTTCAAGTGGAGAGAGAGAGAGAGAGAGAGGAGGTAGACTTTTCGCGGACGGTTCGAAAATTCCTTCGTGATAGACTCTAGCCACGGCGGCGCGCCGTTCTCTTCGTGCCATCGTTGTCTCGTCGTACGCCAGCGTTCCAACGTAACGATGTCTTCGTTTAATTTCCGGACTCGTTGGAAGCACGAT
>NW_017100174.1:1207406-1222503 GCF_001263275.1 Habropoda laboriosa
TTTTTCCTTCTTTTTTCGTTCATTTTCGACGGGTTCGTTTTTGCCGGAGAGAGTGCAAGTCGACCGGAAACGGCGCAGACTTAATGGCGCGAGTTAGTTTGCCTGTCAGCCGTGACAATGGGACGCGTTTTTTGGCTTGTAGGTTTTGTGTTTTTAGGGAAATGGAGGGTAACGGTGAGAAGATTTTTGCTCGCTCTTCCATTAGCCGGGAGACTTGACTATTTTTGCGGTGGTATTATGGGATATTGTGTATTGAATTCTTTTTTCTGCAAATCAGCGAGGTTGGAAAGAGAACGCGACACTGTTGCAGGGAACGGATGGTTGCGTTAACATTCTTGCGAGATGTAACGGCAAGTGCTGTTTATGATAAAACGAAGATTGGGTTAGGTTCGATGCGTCAAAAATAATATCGAAGCTTTTCGAAAGTAGTTGTAATGTATAAATTGTCGGATTTCTAATCATACGTATAATAAATTGATCGCCCAAGTAATTAACAGAGTTCTAAAGAGTTCCGATTAACTTCTTCGTGTTCACTTACAGTTCGTACAATTTTTATAGAGATGAAAATCGCCCTCAAAGATGAAGCTAATAAACACGTGTCTGGTCAAAATTATTTATTAGTTTTTATTTTTCGAATTTCTTCTTTCAAAATACAAAGTTTCTTAAGTTACGCTATCTCTGATCATTTTCATGGTATCAAACTAAATATATTTACTCCAACTTCGATGGCAATTTTCCTCTAAAAAAAAAAAAAAATGCGCGTCGAATATTGTTTCCAGAACCACAACATCCGAAAATTTCCTAAAAATCGGTGATTATCACTTCAGAAGACGTTCCCCGGTAACTCACGCGAAACTGTATACGCAGCATTTCATATTTACACGACCTAACAGAATCATCTCGGCATAATAGGATCACGGTGAAACAATGTTTCCCTCTCTTTCAAGGAAGTTCGATTATACACATCTCCCCCCCTGATATATATACATATATACCCCTCTTTCCAACAGAGTCGCGAGGAAGCATTCTTTCACTGAGTACAACGGCTCCCGGTGGTTCTCCCGGGGAAGGGAAACTGCGGCTACACTTTGCGAACAACCGCGACATCTGAAATCACTGTCTCGAGCTCTGGCGATGCGCCTTTTCCCCCCTGTCGTCGTCGTCCTCGTCGGTGGTGGTGGTGGAACGACGGGGGAATCTCGTCGACACCCTTTTGAAACGGGAAGCATTGGAGGCAAGGAACCGTAATGGGCCACTATTTCTGTCGCGGCAACTGAAACTTCTTCCCTCCTTTCCGGAACATTGCCCCCAGCGAATTGTTTCCAGCAGGGCCGTTATCGTTTCACTTCCCTCCTTACTCCTTCTTCCTTCTTCCACCTCCTCCTCACTCCTTGAGCCTGAGAGTTGCCCGGATTCCCCCGGTCGTCGGACATAATATCTGCCTCCACCACTCATCCGATTCTTTTTCTCTGTCCGCTCGTTCTCGAGACGATTTACCGGGACGCGAGGCGAAGTAAGTCGGCAGAGACTCTTTTACAGACGATTAGAAACCGGTATCGCTTGCATTACCATTTCATCGTGGATTCTTGCGCGAGTAATGGTCCCTCGAGAGATCGTGGCCCCCTCGAGCGTGTACGCTTCTCGTAATTCTCCCGGATATTGTCCCCTTTCCTTCTCTCTCTCCCTTCTTGTGGTCCTTTCCATAGAGTTCTTTCTTTCAGCGACGTCTTCTCTAGTAAAGCGAAGGAAGAAAGGAAGCAAGTTTGCTTACCAAGGAGGTTTGGGGTTTGGTCGTTAAACCGATCGGTTCTTCGTATTCCGGAAGCGTTTCAGCCTGGTTATCCCTATTCTGGACACGATAAATTACGTTAAACGTAATCGCCGCGTAATTCGCGGAGACAATGCGCCGGAACCGATCGAATCCCCGCGCAAATTGAATTCCAGCTGCCTGGCCGGTCAGCACACCGAACCTCTACCAGTTCGGTAATAAACCGTTCACCGTTATTTGTAATCTTACCCTTCTCTGGATTCCTCCGTCAAGTTAATACTCGTAAATTGTACTAAATTGTTCAGTAACCAGCGTTTTTCTGCCGGTGCTCGTTCGCAGATTACAGTGGTAGGTTTTCACCTGTTAACTGGGTTCACCTCTACAATGGAAAATAAATCTTCCCACTTTGTAATGATAAATGAGATGATACTGTAACCGATGACTGTATTTTTGCCTCGTATCCAAGCGTGAAACTAAATCTAGAGATAGCACGTTCGCATACTCTGTGATAATGTATTTTTTAACATCGGCAGCAATTAAATTCAGTCTTCCGTAGCCTTTCGAATCGCACACACCCGTGGATTCGCTACAATTGCCTATAGTGTCTTCTGCTAAATAAAAAAAAAATTAAAATTGCCTCCTGGCTGTAAAGATAGTGGACAGAATTCAGATGATCCTCCTTTTTATAATTTTGCCTTAGTAGGAGTTGTGCCTATTGTACCAATTTATCCGTCTATTATCTACCACGATGTTTCAAATTGATATTGGTTAATTACCCAAGTAATTATAGAGAAGAAATTTTCAAAAAATCTCTAATGTACCGACAAATGAGAAGAAATCGAGCGAGTACGAAGGAATAAACAGCAGTGAAAGGGACAATCCGTGAACTCTTATTATCTCGTCCCCCGATTGCAAATCTAAACATGTCGTATTTGACATTTAACATTGTCGAGGGGTTATATTAAATAAATAACTCGTGTGGAGTATATTTTAGAAGATGTTCAGACAGATATAGACAAGACAGTGTGCACTTTTATACCTGGGATGTTCGCAGGCATCCCCAAACCATATTTATCGGACGTGTCATAAACCTACCAATATTCTAGGATGTCGATTTTTCCATGCAGTACTCGTAAACCATTTTGCTTCAACAAACATAGGCAAAACATTACAATTAAGACCGAACAATCTCTCGATAAATAAACAATTCAACTTGAAATATTCGCCAACGAATATCCCCACTTACCAGCTGAAGAACAGTACAAAGTAACCTCTGATTACACCGGTCGAGCTAAAGAAAAATTACCTTGACCCTATAATTATTCACACCCCACGGTACGTGACTCCGGCAAGCGGATAACCGTGGAGGGAAGTCACGCATACGTGACACGCCGCCCGTCAAAATGTTAATGATAGCACCGCGGCGCAAAAGGTGAACGCGCGCGTTCACGCAGTCTTGAGGACGTCTCTCCGTGAAGATGTGCACGTGCTCTCGCGCGGCAAACGAGCTCTTTGCGTTTTAGTAGGAAATTATGCACGCTGTTCCGCGTCCGTTTACGAGCCACGGCAGGAAGTTCCGCGAGAGAAAGGGGGCCCCGAGAAAGAGCCTGAAACTGTTTCCCCAAGCTGGCCGACGCGAGCACCAAGCGGCGAAGGAGGAGGAGAGAGGAGGAGAGAGGAACCACAGCCAACAGAGAGAATATCAGAGTTTCACGAGTCAGACAGAAGCGTGGTCGTTGGCTCTCTCTGGTGTTCTTTGTTACACTTGGCGGTGGAGGAGAAGCCAGTGTTGGATGCGGTCCACGAGAGAAAATTCACGACCCCTTCTTGCGTTCAAGCTCCGCCACCCTCGACAACACGGTAATGGCTCCTAGGGCGGATCCTTTCTGGCCGTACGCGACGGCTTTTCCTTAATTTGGTGAACCATAAAACACACGACCTCGTCACCCTTCACGCGGATACGTTTTATCGGCGCGCATAGCGCGAGCCCTCCAGGAATTACTTTATTTATACAAGTAGCGAGAGAGAGAGAGAGAGAGAGGGATAGAGCTGCCCCGGAAGCTTTATGGCGTCGAGTTTTTCCGTCTGCCCGTTGGAGGACTGTATCCACTTGAGGTTACGCCGGATTTCTTGTCTCTTCGTGGTACCAAACGCCCCACGCCGCCACCGACTGTTTAATGCTACCGGCGTAAACGTTAATTCGTTCTTTGATTGCCGCGCACGTTTTCTGCCGTGGAATTTTGACTTCGTTCGTTTAGTTAGCGGACTGGTAAATTGTTACGGTTCTCCTACAGTTTTCGAGCGTTTTAAATGTTTCTGGGTTTTTGTGGGTGGTTGTGTTATCATTTGGACCTTTGTTAAGTATTGGAGAGCAATTTTAGTCTTTTATCAAATTCAGTCGATTATTAATTTTAGTCTTTTATCAGTTTTTGCCGAGGGTGAATCAGTTGAAATGTTCCGCATATTTCTTGAGAACAATTGTGGGTTACTGAAAGACCTCCATCCATGCAGCAATCTTTATTCTTTGCTTCAAAGATAATATCGTTACCACTTGCAAAAAAAAAAAAAAAAAAAAAAAAAAAAAAATAAAAGTAGAGCTGTTGTGTAAATGTTCTGTGTATTCCGATAAATTGATTTTTTTATTGGGAGTATTAATTCTTTAAGAGCAGTGTAATTACTTAATAACGTAGTAAGAGTAACAGTTTAATTACCTTTCTGTACAATGTACATACATATGTTAGGAGCAATTTGAAAATACTAATTTGGTTGTTCCTGTTAGCACTTATTCTCCTTTATTTCTACTTGGATCGAACGAGAACGAGCCAGAATGGATGTAGCCACTAGTACTAATTTGGTAGCCAGGAAGTAGTTAGAACAAGATTGCTGTTGGCAAATAAAAGAGTAAAAATGATGTAAGAGTCTGCAACACCTAATAGTAAAGCCGTACAAAAAACAGATCTGGTAGAAACTTGGCAAAACAGGAATTGATGGTAGGAGCTTCCTTGTGCGAGCGTAAAATGTGTTACTGTTAGGTTCGTAGAAAATCAGCTGAATGTTGAATGTTGCAATTGACCTGCACGAAGAAACAGCAATTACTCTGTTTTACATAAGTAATTGAGAATTAATAACGCTGCAAGAGAATAATTGACTGCATTTCAATTTTGCAATTTTTTTTACTATAATGAAGCATATTCTATAGTCAATGTTTATCAAGGTGCTTAAATAAACGTAAGCAGAAGAATGTTTTGCGATTACTTATAATTAGTATAAATTCTTCAGTTTTTAGTATTATTAATATTGGGCAAATCTCAATATCAAATTCTTCAGTTTTCAATATTGTTGATATTGGGCAAATTCTTCAATTTTCAGTATTATTAATATTGGGCAAATATTTAATACCAAATTCTTCAGTTTTCAATATTATTAATATTGGGCAGAAACCACATACCAAAATCTTCAATTTTTAATATTACTAATATTGGGCAAATATCTAATACCAAATTCTTCAGTTTTCAATATTCTTAATATTGGGCAAAAACCGAAACCTAAAATCTTCAATTTTCAATATTAACTAATTTTTCCAATCCTCAACCCTTTCTCTAGAGCGTAGATCAGTGTGAAAATCAACTGCTTCACGACATTCAAATATCCCTAACTTTCAATCAACAGCGATATCTTACATCCAAAGCACGAAAGTAAAGGAACAAATTGTACGTATCACACAGGCGTATGTGTACGCTCTTCGTATCTGAAGAGTTAACGTTCAATTGCTTCCAAAAGCAAAAAAAGTAAATCAATTTTCCACACAATTCACTTGCCGCGAAACAACCCAGAACAACCTCTTCACAGCTGTGATCGCAATTAATAAAAAGTTCAACGCCTCCGACAGTTGATGCGATACACGAAAGAAAGTCGACGACGACGACGTGGCTTACGTGCTCGTGAAACATAAACGACCGCGTGTATCGCCGTTACGTAGGATGGGTAACAATAGCCGCAGAAAGATATCGTTATGATATTTCCTACGAGACAAAGTGTACCCACGAAAAGTATAAAGAAAAGTCGGGAAAGAGAAAGGAAAGAGTAGTAGGTAGAAGGAGGGAAAGTCGGCGATTGGGGGGAAATCGAGCGAGGGCAAACTATGAAGTCGGCTTCTCGGAGGACAAAGCTTTCTCGTTCAGGATCTCCTTCGACCTGCTCCTCTTCTTCTTCTTCGCCCTTCTTTTCTTTCATTCACCGTCCCTTCTCGGAAATCCTCAAGGAGAGAGAGTCGTCTAGCTCCTCTTTCGTCCTGCCAAGCTTTTTTCCCTTTATCTCGTCCCCGGCGCGGAAAAAGATTCTACCGGCATACCGCTGACTCCGTTCGAGTTAGTTCCGCAATAATCATGAAAAACATTGTGAAGGTTCAATTTCCCGGGAAATACGATGTCTTCTGCGGCAGCCAGCGATGTTTGAAGTGCCCCGAGGAGAAGAGAAAAAAAAAGAGAGGTGTTCTCTCTCTCTCTCTCGAGGAACGCTGTTTCAGCTTGATAATTAATTTTGGAGGCCGTTCTCGAGTTATATATGTATATATATGCATGTTGGTTTGATTAAGAGGAGAGTTAATCTGCGTCAGAAGTGACGATGGAATTATTTCTTCTTCTTCTGTTTTACTCTCTCTCTCTCTTCTTTTTCTTTCAGTGTGTTATTCTTTTTAAGATGTTGGAGTGATGTTGTCGGATTAAGCTGAGAAGGATACCAGGCTAAATATGATATCTGTGTAAATAAGTTGTTCAGCTTGAGGAGGATGAGTGGGATGGGAAGCTGCTTGTTCGACACGTTCTTGATTAAATATCTTCGTGTCGCTGTTCACTGCGTTTAATATGGATTCCTCACGGCAGCTTCCTCTTCTGGGAGTTGTTTGGCTACACCGTGTGCTACAACGATCAATTTTCTTCCCTTTCTTCTCTCTTACTCCGTGTAACCACTTTTTGTTAAATGAAAAATCAAATTCTACGTGTTTCCGTATACACTCGGGCGTTTATATATTAGTATTCTCAAAAATAAATCACACGAAAACGTATTTTTCTTTTAATATACACTTTTTTACCAAAATTTAACATAAAATTTTCCGTCGTTTATACTAATATTCTTAAGAGTAAACGAAATATTTTTCTCTTAACATACACTTTTTTGCCTAGAATTAAATCTGAACGAAATCTCGAATCACCCTGTTTCGATCAAAAACCTAAAAAAAAAGAATTAATTCCCACTGAAATATCGTCGTCAGATGAAAGCACTGCTCGTTTCCACAGACATAAGCTTGAAACCGAGATTCGTATTAGATCTAACAGCACCGTTTCGTCTGTTGCAGGTCTTAATCCGGCCGAGGAGAGGCATGTGAGTACCAAACAATTTAGCTAACACAGAATCGGGGCGGGGTGGGTGTTGCAGTCGCGGTTTCGCCAATGGGCAATCGATAACAGTCTATTAACAACGAATACGGTTGTACCTCATTGGGCGCGTTCGTGCGTAAATAGCAATATCGTTCCGCGCGACGACAGGATTTCACGTGGATCCGGCCGCGAACACGGCGGAATTTCCACGCGGAGGCGAAACGCGATAATCGCATCGGGAAGGCGATCAAACTCCGCCTCGCGCGCGGCAGATTTCGCTTTCCGTGGAAGGCAACGCGCCGCGTAAATAGCAAGCAAGCAACACTAGCGCGCCCGATAACGTTTAATCCCGACTATCGTCCTACTACTTCGATTTCCGCTTCGTCTGTTCCGCTTAAGCGCCGCGCGCGACTGTATCCCCCCACCCGACGATGCACCAAATCGCGTTTGCCGCGTTTCGATAAACGATAGTCTGATCCTTTAAGTGGATTGAATTTCAAACGAATCGTTTTTTTTTTTTTTATTTCGTTTGCAAAGCTGCGAAGATTTACAGTAAGAATTTGAATTTTTGTACTGTAGAGAATTATTTGTGCAATGGGGTTTTTGTTCTCTTCAGTTTCCTTCTTAAATCGAGATTCTTTGGATTAAGAATATTGGAATATTTTAGTTCCTTCCTACGTCGATATTTGGGAAATTCTTCAATACGTACTTTGTGAACCACGTGATTCTGAAGTTTTTTAAATTTCGTTACTATTTTCTGAAAATGTTTTTTAAAAATTGTGGTTAGTATTGTATATTTTTATCGAAGCAGTTGAACGAAGCTTCTAAAATCGTGGCGAAATGTGAATTTAAAGAAACATTTATAAAATGCTTTATTCTGTTCACGTATATTTACTTTGTACTATTTATTATTATGTAATAGTTATTGGTACATCTTTATTATGCATTCAAATTTATGATACACGTACAACATTGAAAATTATAAGTGAAACTTACAACTACGCTGATCTCAAATTGAATTTTTGAAAATGTTTTTTAATTAAAATTTAATAAAATTGCGGTTAATATTCGGATCTTAATTTAGTTAGTACGATTTTTATTGAAGTAATTGAACGAAGCTTCTGAAATCGTCACAAAATATGAATTTAAAAAAAACATTCATAAAATGCTTTATTTTGTTACTATTATATAATAGTTAATAGTAAATCTTTATTCTGCGTTCAAATGTACAAGTTGCATTTACCACTGAAAATTATAATGGGGAAATTAAACGCTGTTCTTATCACTGAAAGCTAAAAATTGAGTCGAAAGAATCTTTAAAAAAGAAAAAGCCAAAAATAACTACCTGAACCATAACTTTTTCACTAAACGGTCACATGTTCGCCATCAGCCTACACAACAGCTAATCCAGTACGAATTTACCTAACTCCAGAATACTCGACACTAACACGCACCAATCCAAACAAACTCGTTCCATTAACCAAACAGTCACACACACATACACACACTCCCCTTCCCTCGAAGTTCGTTAAAACAAACGAATCTATGAATTTATTTTCACACGAGAATCCGAGACCAAGGGAACCGGGAAATTAAACAGATTCGCAATTACAATCTGCGAATGGACGTTGGTGGGCGATCGAATTTCGAGGGGGCGAAACGGTATCGCGTCGATTTCCCCTCGTTTCCTCGGAGCTGGGAAACGGATACGGTGCTCGTAAAATCCGACCCGATTTCCGGGTTTTATGGGTCGCGTGGCCTGTTCCGAAAAAGTCTCGCACCTCTGCCCCGTACTCTGTGTGTATACAGGGTGATTCAACCGAACAGACAAATTTTTTCTCTCCGATAAATACCTGATATTTCGAGTAAACAACCATTGAAACTGAAAACTTAGACCACCTGTACGATTAAATTGTGTTATCTTCAGTATCAAAAAAATATTGTCAACATCCCAAAGAAGCTTGAAAATTTAAGATTTTTATCTGTGAAGCTTTATTACTTCAATATATTTATTAAACAAGAAATATTAGATTTTTCCCGCTATTTCTTATTCGTTCCATTGACCCGTATTTGTGAGCCACCCTGTACGCACGTAAACCGTATACAGCAAGGATTGACCGATGGAATCGGGGGCGACGAGCGGAAGTAGCGCGTTCCACCGGGCGAAGAACGACTCGAACCGCGTCGAATTTCATCTCGTAAAAGAAATTAGAGCGGCTCTGCTCTCTCTCTCTCTCTCTCTCTCTCCCTCGCTCGTTTATATATGTACGTGTATTGCTCTTGGGCAGCTGAAAGGGAATATCAGGGGGGAGCAAATAAAATCAGCTGGCTACGAAACGACAGGAGAAACTGGACGAAATAGAAAGAGCGAGAAGGGAAAAGGGGGATGAAGAGAGGCGTGCAGAGTGGATGAAAGGGGGAGAGAGAGAGAGAGAGAGAGTGTAAGAAGAAAGAGGAAGGCTGTGTGGATCAGCCCAGTGGAAGAGGAGGAAACCTGAAATGGACGTAAAAGCCCGAACACCGGAACACAGGGCCGTAAAAAGCTCGTCGTCAAATGCACCCCCGTTCTTCTCTGCCGTTATCCTCTCTGCCTCCCTTTTCTCCATCTCTCCCTCTCTCTCTTTCTCTTCTGCTAGCGCCCTTTACCCCACCTTTGATAGCATAAAGCGGCTGCTGGGCGCGGCGCGCGCGTTTATTAAAAGCGCTCCGGGCTCCAGGCAAAAAAGAGGCTCCACAGAGAGAGAGAGAGAGAGAGAGAGAATGAGGGAGAGAGGAGAGAACGCTTGGGGACCTCAGCGCGTTCCCGCGTTCCGCTTCCGATCCCTCGAGTGACCTGCCAGGATCGTTCCGCGATCGATGACAGACAAGAAGTCCTCTCTCTCTCTCTCTCTGTATGCTGGGATAAATCGATATTCAAGAACTATAAAGCTCTCGTCGTGGCTGTGTCTAGATCGACGGAACCGCTTCGTGAAAATAGAGCAGAGGGATGTAAAATGAAGATTTCTACGGTGAATTTGTTTTATTACCGAGTTAGATCGAGAAATTATTTAGAGGAGTTGGAAACTGATTGGGTTGTGTTCGGAGAAGTTCGGAGTTTTAAGAGTGTATCCGAGAAATTGCAGATCGTTATCTGAGATATTAAACGGAGTGGAACGGGTTTGCGTTGAAACGAGCGTGTTGCTTATCGCCGGGTTCGAACGCGTATTTCACTAAACAGGATTTTCTAAGCCCGCAGACGGTGGTTATCTCGAGATCTAATCGACGGGTCGACTTGAAAGTTGAACAGGATATTCTTAGAAATCCTCGAGGAACGCAGTGTTTTTTTTTTTTTTTTTTTGTGTAGAGATCATTTCTCTGTAACAGAAGAAAAAGAAGAAGAACGTACAACAAAGTTCAATTAAACTACCACCTGTACTTTCCACGAACGATATCCTACAATTTCCATCTTGTTGCTCGTGTTTTCGCAGCTCTTTAACGAGGTCGTGATGAAAAAAAAACGATAAGCAATCTGTTAATCGATTCCGCGATAAAGATTCCGGCAATTAACTCTTATAACACTGGGAGCAGAGCAAAAACTGAGTCTATCAATTCTCTCCAATGATCCGAGGAAAACCTCGAAGGAGCGAGGGATTTTGTATTCAAGGAAGCGTGTAAAGCGGTCGCGTTATTAATCGGGGGAACGAGTAATTCGATTGCGTTCGGTAGACGCGAGGGGACCGATCGATAACGATTATTAATTAATACGTCGGACCATTTTATAAAACTCTATCTTCATCCTTCTCTCTCTCTCTCTCTCTCTCTGGGATGTAGTACGCGATTAACTGGATTGTACCGGTCGCGCGCGAGAGGCCGTCGTTCATATTATTCGGCCGGGTGAGTGATTTCCAGCGTAATTATCTTTTCGGCGTGGCTCTTTTCCGCGACCGTCATTACGGGCCGTGTTTTAACAGCGTACACACCCAGCATAACTTGCGCAATTTGCCGGCGGTACCCGTGGCTCGCGGCCGGACCGATAATTAGCGTCCGTTTAATATGCACAATTATTACGGATTGATAATCGGGGCTGCGCATCCATTACACCGGCATTGAGATAGATGGTAATAGGTTTCCATCGGTATTAGCTCTCTCTCCCTTCGTGTGTTCTGCTCTCTCTCTCTCTCTCTCCCTCTCGCTTTATATCTCTGTGTGTCTGTGTGTGTCGGGATTGTCCTCGTCGCACCGAGAGTCGCGCTCGCACGTAATCTCGCAGCGCTTTCATAATGTGTACGGGACCGGGTAGCGATGGGACTAATTCGATTATCGTTCGGAAATTTTCAATCGGCACCCGGTTAATCCGGGTAGATCGCGTCCAGAGGAAAGATTTGTGGAGAAAAACGGTCGGTTCGAAAAGGGGTGGATTATCCTTGGTTTATTTGAATTATGCACAGGGACCGTTTGTCCACCGAATTAACACCGGAGCCCGGAAATGCCTGTTCATTTTTACGAGCTTCGGGATACATTGACGTATTTACGGATTGCTAGATTTATCTTTTCTCCGAATTGCAAACTCGCAATTGAATTTCGAAAATACGAAATTACCGTAGAAATTTTTGTTTTGCTGGGAATATTACTCGTTGGAGAGAAACAAATTTCTTTCATGGAGTTAAAGAGGATTATAGATTACAGATCCTCGGAAAATCATTACGAGTGTATTTTACTTGGAAGACCAGTTAAACACTACACAACCTAAAATACAAACGAACAATTCACTCAAATCTGCCCTTCTCTAAGCTACACCACGAAATTGATTATCATAGCGAAATTAAATCAACTCGTCAGAGGAACACCGAACAAGTTTCGCGAAAATGTTCGCTACACTCGCGAGTAGTTCGTACCCATCGCTACGTCGTCTCCGTCTCTCTCGAACCCTTTCATCGTTACCGTTCACACGTCTCTGTCCCTCCCTGCACCCCCTACTTTTCCTCCGGGGCAATCCTCTTTCGCTACCTGTCTCCATCCCTCCCGTGTACACAACTCCCTCCCTTCTTCTCCCCGCTTCCTCGTTTCCCTTTCACGCTCTCTCCCTTCCATCGAACTTGTATTTATCTTCGTTGCACACCCCGCGCCAGCCTTACAGGATCCCGTACGCCACACCACCACCACCACCGCCAGCCCGAGGGCTATGAAATTGAAATATGAATGCTAATGGGGTGGTTGGCTCGTGTCGCGTCGTATAATGTTACTGATTGCTAGTACGTCGGTCCTTTTACCCCTCCCTCCCTCTCTCTCTCTCCCTCGCGCGCCACTACCCTCTTGCCAGCCCCATTCTCCTCTGTTGCTCCGTTGCTTTGGATGCTGGGAACAGACTACGTGACGCGTGTTCCTCCTCCTCCTCCTCCGCGTCTTGCTCGCTTGCGTGTCGCGTAATTGGAACTCCAAATAATGGTAGTTTTCGACCTGGTTCGACCGTACCTTACCCGGGGATCAAACGTTGCACGCGTACACAGGCAATTCTACGTTAGATCACGCACGAATTACGCTCTGATTTTCTTACGAATTCACCGCGTTTATTAGGTCGTCTCTGGAGGGGAAACTCGAACGATTTTCGTGGAATGCGTGTGGAGTGGAACAGTCCGTAACGCGGGAAATGCGAATTAAGTTGCATGAATCGTCGGTCGAATTTTCTTCAGCTTCAGAAGTCGTTATACCACGGCAGTAGCAATGTTTTAATAGCATTATACGAGGTTCTGCTGTAATTTTAGAAGTTTCGGAAAATTGGACTGAATTTAAAATTAGAGACGATTAAATTTGAAAGAATTCAGAAGTTGTGTCTTTTTTTTATTTTGTTACACCACGAAAGTAGCAATCTTTCATCGCGTTATACGAGGTTCTGCTGCAATTTTAAAAGTTTAGGGAAATTTCGCTGGAATTAAAATCACAGGCGATTAAATTTCAAAGAATTGTACGAATTTTAATTTCGAAAAGAAGCGTTCGAAAATAACAGAGAGAAATCTGGGGAATATTAAAAAGTAGAAATAAAGTTTGCACGGGTTGCGTAGGATAGTGACAATTCTCGAGCGATTTTACGTGAGAATGATTCGAGCGTGAGGGGAAAAGCGAAGGCAGAAAATTGCGATGGTTATTCGGTTTTCGCGTGTTTCGGAAGATAGGCGAGGAGAATTCAGCCACGTCCCGTGAACCGGGGCGCGTAGAAATTTATATTTGTTTGTTTATCCCCGTTGGATCCTCCGGTTCCGCGCCCGAGCAAACGTTTGCTCTCGAGCGACGACGCCTAGCGTCGAGCCAGCCGGATTACACGAGCAACGCGCGCACAGTGCAATTTAAAATTAACCCGGGAAACCGGAGCACTGGTAGGCAAGATGCTCTCCGCGGGAGCGGTGTGCAAACACGCGAGGAACGCGGCGTGGAAGAGCCGGTGTAAAAACGCTCGATGCTCCGTGAAGCTGGTTTTGGAAGAGGGTGTGTCGTAACACGCGGAGTTTTCAACCCTTGGATATCGGATTAACGAGAGGAAAATTCGTATGTAATATTTCCTCTTGGTTTTCTTCATCGTTTGTGCAATTTCATAATTGGTTTGGCGGAATTAATTAATATAATTGAGATTATGCGGTATCCAGAATAATAAAAGAAAAATTCATAGATAATATTTCCTATTTTATTTCTTTTTCATTTTTTTATCATTTTTGTAATTTGACGATTAGTTTTTTCAAATTAAGTAACATAATTGAGTTTATCGATTCTGTCTCTAGAATCAGATTAACAAAATAAAAATTCATCGAGAATTCTATTTTATTTCTTTTTCATTATTTATCATTTTTCTAATTTGAGGATTAATTTTCTCAAATTAAGTAATATAATTGAGATTATGGTTTCTGCCCCTAGAAATCAGATTAACAAAAGAAAAATTCGTATATAATATCCTCTAGTTTATTTCCGTTTCCTTTTTTGTCATTTTTGTAATTTGACGATTAGTTTTTTCAAATTAAGTAACATAATTGAGTTTGCGGATTGTGTCTCTAAAATTAGATGCTATTTTCTATTTTGTTTCCCCTCTGCATTTTTCAATCGTTTTTGCAATTTGATAATCAGTTCGGCGAAGTTGATTAAGTGGCGTAATTGAGTTTATGGTTTGTACACGGTTAATAAGTAATATTTAATAGAATCGAAAGTTGTTCGAGTACAATAGCTAAGTAAATGGCTGTTAATTAATTATGGAAGTCTGCTCGAATAATACTTGGAGAGTGATTCGGATAATCGGAATGGAATAATTTATGACGATTATTGTGCTGCTCCAATCGGATATGAATTGATTATTCAAACAATTATTTGAAATAGATATACGTATGTTTCAAATGATTAATAATCGCCTGTGAATCGGTTCAATGTGAGAATTGAGTATCTAGTAAATATGGTGGTGCATACCGGAGCTCTTCTGTCTGACACAATGTCTTTCTGCACGGCCACGTTTCCCCTTTACCTCAATTATTATTAACACTCTCTAATTATTTTAATACAGTCGCTCATCTCATCAACACGCGTACACACTGCTAAAACACGAAGGCCAAAGATGACGTCTGCCAAATTGTTCAATTATTTATTTCCGCGGGTACGAAACCATTCGAAATGTATTCGAAAAGTAAAAAATTACAAAAATTCGAAAAGTAATTTTACCATACCTGATTCATCTTAATTTTTCATTTAATCCAACAATAATTAACCCTTATGTCAGTAACCAGAATTGTCGTCTACTCTATCGTCCAATTTTAGTAGCTTTCTGATAAGAAAATTCTAAAAGTTCTCCGATAACAAAATTCTAAGCTTGAGGCAAACACGGATGGGAAATGTGCGAAATAACAACGATCTGGCCGGATATTTCAATCTTTCACCTGGAAGATCGAATATTTTAAGTGAGAATTATGCAAAAACGTACCCGGTTATTGACATAAGGGTTAAA
>NW_017100174.1:1222577-1238742 GCF_001263275.1 Habropoda laboriosa
TACACGAGTTTGATAAAAGACAGAAATCCCCAACTTCATCTCTACAAGAATTTACAGATTCTCGCACGTTCTTCCCCAATCCCCTTTACATACCTGACATTCCTCGAAGTGACATCCGCGCAAAGAGACGCACACACACCGGTTCTGAAGATCGAGCAAAAGAAGAAAACAGTCTTGTTTTCCATCGATCCACTTTGCAACGTCGCGTCGACTCGGATTTATACCTGGTCGCGCGTGTCGTACGATAAAACTTCCATTCCGCTCGGCAGCTCGTTACCCGGTTGCATTTTCCTGCTTTTCCCTCCTCCTCGTAGCCCCTTTTTGTCACGTTCTTGCCCTGCCACTTACCCTCTGCAATCCGATCCGACGAGGACCGCTGGTGGATCGACCGAGAGAGAGAAAGAGAGAGAGCTCGGCATCACGGTTTCACGGAATCCGTCGCGGAAAGAAATAAGGAAAAGCCGGAAAGATGTTAGGAGAGAAGGGGATGGTGGAAAGAGGGTTAAAAAGAGGGCGGAGAGAGAGAAGAAAGTCTCGTATCACGAATCGAAAACCGACGACGAGCGGAACAGAATGCGAGTCGTTATTATTCGTGCACCGGTAAGCTCCGTCTTCCCGTTCCCGGAAGAAGCTTTTCTCTCCTGCTTCTTCCAACCCCTAATGTTCTCTCCCGACAGAGTTTCTTTCTCGGAACCTTCTCTCTCCCTCTCTCTCGATCCGGGAAAATATTTCTGCGCGTGGAAGCTTCACCAGACAAGAAGACAGAGGTACAAAAAGAGAAGAGAAATCTAGAGAAGCGAAGAAGAAGAAGGGGTAGAATTTCTCCTTTTCCCTGTCCCTAGTTCTCTCTCTGTCTCTCCCTTTGGCTGACTCAGTCGAGGTGTCGACTCATAACCAATTCATGAAACACCGAGAGGCGACTGTTCTCGTGGCTTGTGCGCGCGCGAGAACCAAGCATCGGTGGACAGAAAGAACGGACGAGGTGAGGTACGAGGGAAAAAAAAAAAAGGTGAAACGACTGTGGAATATTTATTTATCGCCGTCGCGACGCCGTGGAACAGACGTCCTTTTTTATTTCTTCCTTTTTTCACCAAACGACGGGAGAGAGCGTTCCAACGAGAGTTGCTGCTGCTTGCTGCTGCTGTGAGGAGAGATGGTAGAAAGAGGGGTGCAAGGAAGGAGTGAGTAGAAGCCGGGAGTCCCTCGAGTTGCACAAGCACGAACTTAATTGAATTTCACGATACTTACGGCCGATCCGAGTAGTAGCTCGCGGCAAATTGTCGCGAAAGCGAGTGGCCCTCGATGCCAATGAGAAAAGTGCTCGAGTAGCGGCGCCGCATTAATTCGTTCGCGGAGCGAGAACGAGACAGCGAGACAGCGAATATCGTTGCTGGAGGAGAGGGCGCGGCGACCGGTCAACGAGTTTCGCGCCGATCAAAGGGGCTCGTTCACTCGCTGCAGAATTTTTTCTTTTTTTTTTCTCTCTCCTCTACTCTCTCTCTCTCTCTCTAACTATTTCGTTTATCGACTGGCAGTCGTTGAGTGACGAACGTCGACGACGCCCGTTTGCAGACGCGAGAATCGAGTCTTAATAATTCCAGCAGCCGTGAACAGTGGAGTTTTCAGCATTAATTAGCGGAACAACGAAGGCGAAAAAGCGAGAAGGAAGGGGGTGAAGGGAAACAGGGCAATTGGCGAGGCTCAAAAGATCGTTCTTGATTATGCCGGCCAAACAAACGAGACTCCAATTATCGATTTCCTCTTTCGGGAGTACCAATTCTACTACACGCTAGTACACGAATACCGATCACAGGCTTTAAGAAGTCCGCTTTTTCCCCTCTCTTTTTTACCCTTCGATTTTATTGGCAAACGGGTGGATGGAATAGGTGTGTTTGAAAAATCGGTCGCGAACAGAGACGTTCGCCTATCGATTCTTCTCTCCCCCTCCTACCTTCTTTCCGTAGATTTTTCCTTAGTCTCGCCATTTTTCCCTCTATTCCTCGCCATTGTCACTCTCTTTCCAACTTTTCTTTCTCTGCTCGCGCGAGTTTCGCCCACCCTTCTTCTCTCCCTGTTGACGCTGGCTCCGGCCCTTCTCTCCTCTTTCTTTTCTATTTTTTTTTTTTTTTTCACAGAGTCAAGCGCACACCAACGAGCCTGTCGCCCGGAGGTCGGTAAATTAAATCTCGAATAAAGTGCAAATAAACGAGCGAGGGGGGCTAGAGACGAGCAGAGCGAGAGGGGAGGTTATACCTAGCTGATGTCGTCTCGCTGCCTAGTGGCTGGTGGTCGAAAGTGCGGTGCAAAAAAAGCGGCGGGACCAGGGCGGAAGGAAAAAAAAGGAAGAAAAAACGAGTCGGCGCGGGGGTGTGACGGATGAAAGAGCGAACTGACGCGAGAGTGTAATTTATTTTAATTAGAGTGGCTGCATTATGTAAGCGGGTGAAGCGCCGATGAAAGGGTTTGAAAGGGTCGAGAGATCCTGACACCGAGTCCCGACCAACATTGCCCGCCATCCCTCCCCCTATCTCTCTACCTATTCCCTCTGCATCCCTCACACATCTGACAACCTTTGGCCGGCAGGCGACCCCTGGAACAGACCAATTCACTCCTGGCCAGGACCGTCCCTGATTGAACGTTTGAAAAGACAGTCGGAGAATAGACGTGGGAGTGTTCGTAGGCGACACACACGGTGCCTTCCTCTGTCTACTACTCCGGGACACTGGTCGTTCGCCGATCGGTTTTTACTTAGCCGGAGGTTGGGTAGGGTTGTTCGTTCGATGGTAATGAAAAAAGTTTGCTTTCGGTTTCTTTGAGAGCGAGGACAGCTTTGGGAGATTTTGTTGATGAAAATTTGTAGTCGTATGTATTACTGGGGAAAAATCAGACGTAGTTGTTAAAAGTTTGCATTGATCGATTAACCCCTTAACCCTTTCGCTACGGCAAATTTTACTGCGTGGACGACTGACTGCAGAGTTTGTTCTTTTGGCCATGCCCTTTTAAAATTTGATTTATTAAATTAAGGTGGAAGTGCATCGAGTGGCTGCAACGGTATAGTGCGAGCGAATTTTCAAAACGCCTATAGTAACGAAAGGGTTAACTCTCTCCAATTTTGAACCTTTTCTGCAAAGGGTGTATTTTCAAGCCTCCTGTATTAGGTATTGATCACCGAGTGTAATTAATCCGCAACAGATCAGCTTTCGTTACTTGACACAGTACTAGAACAATAACCGCCTGACGTTTAGTAGACGCATAGAAAAGAGGTGACAGGTTAAGTGGTTAAAATCCAGTTCACCGTACTTCCTCGCTCTGCTTATTTTTTTCAGCAGCTTATCCATCCAAACCTGGCGTCGTTAGTGTACGCGTATAATCGAGGGGAATAATTTATCCCATAAACGCAGGCGTGCGCGCAAAGAGGAAGGCCTGTGTGAGGTGTGCGCGCGTGCGAACACGGCGGTGTGTACCGATGCGAAAGAGCAGAAGTGGTTCTCGTGCCGGTACTCACGAGGCTGAGACGAGGAGGAGAGAACGCTCATCCCTAGAAACACCGACGGGGGTTGTTCTTCCTCTCGGCGGACAGAGTAGAGAGAACTACCGATCCCAGCTGCCTTACCGACACCTCTGATCTCGTTAGGGACGCATTAATTAATTTACAAGATGGCGGCGGTAGCAACGATGACGACGACAGTGTAAGAGAAGGCAGGCAGGCAGGCAGCAGCCACTGTGTAAAGTCGAGATAGAAGGGTTAGGGGGGTTAGCAGCACGGCACGTTTTAATTACTAATTGAAACGTTCCCCTACCAACGAGAGCGAGAGAGAGGAGAACCCTCCCTGCTGATCCTTTCTCCCGTAACCTCCTGGTGCTTCCTGCCTCGCTTCAATCCCATAACTCTGCTTCCTCTCTGGCACCGTCGACGTTGTCGTTCCGTCCCCCTTTCTCCACAGCTCTCCTCTGTCCCTTTGTCGATTTTACCTCACGGCTCTGTCTTAATATCCGTCTCCGTCGGGGGTACTTAATATTTTTAAATACTTTGCAGTACACACCCTTCCTTCGTCTGTGTCTTTTGTCCTTTTACCTTCCGTCTCGTCTCCCTCATTATATCGTCCCTCGGAGGACGAGACGATGCTTTTCGACTCCCCTTCCCTCCTCGTTTCTCCTGGCCTCTACGCAACGTGCTGGAATTTATGAGAAGGTAAATCCGTAGGCTGCCGCGAATTAATTAATTAAAAACATCACGCCGCCTTAATGACATTCGCCATAGCCCCTCTTTCCATCGTGTTTACCCCTATTTTTCCCCCTTTCTTTTTCCCTCCTCCGACTGTTTCGCGCTCGTTCCGACTCGCTCTTTCTCCGTCTCTCTCGCGGCACCCTTTTCGTTCCTTCTCTCTCTCCGTTAAATCCTGCTATTCACGCCGATCCACCGTCTCGTTTCGCGCGAACATTTGTTATGGAAATCACGGTAATGCCCCGCCACCTACGAGAGGAACGCGCGCCTCGGCTTCTCTGCTAATGGCCACTTTCCTCGTTAACCGAAGAAACAGAAGTAACAGCGGCGCTCGTTTTTACGAGACACTTCAGCGGATTGTTATCTCGGTATAAACAATCCCTTGAAGACACGGTTCTCTCTTCTGCAAGGTTCGACCCGTTCACCGCTACTCGTCCACTGCTGAGGACACCGTGTCCTCGAATTCGTAACGAAGCGGGGAAGGTTTAATGGGGGGTGGACAACCTTAGAACGAAAGGAGGGAAGTAGTTTGTTGATTCATTTTTCAACGATGACGTAGATATTTCTGAACATCTTCAGGATGGTTTTAATTATTCAACCTTTCGATCCATTCGTTCAATTCTTCAATTTGTTCCCTTCGCGGAGTAGTCGTTAATGTTGCATCTAGGATTAGAAGAAATTTGAACTTTGCATGTTAATTTTTTACTTAGCTGATCTCAGGTTTATCCTGCGTTTATTTTCGTGCTTCCTCGGATGTTCATCTCACTCCTCGATTTTACCAAATTCTGTCGATACTTAGAAGTAACAAAAATACTTTTAGATTGTAATTTTAGCATATTGCATAAAACGACCTATTTACGAAATGTCCAGAAATTTTAAAACGACCCACTTACCCAAAAAAATAAACGTTCAATTTTAGTAAGTATTACGATCTACAATTTTCCGGCTTTAATCTCCGCAATTATACTTCTATTTTTATCGATAAGAATCTAAATTTTCAATCACGTGTTAGTCAAATAAAAATTCGCTTGTGCAAAGTCTCTAACGAGTCATTTTTGACCCGGCCAGTTTCAGCGTTAAACAAACCTCACAGAAAATCAAGAAATTCCCCCTTCTTCAGAATTTCGCGTAACTGGTTCAACAAGGTGTCGAACAATCGCGGAACAAAAACGCCACAGCAACCCTAACGCAAGGTTGGCGGCGGTACATTAAGCCTCGTCATGCGCGAAACAACGGGCTGCCTAACGACAATGGCCGCGGAGGAGAAACTGAACCGGAAACAATGACGGTAATAATAGAATTCAAAGTGATTCAGCGTAGCGAGAAGGGTATCTACGCGAAAGGAGAGAGAGAAGGACCTAACAGTTGTCTGTTCACGTCGAGAGGCGCGGTCCACCGGGCAATTTGAACAGCGCCCGGCGACAGCGAATCGCTTCGTTTCGCTCTTTTACGATCGATTCGTTCAACTCGCGTTTCGTTCCGCTCCGTGCTCGCCGATATTTACGCGCGCCATTCATCGCGCTGGCTCGCGCGAGCCAGCCAGCCTTAATTTAATTGCAAAGCAAGAAACTTCCCTCGGCGCGTACTCGGCGCGAAGACGCCGCGGGCGGCGTGGATAATCCGCGGCGATTCGTCTCGCGTCTCGAAACGCGATCGTTTCGAGGCCTCTCCGTCGAACAACTGGAACGCGATTTGTAAGAGCGTCCGGACACCGTGTCCGAGACGATTTTCGAGCCGAGACTGTCGAATATAAACGGCCTCTCGATCACGCTTGAAAATTGTGCTTTCAGCTCCGAGGAATCCGCTGGAACATACCTGTTGTACCTTGGACAAGATCGGGAGGCTGCTTTGAAACAAAGTTGCTGCTCTCGTGATTTCTTCGCGTTCTCCATCGGTTAATTGTACGTTGTTTCTCCGTTCAACTACAGTAGATCGTTTCTTCGGGAATTAAAAAATAGAGTATCGGTTATTTTCGATGGTTGATTGTTTATTTGAAGCGAAATTCTTTTTTCAAGTGAACAGTTTTGTAATCGCTGGTCATCGGTATTCGATGTTTTATTCATCGCGCGAACCGTTGGTGTAACAATATTCATATTTTCCAAACAATTTCGGCATTGTTCCTAGCAATGCGCCGGAACCTCGTTCACACGCTGCCACGCCGAAAGCGAAATTTCATTTCGCCGAACTTCCAAATTCGCAATATCTGTAACGTTGCTCTTGAAAAGCTGCATTTATTCAAAAAAGCAACGCCTTTTAATCCGTCGTCGACAATATTTTCATGCAATATGAACAGTTGCCATTTTCTTAATCCGTTAACTTACAATATCGACGAAAAAAAAGGGAGAATTAAGAAACGAAAAGTTCCGAAACACTGCTCCGTTTAACACTTTGACTGCCACGCCGAAATCACATGTTTCACTCAGGACGCCACGGGAGTATTTTTATTATTGAAAGCATATAATGGCAAAATAATAATAAATTGATGATATAAGACAACATTCTTACCCAATGGAGCGTTTATCATATTGGTGGTCATGGGTGACCAAAATGTGAAACTGTTAGGATCAAAAATTGCTAAAAATCGAACTGATAAGGTGACCACCTACTGTCCAGATTGCATTGATGAGCCACATTTATGTTTAAAGTGTTTTAACACATTGCACCGTTAGATGCAAGATTTGTTCTAATATTTTTTTTATTGATGTTCTAATAAAAATTTTTAATTGTTCAATGGGGCACTTTTTATTTCAAAGTATCTTCTATTTATCGGTTATATTCAAAATGCACTAACCGTCAATTTTCATTGAATTTTTACAATTGTAAAAAGATCAAGCGCTCCGGTCACCAATGACCACCGGTGGCGTCACAGGAGAAACCGTGGCCGGTCATATATGACCAACGTGGCAGTCAAAGTGTTAAATGTCCCGTACTACGAAAATCGGTAGAAACTTCTTCGTATTTGAAACTGCAACAATTTCGACTGGGGCCAGTTGAAGCGTAAAAATAACGAGGAGCGAGTGTGTGGAGTGTGGTTCACTTCGAAAACCAGAATTTCAACTGGGAAAAGTTGGGAACATCGGTTTGGCGAAAATGAATTTTTTCCCGTGGCTGACGAGTTAAGGGATACCAAGGCTCTTGAGCCGGATGGGAGGCTATCAAGCCTCGAGGGCGGCGTGGTTAACGCACACACACGCACCAGTACGTGTGGAAGCCTCTCTTTTACGACTCGCGGCACGTTTAACGGCCGACTAAGCTTTTTAATAATTCGCCGACCGGTAATTAGTTCGTAATTTAATGAGGCGGCCGTAAAACTCCGCCTGGGGCCACCAGAGCACTCCGACCGCCCCGTAATTACGTCTCCGTATATACTTCACAATATAATCGTCCAGCTCTTTCTCTCTCTCTTTCTCTCCACGACCGAATCGTGTTTTCTGAATCTTCCTGCCTGGCCGGAAATAGCGGCACAGAGGCCGTTCCGGAGCGAGTTGGATCGCTAAAAAGAGACGTTGACAGAGAGACCCTGCAATAAGGTTCGCTGCATGAATGTCTTTTGGTGTTTTCTTTTCTTTTTTTTTTTAACGTTAAGTAGCTTAATTTACATGACGTGGGAGTTGGGATTACGAGGTCTTTCAAGTCGCGGGTATTTGGGGTTCGTTTTTTTATTGGTGAAGAAATGTATATTTCTCTGTAAAATATAGTTGAATGCATGGAAGCAGAAAGTTTTAACCCATCAACGTCCGGTGTCCTTTTTTAACGACACTTTCATTTCAACTGTTTTTGGTACTTTTAAGTAACACAGTACAAATTATAACGTTGTTAAACATCAGACATGAAACAAAGTAATTTGAATCTTAATTGATTAAAAGATAGGACTAATAATCAAAATTTCATTGTGCACTACCGGCCAAAAGTTTGGGATCACTGTGTATTGCAAGTTACACCAAAATTTTCAGAGAAAAGTCGGCAGTTTTAAGAATTTTTTATCATTCAAAGCAATCGAAATGAAGTAAATTGCTATTGATTTCCACAATATCAGCTTCAAGTCTGTAAAAAATTAGCAGCAGATACAATATTGACATAATTTGGCAAGTGATTCCAAACTTTTGGTCGGTAGCGTATACATACATAAAAAAAATGATTTAACATAGAATACCTACGTAGAAGTAAATAATTTCATCGATACCTTCTTTACCGTATAGTCGATCAATATTTCAAGATCAATTACAAATTCGAAACTCCTTCATTTTCCATAGAACGGTACCAAAAACCAAACTACACACAGTATACACCCTACCATAAAGGAATTCACGTAGGAAGCAGAGAGTACTCTGGCGTAGACATTGTTCATCGCACGGGACCGGGGCAGGTCGTCTCGATATATCCCGGCTATCAATACACTCACCGGTGTTACACGACGTATCAGCCCATCCCCATCCCCGTTGTCACGATACTCATCCAGCATATCGCGGTACATCGTGCGCCTGGATACCCGTGTACGATCGAAAATAGGCTAGGCGGGTATTTTGCGGACCAGGCCATAATTCAGCTATTATCGATAGTCCGGCCGCGGCTACACACCGGCAACACGTGTAAGATCGAAAGTAGGCAGGATCATAGGTCTAGGCGCGCGCGTGGTTAACAAGATTCCTACACGCAATCTCGTCTCGTGGCGAGGCCGTTTCGGTAAAGGGGTTAGCTGTACGTGTCCCGCAAGGGTACAGCGTTTAACAGCTCGCGATAGCGCACGATATATCCCTTCTCTCTCTCTCTCTCTATTTCACACACACACACTTCTCCATCGTTCCATTGAAATATACTGCCTCGATAAATCAGTGGTTCGATCGGGCGACGGGCAGCCGCGGTCGAGATCCTCTCTTCTTCTTCTTCTTCTTTCTCCTCTTCTTCATCCTTCACCTTCCACTCGAATCCTCCTCTTCGCTCTTCACAAGACATTTCTACCGGTTCGTTCAGCCTTCCTGCCGGTCCTGCCGGTGCCATGCCACCAGGACGCCCATTAACTGGCTTTTTTGCGTTGTGTAATGACCTTAAAGCGCCCACGGTTTACGAAGCCATTCGTTAAGGCTCTGGCGGAGCGCGCGTCGGTAATCGCGCGAGAATGCGCCTCTCCGCGGGCATTGTTGCGTACGACCTTTTTCCCTCCCTTTCGCCCACCTCACCAATCCCTTGGTCCTTTTTTTTCCCCTCGCTACTCTCCTTCGTTCTGTACTCCTCTTTCTTATTCCGTCGCTTTCTAACTTCATCGCCAAGTCTTCTTCCTCCAACTACATCCTCTCTAACCACTTAGACGGTTTCTCTCTGTTCGTGCCATTCCACACCCTACACACACATACATCCTCCCTCTCTCTCTCTCTCTCTCTCTCGCGTTTTTCTTGTTCCAAGGAGTAGAGCCGTGGTAAGGGAGGAGCAGCTGAAGAAACGGGCGAGATAATAGGGGAGAAGCCCGGCACCGTCGAGCACGCGAAATAAAGCGACGATCGTAATCCACCACGGGCTTTTCAATTACCGGAACTCTCCTCCTACTCCTCCCTTTCTCCCGTCTTGTCCGTCTCCTCCTTTCCACTCCGGTTCTTCTGCTTGTTCGCTCTCGAGCTACCAGCCGCGCACAGTCTTTCCATGTCCTATACCCTCCATCTCTTCTTGGCTCTTTCTCCTCGCTCTTCCTATATATATATACTACGGTTTGACGGAGCGATAAAAATGTTTCCTCGTTCCCCTGCTATCCTTCCTGCTCTCGCCGCGGAGGATAACTTTATGGCAGGCTATTCTGCTGTTTGCTCCTTATTCCTCTCTTCTGTATCGTTCCTTTTCTCGGCTCTTCGTCTCTCGTTTGTTCTCTCCCCCGTCTGTGGTCCCTCTTTTTCTGCTCTCGTTTGTCGGATTGCAGCCAATGCTTCTTATTTTCTCCGGGGGTTCTAGCCCCCTTTTTCTGCCTCCGATCGACTCAGAGGACTCTTTTGACGTCTAACATGGCGCGTCCTCGAGAAAGTCCACTTCTAAAAGACCAAAAACGTCGCTCCGAAAATCTGCTCTTACTCGAACCGCCAGACGGTTCTCTGTGTTAGCACTCCCTACTAAGTATACTCCGGGATAAAAATTTCTATTTTTTGCCAAGTGTAGATTTATTTCGCAGCAAAGTTGGCTGGAGAACGTTGGAATTAATAAATACGAAGTTAATTGATCCGTGTTTTAAAAAGCAACCCGCCACCCAAGTAGAACCGTATCTTCCTTTAATAGGAGTACATTCTTTAAACGGAGTCTAGACTCTCTGGCGACGGTCCCAGAACGAACTGACCGCAACTAATAGACGTATCATTCACACTAAAAGCATTTCAAACTCGTTGATACCGTCGTACTATTACCATTGCCATTATCCTTCCTAACCTGCGTCACTTTACACACGCTGTAATCACCGTTACAGGAGTTCCTCACGGAAAAACAGAAGACTTTTCGTGAATTATCTTTAACCTTCAGAGGGCCGGCCTGGCGACAATAGTGGCCGTGAACAAACTTGAAGCTTTGCAGATCATGTAGGTTGTTTATATGTATGAATTTTACATGAAAAAAATTCAACTTTTCAATGGAAAAATCCTGGCCCTCCAAAAGACAGTGTTCTTAACGATTCCTCTCCGTTACAAAAATTCCACCAAGAAAACGACCGACTAAGGAACTTCGTAACGCACACACACTTCAGGCCCAGTAATCGATGCTTCCCGAAGCAATTTGTTCATCAACCTCGCCGTATCTTGCACGCTCGCCCAACGACAACCCCCGACTAACGTACATCAACGAACCAAATTCAATCTCCGAAAAATATCAACTCTCTCTCTCCCGAACCAAGTCTACCATAGTAGGAACCTACCATCAGTTAACGTCAATTTCCGCGATGCACCGTTCTCGATCGTCTGGACCGTTTCGGGGGGGGTGCGCCTAATGGAAAAAGAAAGCAATCGTCGCGGTTTCCCTATATTCAATAAACCATGCACGATAGATACACAACGTTACCGTGCATCGCGGCCAATAAAACGGAGAAAGAACCTGCGAACGAACAAAAATGGCAAAACTAGTCGGAACGTGGTAGAGAGAGATATAGTCTGTGGGATCGCGAAGGAACAACCGGATGAGAAAAAGCGGAAAACGCGGTCCGACCGATTCGATGCATATTGTGTTCGATGGGATAGAGAAGGGAGCTGGGGGGAGGGAGTGATAGCGAGAGACCGCCGTAAAACCGTCGCCTGTCGTGGTTAGAAGTAATTGGCCGCAACGGTAACGTCAATGGGAACGCAGGGCCGCTTCGAGGTCGGTCGAACGATAACGATAACAATAATATCGATCACCTGGGTTTGCGGGCAAGGGTAAGGGGCAGGAAGGGGGGTGGTAGGGACGGCTGGTGCAACAGAGGGTGGCAGAGGAGGTGGGTATGTCGAGGCTGGTGGCGAAGCACTCGGGGCGCGTTGTTGCATAAAATTGTAAAGCCCGGACCGACGGTGGCGGCGCCGCGGCGAGATAGCTGCAAACAGAGGCGAGTTAATTTAAAAATGCAAATTCCACCGCAGGGTTCCTGGGTTGTGCGCGCGGCCCGATGAGGGACGAGTGTGCCGCCGCGCGGCGGAGCCGGAGGGTGAGAAAGTGGGTGGAGAGAGACGGGACGGAGGGGACGGAAAAGGAGAAAAAGAGGGTTAGGTGTGTCGCGCGTAGCCGGCCAGAGAAAACAGAGAGGAAACAGCGTGTGTGGTGTGAGAGGATTTGAAAAGAGAAGCGGGACGCGAGCGAGGAGACTCCTCCTCGCTATTTACGCCGTGCCTATAAATCATGCCGCCGTGAATTTTTGTACGATTCGCGACACCGCTTGCGTCGCGTGTAGCTGGCAGACAACACCGGAGTGACGGGATGAGGGGGAGTTTTGTGACACCGGGGAGGATGGGTGTAAGGTAAAGATTCGGATGAACGATGGATTTTCGAGGTAATTCGGGGTTAATTTCGCTTTGGACGATGCAGAGATTTTAACGCTTTTTTGGGGGAGATTGTGTTATCCCAGCTGTTCTTGTTTTTCCTTTTTTTAGTTAAATCTGGTGCGACAGGGAAATGTTGGATATTATTTGTAACAGACTTTATGAGTTATTTATTCTGTCAATTTTGAATTTTTTAAATTGTAGATTGTAGTTTAGAATTTTTATATTTTTAGTTGAAAATCGTTCAATTTGATTGTTTCGCATAAGCATACGATATCGAAAAGGAAGGTTGAATGTAACGCCGCGAGTGAGCGTGGTTCGAGTACGCCGCTGGTCAGACAGCGGCTGTCTGACTAGCAAACGTCTAGAACTACTTACCTGCGCGGCGCAAATTTTGAATCCTCTTAGAAACAAGGCACTTTTACTCTGATCAGCTTTACGAAACTTCGACGAAAATACTTTGCGGGTAAATATCAGGCTTACAACAAGTCCACTTTTCAAACAGTCAACTTGGTACAACGAGAAAGGAAGAAGAAAAGGTATTAGACAGATCCCGGTGACAATATATTTTCCTCGAGCGGTGGAGGAGGAATCAAAGAGCGTAACCGGCCGCGAAAATCCCCGCTCGACTACCATATTTCTAACGTGGTACAATCACAGTCTCGAAATGGAATTTCTCAAACCGGTCGTCGTCGTCGACGCGCGATTCTTTCGCTTCAACAAAGTGGAAAACGATTGCGCGGTTCGCTTCTCATTTTCCTCCTATCAGCTGCACGATTCTCACGCTCGAAACGGTTGTGGAAAAAAGATGACGAAGAAGAAGAAGAAGAGGGATAGAGAGAGTGAGAGAGGGGCGGGGGAAAAACACAGGAGGAAGGAAAAACAGATTTTGTCGGACTGCAGCGAGAAAGAGCCACGGGGCTGTGAAGGAGGATGGGTTGTTCGGGGTGGAAAAAGGGATCAGGGAGAGCGCGAGCGGAAATAAAAGTTCGCGTTCACTAATTGCCGCGATGATGGATGCACACGGTGACCCAGTGACACGTGGTTGATTCCAGAAATCGGGTGCCAGTATCCCCGGCGGGGCCATTAAAAATTCCATGCATCCTCGAGTGAGGTCGCCGTCCAATGTAATCACGAGAACCGGCGAAATTACGCCTGCGCGTCAACTTCTCGATGAATCTTCTCCGACCATATTGCCCTTCCGTGATTTTCATAAGTAAATTAATGATCATTCGACAGGGGGGAAAAAATTCACGGCAACTATGAAACGTCGCTGTTTCGAATTGTTAGCAATGACTTTTTAATTTGTTCGAAAGATCGCTCTCCTTCTGTTTGTCAGAGGAGTAATACGTGCAAAAAAATTGACGTACAATAGTTTATTCGATAACAAAGTAAATATCGAATATTGTCCGAAATATTGTATAGCGAAGTGACAAGAAACTTGGATAAATTCAATTTGCAAAACTCGAAGAGAACCGTGACTTCCCCCCGTTCATTATCCAGCAGGTGAAATTTGCACACCGTGCATCAAGAATTCCCCGATCTTTCGGGTCATAAATTAAACGCGTTTCACCGTAGAGCACTTAATTCGTGCGCTCTGCGACACCGATAACCACCGAGTCTCAGTTTCACGCGTCGACCGAGCACCTACCCGTCTCTCGACATTCTCCACTCAGGTTGAGAACCTCTGGGTGCAATCTTGTACCAACTGGGGTTTGCGGGGTCTTGGGAGACGCGACTCCGGTTCGTAACCTCCTCTCTCGGGGTCCTGGCTACGACGACGACGACGACGACGAGGGTGGAGTGAGGAATAGGGAAACAGGCAGAGAAGCGTGGGTTGGTTTGAGGTGGTAGAGGAATATCGGTGGGGTGAGTGGTAAGGAGACTACTTGCTGAGTAGAGGCAGCCAGAAAGGAAGGAGGAAGGAAGAGAGTGAGAGAGAGAGAGAGAGGTATTGAGAGGATGGGGGTAGTCGGTGGCTTGGGATATATCCGTAAGGTCGGGGCTGGTTCTGGTGGTGTGGGCGACGGTAGTTGGGTTGAGACGAGGCGCCGTGGTGAAGGAGTCGCTCACTCACTTACCACCCTCATGGCTCCGACCACCAACCCCAATACCATGCACACCACCGACCTCCTCTATATGTCTCTCTCAACAACCACCACCACCACTACCACATCTCCTCTCTATATGTCTCCCTTCCTTTCTCTCTCTATCTCCCTTTAACTGTGCACCTTCTCGGTGGCTGGCTGGCTGGCTGGCTGGCTGCTGCTTGCCAAGTTGCCTGCCTGCCTGCCTACCGGCAGACCAAGTCGTCCCTAACACTACAAAGTCTATATATCTACGGTGTACCCAACGGCCCTCCCCCGTCCTTCCGCCTCTCACTCCTTTTCAGGCCACCCCTTTGAGAGGTACCGACCCCCATATTGATCGTGGCGCGAACCCTCTTTGCTGGAAAGGCTGTGCTGCCGCCGTTAGATCCCCGACGGAGGCTAGGTGTAAGTAAACTTACGCGAATGAAGGTCGGACTGCTGCACGCGTGTACGTATGTGTATATACCAGTAGTGTAGGGTCTTCGTCGTGTCCTCGTCCTCGTCCTCCTCCTCGGCGTCGTCGCTTCCACTCACTCCCCGATGAATACGTGCACCGGCTGCTGCTCGTCGATGGCAGGAGGTGAGAAATAGCGGGAGGAGCTTCTCTTCTCGTGACAGAACATCGAGTGCTTTCGGTATTTCAATGGCGGCGTGGAAAACGATGCGTTTGCACCGGGGCAGATAAGGCCTTTGAATACACCCTCAAGGGCTTGAGCATATTATACCTGGGGAAAAAGTGGCTACGGGTACTAGGTGTGTGTGTGTGTGTGTGTACAGGGTATTTTAGAATCGGTGTAGAGAATATTTCGAGGAAAAATTGTAGATTCGTTTTTTATTTCCTGTTAGACCCTTGTTATTTAGAATTTAGACCACGCATGGACGATTTATCAATTTTTCTTTTGTAACTCATTTTGAATAATCCTGTATACTACGCGTTTGGTAACCAAGTTGAATGGAGACCATTTAGGGTGGTTTACTGCAGGAAGCAGTAGCCATACGTAGAAGAGGAAGAAGAAAAGGCAGGTAATAAAATATAAATGCCCGAAGGGATCGAGAGGACAGCTGTCGCGTGTTGTACGAAACGATCGACTCTGAAAGTGTCGTGTCTCATGTCCTAAACGAGAGCAAAGTTAGCCCGTACGGATACCTCGATCCCCAGAAGCTGCTCCCACAGTGCAGAAGGAAAGGAAGGAAGGAGGGCCCCAAGAGCGGGCATAAAAATTCTATGACACGTCGAAACTTTGGCAACAGCGATTCATACGGTTCCTTTTATCCGCACCAGGAGGTAGGCTGCCACGATTCCACGAAACTTATCTCGCGCTAACCATCTCCGTTCCGACATAAATCCGAGAGCTTCGAGATTCCTCGCATTTTTATGATAATGCCACGCCACTCTGTATTCTTCTCGCGAATGGCCTCTTCCGTTCTTCCTCCGAGGAGGGCAGCGGTTCTTGGAAATATATCCAAGTCTCGAACTCGTCCCCCCACCCCCTCCGTGTTTTCTTTTACGCGCTCGATTTATCCAGGAAGGAAAGAAGGAGCGCTCCTTCGAGAAAGACAGAGAGGCGAGAGACGAAGAGCGTATCACTCGACGGAAGGCTTTCCTTTCCAGGAAAACGCGACAGTTGTAACCAGACCGACTCCACCAGTGGCTTCTCCAACAGCTTCAGGATAAATAGTGACTGGCCATTACCGGGTAACGAGAAAGAGAGAGAGAGAGGAGAGCAGAGGGTTTCTGCTTCGTTTTGTACCCCGGTGATAGAGAGTGGAAACAGATCGGGTCTCTCCTTTCGTTTCTAGAAAAGTCGAACAGGGAGAGGCACGTAATACGGCTCCTCGGGGATTCCACCTTCTCTCTTTGAGATCGTCGTCGAACGGCG